>NC_083688.1:6418611-6743333 GCF_033118175.1 Dama dama | reverse complement strand
GTCTCCCTCTCATTTGTGAAAAGAGGATGATGGTGCCTCCTTTGCAGGTCTGTGCTTCGGATTAAAGATGCATAAAGCATCTACCAGCCTCCCTGAAAAGGCAAGATTCTCCATTAACTGAGTCTTAACAGTTCACTGTTGGATCAGCTCTGAAAAACGGACTTTGGGAAGGGATTTTTACTTTGTAAAAAAAAAAACAAAAACAGGTTCAGAACAGATGAAGTAACTTGCCCGGGGCCACACAGCTCCTAAGTGACAAAGCAAGGATTCAAATTCATGCGTGTGAGAAACCAGAGACAGTGCCCTGTCCGAGAAGACCAGTGACAGCTCTCCTGCGGATGTGCCGGACAACCGCCAGTGGCCGTCTTTCGACCTCATCATCTCTCACTGCCGGCTGGCACTCATTCCCGGAGCTACATCCTAAATCCTCGCTTCGCTCTAGCAGAACTGCCTCTGGCGCTCCGCTCCCCGCCAAGGCTTCAGAAGGCCGGGCCGGGGGCGGGGCCTCGGCCCACGTGGCCCGGAGCCCGACTGGGCGGGGCCAAGATAGCCCCGCCCCTGCCCCGCCCCCGGCCCGGCGACCCGCGCTCCCCCCCGCGGGCCCTGGGGGCCGGTCGCAGGTGTTCGCTGGCGCCCGGATGTCTGAGCTCTGGCTCCGCTCTGGCTCCGGCTCCCTCCGCAGCCTGCGGGCGGGGCTCCCAGCCCATCCGGAGCCTCGCGGCGCCCCTGCCGCTCTGCCAGCAGCGCGGCCTCCCGGTTCCCAGACTCCCGGCTTTGGGGGCGGGGTGCCGGGCCACCCCCACCCAGCCGAGCTGCTGACCCGATCGCTCTCCCGCTGCCCCCAGCTGCGCTCGGACCGCGACGGCCTCGACGCGCCCCCACCCCGCTTCCTGCCTCGGCAGTTTTGCCCGGGCCGGGCGGCCGCCCTGGATCGCACCCCGTTCCTTCCTTCCTTCATTCTTTTCAGGCGACTTGCATTCCTCGAGCGCCTGCGACGTGCCCCGCACGAGGCCTCTCCGACCTTCCGAGTGCGGGCCCCCGGCCCACCGGGGTCCTCCGGGAAGATTCCGCCCTCCGCCCGATCTCCCTCCCAACTCCGCCAGACTCTTCTATCTCTGATGTCCGGTTTCACTCCGAGTTTAGCATTTAATTGTTCTCTGGTTATTTCTCCTGTTAAGGGTCAGTCAGTGGCAGGGTCAGGGGATCACTTTGTGACCGAAATTAAGGGTCAGTCTGAAAGTGGAGTGAGGGGTCAGAGTGTGGCCAGAATTGGGGTTTTAGCCAGACTGTGGCAAGGTTTGGAGATAGTGTGGGTGGAAGTTGGCAGTGGTCAGTCTACAGCAGGGCTTAATAGACAGAGTGTAGTAGCATCAGTGGCCAAAGTCAGTGAGTCAGCCTTAGGCAGGGTCAGTGAACAGTGTGGATCAGGGTACTAGGTCACCCAGAGACTAGGATTTGGTGGTTGCCTTTGACAAGCCAGATAAAGGCAGTGGGGAGTGGGGGCGCGCTGTAGCTCTCTGAACTCCGATCCCTCCACAGCTGGGGGCTGGTCATAGCCTCCCCCTGGCATTACTCAGACTGTGAAGCTGGCCTTCCATCGGGGACACTCCCTGCCCTCCACACCTCCCTGCTCCTACCTTGTGCCAGATGCTGGAGGCAAAAAACTCTGGCGGGGGCAGACCATGGTCAAACTGATGGTAACGCTGGCCATGGCAAGGAGGCCTTAGGCTTCTGACGGACCCCCCCACACTTGGCCTCACCCGTGGGGAACAGGTACCTTGATCTTCCCTGTACCTTCTGCCTTTTGTTCACAAACCTAAAGCCTGTTGGGGATGGAAGGGCTCTTAGAGGTCACACGTGTGGCCCAAGAAGGGAAGAAGCCTGCTCAGGGACACCCAGCAAGTTCGTGTCAAGACAGGACTCAAGGGAACTCCCTAGTGGTCCTGTGGTTAGGACTCAACACTTTCACTGGGAACTAAGATCCCATAAACATGGCCAAAAAAAAAAAATAGACAGAAACCCATGTCTTTTACCTTTCTAGCTAGGGCACTCTTTGTGATCCTCTGCCTACCCTGAGCAAGGATTGTTATTCCCACTTTAGAGATGGGGCAGCTGAGGCCCTGAGAGGCTTCCGGACTCACCTGGCTCTTCCTGCCAGGGGCGAGTGGGCTGCACAGCACCCAGCTGAGGAGCTGGACACGAGAAGTGGGAACCCGGTGATTCCCTGAAACACTGTGTCCTTGTCACTGCCACCCAGCCCCCTCCCTGACACCCTCGTTAGGACCAAATGAAACAAGGGTGGCCGGGCGAAGCTGGGGGAGAGGAGAGAACACTTTTTAAGAACTGCTGGGGAAAAGCTTAGCTGGGTTCTTATGGAAACATATGGAACTCATTACCCTAAGTCGAAGTGGTCGCTGGCCAGCTGGCAGTTGGTCGGTTTGGGGCTAAAATTGTGTGTTGTGTGGTAGTGAGGGTACCTAAGGCAGACTCACCAGAATAACCTGCCCACTCACTGATCCAGGTTCTTCCTGAACCAGGTATTGTTTCCATTTTTAACATTGGAAAAAAAAAAAAGTGATTTCAAGACACCAGGTACTAGGCCACCCTAGGTTTTGTGGGTAGGATCAGAGACTTAGGGACCATCAAGACAGACAACCCCCCCAGAACCACCCACACCCTGACTCACATGTCTTTTCCCCACCAGGGCCCCTGCAGTGGGTCCAGATGTGTGAAGAGATGGTCTCAGCTTCCATTCAGGGTTCATCCAGGGGGGGCCTTGAGGGGCCTAAATGTTGGTCCCGCATCCTGTCAATCACATTTCCCTGGGCAGGTTGGACTCCATATTCAAACACAGCAGCAAGAAAGTGTTCAAAGAGACCATTTCCTGGTACACGGGATTTTAGTCTATGCGGTTGTAGGATCCTGGGGGGCTGCCTCCATTTCACCCCTATGAGGCTCACAGATATTAAGGGACCTGCCAAAGATCACCTTGGAGTAAGCATCAGAGCCCAGGTCTCCAACATAGCTTCCACATCCTGTCTTGTTGATGTCTGCTGTACTGTGTGCTAAGTCGCTTCAACGATGTCCAACTCTGCAACCCCACAGACTGTAGCCCCCACCCCCCATTCCTCTGTCTATAGAATTTCCCAGGCAAGAATGCTGGAGTGGGTTACCGTTTCCTTCTTTAGCGGATTTTCCCAAATGAGGGATCGAACCCGAGTCTCCTGCTTTGGCAGGCAGATTCTTTACCATTGAGCCAACGCAGCTCTTCTAAAACTTTCTACTAACCAGTGGTCATATAGAATTGGCCTTACCCACCCCCCACAGCCCTCCTGTACTTTCTGTGAGTTTGGGAATCAGACAGATGCTGGTGGAAACCCTAGCTCTGTCATGTATCAGCTATGCCATCAGAAAAGTGAAAAGTGAAAGTTGCTCAGTTGTGTCCGACCCTTTGCAATGCCATAGACTATACTGCTTATGGAATTCTCCAGGCCAGAATATTGGAGTAGGTAACTCTTCCCTTCTCCAGGGGTCTCTTCCCAACCTAGGGATCGAACCCAGGTCTCCTGCATTTCAGGCAGATTCTTTACCAGCTGAGCCACAAGGAGAGCCCAAGAATACTGGAGTGGGTAGCCTATCTCTTCTCCATCCATTAGAGGTAGGTTATTTACCCTCACAAGTTTGCTGTGATGGTTAAAGCAGACGACACGTAAAGCGCCTGGCACTTGGTGGGCCCTGGGTGACCCCAGCCACAGAGCTTGTTGGGCATGGTTGTCAGACTCCTCACATAATTTCCTCCCTCATCTTTCCGGGTGGCAGAGTTGTTGGCATAATCCATCCATGGCATCTCAGCCCTGCCTGTCCAGCAGGTGTGCTCTTGAGAGGCCTTTCACACACACACGCAGGAGTATGTGATCAACAGGACGCTCGGTGCCTTGAGGAAGATTGCAAGGACTTAAAAAAGCAGGGCTGCAATTCAGCATCGCCACTCCTAGGCTGTGCCACCGTGGACAAGCTCCTTAACCTCTCTGAGCCTCAGAAAACCAGCCTGGAGCCAGCGCAGAGTCCTGCTGAGGATTTAGTGAGGAACTAAAGATAGAGCACCAAGAGGCCCGCCGGCACAGGGAGGCATTCAGTAAGTTACAGTTGGGGTTAGAAATGGTCCTATTTCACAGATGGAGAGGCTGAGTCCCAGAGGGCATAAGTGACGCATCCAGTGTCATGTGAAAAGACCCCCTCACAGACCCAGGGATTAAAAACCAGAGCTTCGTGCTCCCAGTCTTTGCCCAGCTGCTGCTGCTGCTGCTAAGTCACTTCAGTCGTGTCCGACTCTGTGCGACCCCATGGACTGCAACCTACCAGGCTCCTCCATCCCTGGGATTTTCCAGGCAGGAGTACTGAAATGGGTTGCCATTGCCATCTCCCTTCGCCCAGCTACTACTCCCTCATCACTGGGATTCGTAATCATTTCATGACAAAGGTGTTTTCAACTGTGGAAAGTCAGAACTTTGAACCCAGGCTCCGCCTGATACAGAACCAGCTCGCTGGTGAGCGCATCCCTCTGTAGAAGAGAACAGGGGTCAGGGTTGGGGTAGGATGGACATGACTCAGAGGCTGGAGAACCTGGAGGCCAAACATAGTGAAATCAGGGGAGCAGGAGCTTTGTGATCAGACAGACCTGTCTCTGCCACTTCTTAGCTGTGTGATCAGCTAAAGGACACCACCTCTCTCAGCATCACTTTTTCCTCTAAAGCTCCCAGCAGTACCTCTTTCATAGGGCTGTTTTAGGAACTAAGTAAGACAACAGAGTCCCTGGCACAGATGAACTGCTTGAAATCGGCAGCCCCTATAATTTTATCAAGATGAAGTAGAGCAGGAGCCACCTGTGACTTTGTCATCACCCTCATTGTGAATCTTTTTGTAGACTTCCAATTGAACAAGCAATATTTGGCTTCTGATATGCCTGTGTGTGTCCACATTCCCCCACTTAGAGTGTGAACTTGGACAAACTACTTAAGTTCTTTCATCTTCAGTGTCTGCACCTATAAAATGGGGATAATGAAAGTCCCTACTACAGACAGTTGGGATTTTTTTTTTTTACTTTTCTTTTTTGGACACTCCATGAAGCTTGTGGAGTCTTAGTTCCCCAACCAGGGGGTCGAACTCAGGCCCCCAGCAGTGAAAGCAGAGTCCTAATCCCTGAACTGCCAGGGAATTCCCAGGTGTGAGGATTAAATCAGTTACCAGAGTACACTCGGTCTAACGCTTGGCACATACTAGGGACCCCGAAATGCTGCCTGTCATTCATTATCTTACCACACTCTGAAGTTTGAGTTCCCATGCATTCTATAGCCATCTGTGTTTTTATACAAAATCTTAATGTCTCAATTATTTTAAATTGGCATTTCAAGAAGATGTACAGATTTTTATCATATAGTTTTGTGAGATCTAGAGCCTAACGAACTTCACACATAGCCACACTTCTGCGTGTGCACACGCATGTGCATGAACACACACACGCACATGATGAGCTGAAACAAGCCCTCTTGCCTTGAAGAGCGGCCCGCATGCTCCGTCCCACTCACTGTCCTCTGTGAAGGGAGATTGGTGACTCTGACCTCTCAGCTGGAGAATTCCTTGGCAAAACTGACCTGGCCCTGGAGAAGGGCATGGCAACCCACTCCAGTATTCTTGCTTGGAGAATCCCATGGACAGAGGAACCTCGTGGGCTGCAGTCCATGGGTCACAAAGAGCTGGACACAACTGAAGTGACTCAGCACGCATGTATGATAAACCATAATGGAAAAGAATATAAAAAAGAATGTATATATATGTATAACTGAATCACTCTGCTGTAGAGCAGTAATGAACAAAACATTGGAAGTCAACTATAAATCAATAAAAGTAAAATAAAAACAACAATAAAACAAAAAGCCAAGATGTCAGGTGGGGCCAGACCACCTAGGATATGATAGCCTTCTCTGGCGGCAGATCAATTCAGTGCTCTTTCTGGGGAGCACCAGGCTTTCTCCACCCTAAGCCCAAGTCTTGACTCTTTCTCTCAATCAGAACGAAGGTGCTATAAAGTACAGGAAGCTCATCTCGGTGTTCTGTGATGACCTGGGTGGGTGGGATGGAGGCGGGGTGGGAGGGAAGCTTAAGAAGGAGGGGATATATGTATGCATATGACTGATTCACTTTGTTGTACAACAGAAATTAACAACATTGTAAAGCAATTATATTCCAATAAATAAATAAAAGTAATTAATACAAAATAAAAAACCTGACCTGGGAGGAAGCCTTGGCTCCTGCTCTGAACCTGAGTATCAGAGCCCAGGTCTCAGTCCTGGTTCTCTCCCCTCCTTGCTGTGCAACCCTGGGCCCTTGACTTCACCTCTGAGCTTTGACTTCCCATCTGTGAAAGGGGGCAGACCTTTCAAGGTCGTGAGGATTAGAGAGATGCACAAAAAGTGCCTTCGCATAGTCATTGCTCCAGATGAGAGCTCTTCAAAGCATGTTGGTTTTTTTAACTCAGTAAGAGCTATCTTTTTATATTCTTTAATAAAACAAGGTTATGATCTGGGTGCCTTATGTAATTAATACCTTTTATTGCTTTTTAAACACATCTGTTAATCCAATAAAGGTGGTTTTCCTCCTAAAATTATTTTCTTTCCTATTTTATTCATATTTTACAATGTCTGGGCAAGTCATTGGGCCTCACCGAGCCTCAATTTCTGTATTTCTAACATGGGAAAAATGCCTTCCTCATGAGGTTGTTTGGAGAATTCAGTTGAGATGGTGTATGCAAAAGTGCTTTGTACTTTTACAAAGCACTTACTGTCAAAAGTGCTTACTGTCAAGTCCAATAAGTGTAAGAGATGATTTTTTGCACCCTCCTTCCCTCTCAGTAGGCTGAATTCCTAAGACAGGAGGGAGTTTTGTTTGCCTTTGTATCTCCTGCGTTGAATGTGTAGTAATAAATTTAACAGTAGCGTTTATGGTGATAAGAACTTTAATTTCCTGCACACTTATATTGTGCAAGACTCCGGGATGAGTGCGTCTTAATGGAAGGGTGAGTGACAGACACTTAAAAGGTTTGATTCCCTCTGCTGAGAATTGTTTTAGTTTTCTCTTGAGCAAGTTCTGTCTTCCATCCTGCAGACAAATTATTTTTATTCTTGGGCCTCATACGTTGTTTGGCCAATCCAGTTGAATAACCATAATAGCATTATTTAGTTTCCTTATCTATAAAATGGGGCTAATGATCAACTTAACCTCATATAAAAGTGTCCCATAAATGACAGTAACTTTCCCTTACTCCTTCCTTTCCTCCCCACCTAGACACACCCTTTCCTTGGAGAGGAAGGTGATGACAGAACAAGGTGATTAAACTGGGTGGCAGAGAGCTGAGTCCCTTCATTTCTCTGTGCTTTTTTTTTTTTAATTTTTATTTTTTTGCCCATGCCCCTTGGCTTGTGGGGGGCTCGTAATTTTCCCACCAGGGATCGAACCCTTACCCTTGGCAGTGAATGTGCAGAGTCTTAACCATTGGACCACTAGGGAATTCCCTGTCTGTGCTTTTGTTTCTTTTTTTGACCAGGGTGGCAGATCTTCCTGGAATAATTCCCTGATTCTGAGACCCTCCATGTCCAGCCTCCTAAATAGTCTCCCCTTTCTGCCATAGCACCAAAGATTCAACTCGTCTGGATGTCACATGCTCCGGTGATCATGTGTTGTATATTCCAAGTGCCTGTTAGTCCTGGAAGCAGAGTGGTGTGTTAGGGTTTGACTTCTATTTTTCTAAGCATTTTCTTATCATCTCATCTCATTCTTTATAAACCTTTCAAAGTCCCCAAGCCACACATGGGGCAGCTGAGGCCCTGAGAGGGGAAGGGCCGTGGCTAAGGCCACAGACTGAGAGAGAGCCAGTCCTACGACCCGAGGCATGCTCTGAGTCCCTCGGAGCTTAGGAACTCCGTGAGCCTCTAGATACCGGGCTTTGTGCTTGATGCTGCCTCACAGAAATTTTATGAAGTCGGTGCTCCCCTCCACTTTCCAGATGAGCAAACTTAGGCAGGTAAAAAGTTATTTCCCAAGTTGGAATCATGATGTAATCAGGGCTGATTCTAAAATGTGTGCCTTTTATCCAGTACCCCGAGACCTCTGCCACGTTGTTATCTCAGGGCCCCGAAGATGGCCGCTCCCAAATCTCTAGCAGTAGTGTTGGACCCTAAAGCAGGGAGTGATTGCCAAGGCTGACCCCCCTGTTCTGCTCTCTCAGCCCCAGCAACCCCGGGGTCAAGGGGTTCACAGAGCAGGGCCCAGGAGGGCCCTCCTGCAGCAGTGATCTGCATGGAGTGGCCCCCCAATCCCCAAAGCCCATTGTTTCCCCAGGAGACAATACAGATAAAGGACCCAGCCTAGTGGGCTGCCTGCATCAATCTGTAACCATGGAAACCAATAGGGAGACAATTCCAAAGCCCCCCCTGTCACCCTCCACCCTGCAGCTGTGGCTCCAGGAGCCCAGCCTCCAGCAGAAGGGGCATAGCTAGTAATCGCTGCCCCCCACCACGGCCACCCCCAAATGGGACACAGCTAGGCTCCCCCCAGCATACATCCTCCCAGAACTGGTGTTGGCAAAGGGGCCTTGGAAGTGTTTAAGGTCTATACCTCATTTCATCTGCAGGAAGGTTAGTTCCACCAGGTTCTGCATCGGCAAGATGTCACTGATCACAGGGTCCGGGCACAGGGAAAAGAAGGTCTCAATAGAATTCTTAACCATCCAACGGTCAACCAGGACCCGGGAAGGTGTTAGGTCTTCGGCGCGTGACTTCCCCCTGGTGGCCAGTTGCTGCAATTGTCAGTTTCAACTCGAGTGGCCAAACTTGTTACCTCTTTTTCCTTGGCATCTAGTGTGTTCCAGCTGCCCGCATACATTTGATCTAATCCTCACAACCACTCTGGGATGTGGGTGTTCTCACCCTCCTCACACACGCTGAAGCCAAGGCTTTCAGATGGTCTGCAGAAGGAAACAAAGCTAGCGGAGTGGGTGACAGGGTGACTCCAGACTGCCCTGGCTCAAAACCAGGCATCACCAGCCCTGTGATCTCGGGAAAAGTATCTGAGCTCTGAGTCTGTTTCCTATCTGTAAAGTGGGAGTGATAACAATACATACTTCATAGTGATGTTTCGAGGATTATATAAGATCTATAAGCCTTCAGAACAGTGATTGGCACATGATCAATAAAATCCTGTGGCCTGACACTTCTTAAGCTGTGTGCCTTCAGGTGTATCGCTGAGTTCTTCATCTTTGCGTGTGTGTGAGCTCAGTCACTGCAGCCCTGTCTGACTCTTTATCACCCCGTGGACTGTGGCCCAAAAGGCTCCTCTGTCCATGGATTCTCCAGGCAAGAATAACAGAGTGGATTGCCATGCCCTCCTCCAGGGGATCTTCCCGATCCAAGGATTGACCCACGCCTCCTGCGTCTCTTGCATTAGCAGACAGATTCTTTACCCACTGAGCCACTCAGGAAGCCCCTCTTTTACCTGTACAGTGGGGCTAATCATGGCTTCCTCCTAGGACTATCATGGTAACTAAAGTGGATTTGAGGTGTGAATGTACTTGCTTTGCTACTATTAGCATCATTTTTTTATCTGCCTTTTTGGGGAGGGCTGATCATGGGGGCAGAGGGATGGGCAGAGAGATGCTACTCTGCCAACGAGCCAGGAGGAGATACCTGAGAATTCTGGTCCCTGCAGTCTCTTTGGTTTGCAGAGTCACAGAGCCTCTGACAGTGGCCAGAGACTTTTCTGGGAAGAGACTGGGAGTGGCCTCTCAACTATTCCAAAAATGTTTCACTAAGTTCATTTCAACCAGCGGTTCTTGGGCTTCTACTCTGCAATGAACATTGGGCTGAATATGGGGGTGCGACAATAAAGAAGACAAGGAGTGACTTAAATATGGGGGGAGGGACAGAACAGAATTACAATGTGAAATGATGACAGACTGAGATCCCCTACAGGAAGTGTGGAGCAGGGGTCAGAATTAGCATCTGAGAAATGGGTGCTCTAAGCTATCACCACCCACACTCATAGTGTGGCCAATACCACTCAGACTCCAAAGACTGAATGTCTTGTTTATTTCAAAGCAGTTCTGAGTCTTTTTTTTACGTCAGTAGTTGATCTGGAATTTTTATATTGCTGTCCCAGGTTTCAATTCTATTCAGCTGAAGGGTTAAAACACACCCATTTTTTAAAAATTAATTTTATTTTGGAGGATAGTTGATTAACAATGCTGTGTTAGTTTCAGTTGTATAACAAAGTGATTCAGTTATACATATACATGTATCTATTCTTTTTCAAATTATTTTCCCATTTAGGTTATTATAGAATATTGAGGAGTAATCCTTGTGCTATACAGTAGGTCCTTGTGGGTTATTTATTTTATTTTTATCTTTTATTTAATTTTATTTTTTTGCTTCCCTGCACAGCATGTGGGATCTTGGTTCCCAGGCCAGGGATCGAACCTATGCTCCCTGCAGTAGAATCGCAGGGCCTCAACCACTGGACTGCCAGAGATCCAGGCAAGTCCCTGGCTATCTATGTTAAGCATTATATACCAGTGTGTACATGTCAGTCCCAAACTCCCAAGCTATCCCTCCCCCAGTTAACCTGCTTCCCTGACTATAACCATACATTCATTCTCTAAGTCTATGAGTCTGTGTATGTTTTGTAAATAGTTCATTTGTATCTATTTTTTTAGATTCTGCATAAATGAAGTCGTATTTGTCTTTCTATGTCTGACTTACTTCACTTATTATGATAGTCTCAAAAAGTCCATCCAGGTTGCTGCAAGTGGCATTATTTCATTCTTTTTAAAGACTGAGTAATATTCCATTGTATACATGTACCACATCCCCTTTAACCATCCATCTGTAGATGGAAAATACACCCATTTTTATCGAGTGTAGTTTGAGATCACCTGTGCATAGAGGGTATATATAGCATTCTCTGTGACTTGTGTATCTGAGAAACTTGTGTGTGTTTTTTTTTTCTGGTGGGAAAGTTGGAGAGAAGCCCAAGCAGAGAGAACAATGTGGGCTAACAGGAAGAGCAGGGAGGTCAGAGCGAGTGTCGAGAGAAGGGTGTTTTATCAAAGCCTCAGGTTTTTGTGTGAAGGAGGCTGAAGATCTGAGGGGCTTGCAGGGGGTGGGCTGGCTAGGCCATGCAGGGGAGCTATTTGCAAGATCATAAGCTAGAGAGTGACAAGACCAGGTGTGTGTTTTAAAGAGTTCCTTTGGGAAAAGGGGGGAATAGACTGATAATCACAGGACTCGTAGGCTGTATTTCCCCAAACTCCTCTGGGCATCTCTACTGGGGCCTGAATCCGATTGCCCTCCTCCAGTGAGACCACAAGACCCAACATCTGTGAAAAACATCTTCAGGGCCTGGAAACATCTGGAAAGCATTTGGCCAATCTGGTAGCCCTGGGCTTCCCAGCGGGCTGCATCTTTCACATTCTTTATCTCTGCCCCAAGTCTGTAGGGGGTTGGTTCATTGGTTAATAGGTATTATATAGCTTTGCAGGCTTCTGGCAGGTACCAGAGCTCACCTCTAGGTGGCAGCCTTACCCCTTCAACCCCACCAGCTTCCACCTGGAAAGGCCAGAGAGAAGGGACATGATCTAATTTGAAGGTGGGTAACCACCCTCTCAGGTGCCCATCATTACCTCTATTTTTTAGTTGAGAAAACTAAGGCTCTGAGAGGTGAAGCCACCAGTCCAAAGTCACCAGATAGGTGGGCATAGCGGAACTTAGTTTCTCTGAGCCTCAGTTTCCTCATCGGTAGGATGAAACCACCCCACGCCTGGCAACACTAATCGGCTTTCTGTCCCTGTGAAAAGGTGAAAGTGTTAGTCGCTCAGTTGTGTCCGACTCTTTGCGACCCCGTGGACTGTCCGTGGAAGTCTCCAGGCAAGAATACTGGAAAGGGTTGCTGTTCCCTTCTCCAGGGGATCTTCCCAACCCAGGGATCAAACCCGGGTCTCCTGCATTGCAGGCAGATTCTTTTTACCGTCCAAGCCACCTGGGAAGCCCTGCCCATGTGTGGGGGTCGCGAACAGCATCCTCTTATGGCCTGTCTCCACTGGAGAAGCGTGGCACTAACATCCTTATGTCGGAATGGTTTCTGTCCCTATAGATTTGCCTATTCTAGACATTTTACCTGAATATAATAATGTAGTATGTAACCTTTTGTGTCTGGTTTCTTTCACTTAGCATAATGTTTTCAAGACTCATGCATGTGGTAGCAGATAGCAGTACTTCATTTGTTTTTGATTGAATGATATTCCTTTGGACGGATATACATTTGTGTATCCATTCATCAGCTGATGGATACTTGGGTTGTTCCCATGTTTTGCTCGTTATGAATACTGCTGCTGTGAACATCCATGCATATGTTTTTGTATGAACATGGGTATATATCTAGGAGTGGAATCCTTGGGTCATATCATAAACTCTATCCTGAGTATCCATTGGAAGGACTGGTGCTGAAGCTGAAGCTCCAACACTTTGGCCACCTGATGGGAAGAGCCAACTCATTGGAAAAGACCCTGAGGTGAGAAAGATTGAAGGCAAAAGCAAGGTGTGGTAGAGGATGAAATGGTTGGATGGCGTCACCGACTCAATGGACGTGAATATGAGAAAACTCCGGGAGATAGCGAAGGACTGGGAAGCCTGGCGTGCTGCAGTCCATGGGATCACAGAGTCAGACCCAACTTAGCAACTGAACAACAATAATGGTAGACGTGTATAACTTTTTGACGAACTGCCAAACTGTTTTCCAACATGGCTGCACCATTTTACGTTCCCACCAGCAATATATGAGGGTTTTAATTTCTTCGTATCCTGGCCAAAACTTGTTACTAACATTCGTTTTGATTACAGCTATTCTAGAGGGTGTGAATCTTGTGGTTTGGATTTTCATTTCCTTAATGATTAATGATACTGGGCACCATTTCATATGCTTACTGGCCTCTATATATATATTCTCTGGAGGACTGGTCATTCAAATCTTTTATCTTCTCAATTCACTTTGCTAATATTATGCCCAACACACACATAAACAACACATTCATGTACCATCCTGGATTTTCTTCAACTATCATAGTAACTATATGAGGAAGCCATGATTTGTCCCGTTTCTCAGGTGAAGAAAGTGAGGTCCAGAGTAGAGGAATGATATGCCCAAGAGGCCACAGCTTACAGAATGTCAGGGCCCAGAGTTTTATTTATTTGACAAATACTCATATAGTATTTACTATGTGCCAGTCCAGAGAACCCCTGAACCTCACATTCCAACAATTTTCCAGTGAAAATATCATTATCAATAGAACTTCTCTGCTTCCCTGAAGCAGCAACTTATTGCTTTTTTAAAAAAATGACTTATTTTTTAGTCATTAAGTCATGTTCGACTCTTTTGCAGCCCCATGGACTGTAGCTCACCAGACTCCTCCTTCCTTGGAATTTCTCAGGCAGGAATACTGGAGTGGTTGCCATTTCTTTCTCTAGGGGATTTTCTCCACCCAGGGATCGAACGCATGTCTCCTTGGCAGGCAGATTCTTTACCTCTGAATCACCAGGACAGCTCCCCACCCCCCTTTTAAAAATAACATTTTCTCTCCAGTTACCAAAATGTGAAAGTGTAAGTTGCTCAGTCATGTCCAACTCTTGTGACCCCATGTACTATACAGTCCATGGAATTCTCCAGGTCAGAATACTGGAGTGGGTAGTTGTTCCCTTCTCCAGGGGATCTTCCCAATCCAGGAATCAAATTGGGGTCTCCTGCATTGCAGGCAGATTCTTTACCGGATGAGTAATATGTGCTTATTTTAGAATAGTTGAAAAAGACTGTACAGAAAAGTACAAATATGACAGAGCAGAGGTTTTTTTCCCCCTCTTCCTATGTACAGTTCTAACTTGACTTCTGTCTGATTCTGGATTTTTGTGAACAGATAACACACTGGGAGCCCCAGAACAAGAGGTCTGTGCCTTTGGGAAGTTTCCATCAAGCATTTTAAATTTTGATAAGTAGGGCTTTGAGAAGAGGGAATCAGAGGCATTTTTCATAAGAAAATTCACCAGGGATGAGGTCCAACAGCTGAAATGAAAATTTGCTTTGTTTTGGGGACTTTTCCAGGGCTTTTGGTTCTGGCTAGAATAGGGCTGCCTCCCTTACCAGCTGTGTAGCCTCTCTTAACGTCCCCTGTGGCTCAGCTTCCTCATCTGGAAAATGGGGCTAAACATCGGTAATTATAAAGCAATTGATAGTTGTGAGCACACTCTTCCCACCCGCAACAGTGTATGCAGCACTGGAACTCTGGGTTCACTGGCAGAACCTACCCTCCTTCAATGGGGTTGGTTCCAGCATTGAGTTCTTCATTCAAAATAATAGCTCAGTGTATTGGGAGACAGAGATCTGAGTTCAGATCCTGGTTTCCCCTTTAACCACGGGGCTTCCCTTGTGGCTCAGATAGTAAAGAACTTGCCTGCAATGCAGGAGACCTGGGTTTGATCCCTCTGTCAGGAAGATCCCCTGGAGAAGGGAATGGCAACCCACTCCAGTATTCTTGCCTAGAGAATCCCATGCCCAGAGAAGCCTGGTGGGCTATAATCACAGAGTTGGACATTACTGAGCAACTAACGCTTCCACTTTCCTCTTTATCCAGCCCTAGCTCAAATTCCTTACATATGTGAGCCTCTGTCAGTCCCTGGGTCAGGAAGATACCCTAGAGGAGGGCATGGCAACCCACTCTAGTATTCTTGCCTGGAGAATCCATGGACAAAAGAGCCTGGCAGAGTACAGTCCATAGGGTTGCAGAGTCAGACATGACCAAAGCGACTTCGCACGCATGCACACATGCCCTTATTGTACAGTGTTGTAGGGTAGTTGGGAAGTTTCAATATAATAATGTAGGACTTCCTTGGTGGTTCAGTGGCTAAGAATCCACCTGCCAATGCAGGGGACACAGGTTTGGTCTCTGGTCCAGGAAGATCCCACAAGCTGCAGGGCAACTATGCCCATGCACCACAACTGCTGAGCCCGCCCTCTAGAGGCCATGAGCTGCAACTACTGAAGCCTGAGTGTCTAGAGCCAGTGCTCCTCCACAAGATAAACCACTACGAGAAAAAGAAGCATCACACCTAGGAGTAACCCCGGCTCCCTGCAACTAGAGAAAGCCGCACATAGCAATGAAGACCCAGCACAGTTCAGTTCAGTTCACTCGCTCAGTTGTGTCCGACTCTTTGCGACCCCATGGATTGCAGCACGCCAGGCTTCCTTGTCCAGCACCAACTTCCAGCACAGTCAAAACTAAGTAAATATTAAAAAAATAATAATGCATATAAAGTGGCTGGTTGGTGCTTTACACTGAGGCAGTGTTCAGGAGACGTGCACTCTTAACACCATCATCACTTACTGCTGACCTACTATGTACCTGGCACGCTCAGGGAGAGGGCATGAAGATGAAAACAAGCATGGGTCGGTGGAAGTTTTACTCAGACTCTATCCCTGCCACTCCACCGTTTGAACTGGGCCTTGAAGGATAGGTCAGATCTGTCATGTGGGGATGGCAGGCAGGAGGGGCCTTGTGGATATGGAGCCATGGAAGTCAAGGCTGGGAAACAGGAGAGTATAGGACGTGAATGGAAAACTGCAAGTATTTTGGTTTAGTTCCTTGTGAAGGTCTCTCTGCTCACTCACACAAAGCTCAGTGAAAATATATTAAATACCTGCTGTGCACCCCTTATATCCAACACCTCATTGAATCTTGAATGGAAAGGTCACTTTTGCCATACCCATTTCAAGGATGAAGAAATTGAGGCTCGGAGAGATCCAACAGCCTGACTAAGAGCCCTACACTAGAAATAGAAGGGGCAGGAATTCAAGTTCAGGGTGACAGACTGCAGATTGGCATCCCACACCTCTGGCAGGAATTAGTTCCCAGGCAGTGAAACTCTAAAGGCAGCCCCAGCTGCCCGAAACTCAGCCGCAGAGAGCTGGCTCATGGCCCCCTTGCTGGCTCCCTTCTTTCATCCCAGCCCCACCCTACCACCCCCATTTCCCTTCCTGGCCCTGGGGCCCTGTTCCTTCCCCAAACCTGCTCTGCCACAATTCCTTCCAGGTTCTCTCATCTGTAAAATGGGGGTAATAACAGTGCCTGTCTCAAAGGGGTGTCACGAGGATCAGAAAAGAGGCCCAAGTGCTTGGAGCCCAGCACACCATAGGTTCCATAAATATTAGCAATCATCAACATCATCATCAGCCAATAATTCCCCTGGAGCCTAGTGACACCAGCCAAGTGGAAGCACCTGTATTTGATGGTTGAGGAAACTGTTGTGGAGAGGTGGAGTCGCAGCCTCTCTGAAGGTTCTCAGCCGGGAGGTTGGAGAGTGGGACTTGAATCTGGGCTTGCCGAGCCTCTGATTTCAGATCTCATTAACTTCTGCCAGTCTTTGCTGGGAAGATGAGTGAATCATTTAATCAATATTTATTATCCATCTTCTGCATGCCAAGCCAGTCTCTAGATGCTGAGGGACATTCAGAGAAGGATACCACCTGGTCCCTTGAGGAAGCTTAGAACCTAACAGATAAACAAAGCATGGAAACAAAGCCTTGTTTGTGGAGGAACACACAAAGGGTCCAGAAAAGGGCAAGAAGCACTTTGACTAGGAGAGGGGAGGCAGGCAGGGAAGACTTCCTGGAGGAGGTGATATTTAAACTAGGGCATGAAGCTTTTCCCCATTTGGCTGCTGAGGAAAGAAGTCGCCAGAGGCGCCATCAGTTGTGCGGGCAGGGCAGCAGCACCTGGAGGCCAGTCACCAGACTCTTCAAGGTGAAACAGAGCCTGTGAGTTGAAGGTGAGTGAAGGCTGTCATGATAAATGTTTTCCAAAAACTTGTGGTAGAGGATGACTGTGAGAAAACCATGAAGAACATAAATGCATGTATTAATAATAAGCATATAAGTACCTGCAGATGAATGTTCAAGTCCTTAGCTGTGGTGTTTAAAAAATTCTTCATTGCCTGAAAGGTGTGGCATACAATATATGAGAAGGAAACAAAAGAACTGGTCAAGAAGACATGAATTGAAGCAAATGATGAAAATTAATATTTTAGTGAACACTGATCACAATATGACTTATTGTGATGTTATATAGAAAAATACATGTTCAAATGGTTTTAATCCCTCGGCAATAAAGTCTATTTTCATTCAAATAACATAACACAATCATAATAAAAATTTTAAAAATAAACTGAGCCATGATAGACCAGTGAAATGTGTAGACTGGAGTAAAGGGATCTGTGCACTGGAGATAAGGTCAGAGATGTAACCACAGCTGCCATTTCTTGGGGTTCCTTGTAAACCATGCTCTGTGCTGAGAGCTTTACATGCATTATCTCATGAGATTTCCCCACAGTCTTATGAAGTGAGTGATACGGGACAAGAAAACCCAAGTTCAGAGAGTTTACAAAACTCACACAGCTAGTAAAGTGACCAGGTCTGGGTTTGAAAGCAGGGCTCTCTGCTTCAAAGTCTGGGTTCTTCATCCCCACGCGTTATTACCATCTCGTCTTCGAGATCTGAGGATCAAGTATGAAGCTGGGAACTGACTCTGAAGAAGCGCTTTGAATGCCAGGTTCAGACTTGCATAAAAATCACACAGACGCAGGCAGGAATCAGCAGACCTGGAATCTAGCAGCACGTTTTAGTGGCTCTGCCACTCACTAGCCAAGGTTACTTCTCTAAGCCTTGGCCTCTCTAGACTGGAGAGATGAGGAATGTAAATGGATTATTGGCCATGAAGGAAGGAAGACCTGTGACGAAAGGGTTGTTGAGGAGAAACCTGGAGATCTTCAAATATTCAGAGTGCTGGGCTCTGGGAATACAACTGTGGACAAGTCAGAGCTCTGCACTCTGGACTCCCACCCAAGACTGCAAGGGCCTGGGCTCAGCTTAGGAGAGTGTGGGAGGATTCTTTCATTGGAACAAACAAGGGCTCAGGAGCTGGCCTTTCTCAGACTGAACTGTCAGATCACAAACCAGCCAGTCTCTCTGTGTGACCTTGAGCAAGTGACCTAACCTCTCAGACGGTCCATCTTTACCAGCAAGATCATCACTTCTTTTCTGGCAATTGTTGGATTCAGTTAAATAAAATAAGATAAAGCAATCATCTAGCAGGGTGCTAGGCATGCTGTGGCCATCGATAGATGTTCAGTTCAGTTCAGTCGCTCAGTCCGACTCTTTGCGACCCCATGGACTGCAGCACGCCAGGCCTCCCTGTCCATCACCAACTCCCAGAGCCTGCTCAAACTCATACCCATTGAGGCGGTGCTGCCATCCAACCATCTCATCCGATAGATGTTAGGATCTCCCTATCAAGAGGTATAAACCTTAGTCTCTGCCCCTCGCCCTCCCACCCCCACCCCGCCCCGTGCCAAGAAAGAGTAGACTTTTCTGGCTTTCATTTCAGCGGGGAAAAGGATATAAATACCTCTACGTTAGCGTTAGCTGAGCTATAATGCAAACTAACAAAAGGCCTGCAGCTCGGGCAGTGTACCACTGGGTTTGGGCTCAGGCCAAAGACTCCACGCCAAAAGATCCCCTCCACCCCCAGGGTATTCGGACCCATTCCTCAAGGCGTGGTTGCCTCCGCTGTCTGGGAACCACCCTCCGGGTCTGTTTCTCGGGCTGCCAGAGAGGGAGGGCACCGGGCGACAGCAGGTACGGCGGCCCCTTTAAGCATCAAGCTTGTGTTGCAATCACCACCTCGGGGGACTGGTCCTTCCGGGGGGTGGAGCCTGTGCCTGTTGCAGCGACCAATCGGAGCCCGGCATTTTCCGCGGGAGATCCGAATTTCGCGGCACGCAGTTTCGCGCTAAAAAAAAAAAAAAAGGAAAAAAAAAAAAGCAGCAGAGAAAGACTCAGGGACTTCAGATCGAGGCGAGAGGGAGTCGGTGCGATCGGTCCCCCTCCCCCGTCTGAGTGCATCGCTGTTTTTGCCGAGCCCGTGGGCATCCCAGAGACCCCCTCCCCGGAGCGCGCCGGACTCCAGGGGCTGAAGCCTCCGGGGGCGCGGGGCCCTCGCAGGTCGCGGGCGCCCCAGGGGCGGGGCAGCCCCTGGCCCTGCCGCAGCCGCCGCCGCCGCCGCCGCCGCCGCCGGCGCCGGGCGATCTCCAAGCGGCGATCTCCAAGCGCTGCCCGGCTCGGCTGCGGGCCAGGAGAGGAGGGTCCGGCCCTGCCTGGCCTCCGCGCCATGCCGCGGGCGGTGTGAGCCGCCGCGGGCTCCGAAGCCCGCAGGTGCCGGCAGGCGCGCCAGGCCTGGCTGGGAAGGGGGGCGCTGTACTCGCCATGCTGCGGGGGCCTCGGGCCCTGGCTCCGGCAGCCGGGCCACCCCCAAAGGGGCTGCCCACGATGAGCCCCACGGAGCTGTGGTCGCCGGGCCTCAGCAGCCCCCAGCTCTGCCCGACCACCACCGCCTACTACACCCAGCAGTATCCACAGACTGTGCCTCCCGCGGCGGCGCCCGGCACCTGCCTCGACACCACCCCCCACGGACCGGAGGGTCAAGCTGTGCGATGCGTGCCGGCTGGCCGGCTGCCGGTAATGCTGGGGACCCCCACCCACCCACACCCACCGCTTCCCTTTCTGCTTTTACGGGTGTGGGAAACGCGGGAGGGGCGCCTGGGACCTAGTCTAAGTGAGGCAGATAGAGTCTGGGGAGGCAGAAGGGTTGCTTTCAGCTTCCAGAACAACCCATTGCCCCAATATCTAAGGAGAAGAGCCTTTCCTTTTCAGACTTGGGATAAAATGAGCTCATCCACTGGAGTGGAATAGAAAGAACACTGGATCAGGAGTGTGGAGACCCAATCCACGACCCCCAGTGCACCCTGTGACCTTGGGGAAATCTATGGAATCAGTTTGCTGTCATTCATTCATTCTTTCATTCATTGTTTGGTTCAGAAACCAGTACTTGGCACCTGTTATTGTCCAAGCACAGAGTTGAGCCTAGGGATACCGTGGGGGCTTTAAAACAGGAGGAGGTCTCTCAGATCCAGCTGGCCTGAGACTCTCAATTTACCATCCAGCCAACTCTTTCCCAATTATCTGCACTAGGTACCACCCCCACCCCCCACCCCCAGCCCGTCTTCTGTCCCAGACAGCCAGTAGCAGGTGCAAGGTTGGGGGCAGCCCTCTGAAGTTCCTTTGCAGATGGAGTGTTCCTTTCTCAAACCCCCAGGCCTGTTGCCAGGGAGGGCCCAAAGTGGGGTGGCACCAGGCACAGGGTGTGTTTCGTGGGAGTGGAATTCCTGGAGCCCATGAAAAATGAAACAACTATAGGGTGGGGATGGAGTGGGGAGAGCCCTGGGGAGTGGGGGTGGCAGTTGGGGAGCCTGGTTTCTCATCCTGATTGCCACTAATTCACTGTCTGTCCTTGAACAAGTTTTAGCCCGAGTCTGAGCTTCATTTTCCTTGTCTTGAAAATCTGTGTGTGGGGGGCGGGTACCTGTGGGACTAATTCACCTCAGTTCTCTCCCAGCTCAAGGTCCAGGGTTTTGGAAGCAGGATCGGGGAAGGAAGATGGTGGTATTGTAGGTTGCTTTGTTGTGAGACGTGAATCAAGTTCAAGTACAGAAACTGATAACCCCCTCTGCCCCAGTGCCTCTGATCTAGAGGCACTGATCAGACCTGTGTCAGTCAGCAGGCTTTGGCTCCCAAGCTGCAGGCAGAGCCCCCACTTCCTGCTTCTGGAATCCTGCTTTGCTCATGATCAAGGCTTTAAACTTTCAGAGCCCCTTCCTGTACATTCTTTCCAATTAGGAGGAAGGAGGCAGAAGTGCTTTTCCTATTTTTACAAGTCAAGCACCCAAGGATAACCAGGAGTTTTGCATCTATCTCTTGATCACTATTTTACGATCTAAAACAGTTTTGTACCTTAGGAAGTAGATGGTGTTCGCAGCTCCATGTTGCAGGAGGAAACTGAGGTTCGGAAAGGGGATGTAACCTGTCTGAAGTTGTATAGGGAGACACAGTCTCTTCTCTGCTTGACTTTCTCCAGTACTGCTTGATTTAGGAGCTGGGTGCCCCCAGGGAGGGGGCTCAGTGGTGGGCCCAGTCTCTCCTCTGGCCAGCTGCTTTCAGGCGACCCGGCAGAGTTTTAGTAACAGCTGTGGTTTTGAACCGCTTGCCTCCCAGAGGAGCCGAGTGCATCTGTCTGTACCTCCCTCCCGGAGGGGCTCAGTGATCACAGCAAGAATGGCTCTTTTACTGAATGCCTCTCATGTGCCAGGCACTGCTTGGCACTCTTCACATTCATTATCTTGGTCAAGATGCCTGGGATGAGGCATCTCACAGATGAGGAAACTAAGCTGAGTTGTGAAGTCACTTGTCCAGGTCCTAAGCCAGGACGTGGGAGCATCTCTGCCTCAGGTCACCCTAAAGGCCTCCGGGGCCCAGAACCCCCTCTACTGTCATTCCCCGGCTGCCTGGTGTCCCGAAGCCTTGTGGGCAGGCCTTGGCCCCCTGTTTACTCACTTTCACAGGGTGTGACCAGGAGCAGCTCCAACCCCAACCCTGGGTGTGGCCACTTGCTTTGTGGCCAGGCTGCAAAGTGCAGGGTGAGGCAGGATTTGGTGGGGAGCTGCTGTTTAAAGGGACCTTAGGCACTGCTCAGGGATGGCAACCAAGATCAGTGGCAGAAAGGATGCGGGCACCCGGGTCTCCTCGCTCCCTGGCTAGAGCTCTTTCCACCACCTGTGGGGTGATCCGGCTCCAGTCAGGCCCATGGCCTCACCCTGCCGGAGCCTGGGAAAAGGGTGGGATCCTGCAGACTTCTTTGCTTTTCATTTGTCTGTATTTTCCAAATTTCCTCTGAGAATCAGCAAAGAAAATAAGCATTTTAGTGAGCACCCCTACAAGGTGGGTCAGATGAGGAAATGTAGGCATAGGGAGGCCAAGGGGGATCTGGAAGCGAAGCTCTCAGCTCTTCAACACTGGCTCCTACCCACACCCTCTAACTTAGGACTTGGGACTCAGGAGAGACGTGGCTCCACTCCCCGTGTGATTTTGGGCAAGTCACCTCCCCTCCTCTGAGCCTGGGTTACCTCACCTGTTGGGGGTGGTGTCTGGCATCACTGGCCCTCTCGCCTCTAGGGCTGCTCGAGCAAGGAACTTCATTCTTCTCCTGTGGGGTTGCCAGTGTGGACCGGAATCTTAATCAGGCCTTTAGGTTAAGTCAGAGGGGCTGCCTAACAGGGTCAGGTTGGAGCCCAGCTGGCCTTTGCTCTGAGGCACATCCCCGATGCTTTTGGGCTCATCTCTGAGCCCTCCCCTCGCTGGTGCCCCTGGTTAGCGATCACAGCTCCGTGGCATGAGCAAGCCCTTTGCTGCCCTCTCACGGGATCCCCGATGACGGGGGATGAGCAGGCATCCCTGTTCTGCTGGTGAGGCTCAGGAGGTCCGCCCGGATGGGGACCCGGGTGGCTCTGGCTCCAAAGCCTGTGCTCAGCCTCGCCTCGCTCCTCATCCTCCTGGGCTTGTCCTCTGCCGCTTCTGCTGTCCCGGCTCAGGCACATCCGTGCTGACTTGTCTCTGGGCAGTGCTCAAAGGTGTCAGCGAGACGTACTCACAGTTTGCTGCTTACGGACCCTGAGAGTGCAGGATAAGGGTGAAGGGGAGGAAGAAAAGGGAGGGGACTGGTGTGTGCGTGTGTGAAGTAGTGATGGGGGCGGTGTGTGGGTGTGTGTGTGTGTGAAGTAGTGATGGGGGCAGGTGAACACAGCCAGGTCTTGACTTGAATTTCAGCGGGTTCTTGGGCAATGTGTATGGGATGGAGCTGAGCCGTCTGGCCCATGGCTTTGGAGTCAGACAGACCTGGGTTCAAACTCTGGCTGTCCTCTCTGTGTGGCCTTGGGCACATGGCTCACCCTCTCTGAGTCTCCGCTTCTTCTTCTGGAAGAGAGAGTGCCATAATGAGTTAGGGCTGGTGAGCACGCGACAGGCCCCGCACGGGTACTCCGTTCAAGGCCCTCCCCTCCTTGCTCTGCAGGTCGTGTGGCTCTTCTGGTGTGCTCTGTGAACTCAGCAGAGGCTGGTTTTCTTTGGGTGGGGATGGGGAGACCGGGCGCCGTCTCTGTCTCAGGTAGAGCTCAGCCTGACTTCCCTTCCTCTCCTTGCCCTGGACTCACAAGGTCTCCATTTCTTCAGCTGTAAAGTGGGGATTCGCGGTATGGAAAAGATTCAGTGAGGTGATGAATGCTGGGACTTGGTCTGAGGCAGGTAGAAGGTCTCAGTGAATGAGTAGGACTTTTTCTATAGACAAGATGGAACTAGAGCAGGTCACCATCCCTAGAATCTAGCATCTCCCCAGCTGGGCGGTTAGAAAAGGAATATTCCAGAGAGACTTCAACAAGAGAATCGAATAAGCAGAGAGGTGTGGCGTTTGGATCATGTCCAGGTCTGGGTTGGGGTGGAGGAGAGGAGAATCATATCCAGGCTCCTCAAACCAAGGAACGGGGCTCCTCAGATTAGTCTAGGAAGACTTCCTGGAGGAGGCATGGGAAGGGGGGAGGAGGCATGAGACGGGGGAAGGGAGCTGACAGCAGCAAGAGCCATCATCACCTCCCACACCTGTCAGCCCAGCTGTGATCAGCAGCGGTTAGAAGTCTCAGCCCTGTTGAGCATGACCTCACCACCAAAGGTTAAAATAGGCCTCTCTGTCTTAGCTACGGTAGGGGTGTCTAGGTGACTGGGGGAAAGGGAGAGGAAGGAAATGGGTTCAGCGACCCCCAGAATAGTTTGTCAAAGAAGAAGCTGAGATTAGCCTGAACCCCTACTGAGTGCTCAGCACTTTACAAAGGTTATCTATCTCCTTGAAGCTTTAGGACAGCTCTCATTTTACAGAGGAGGAAACAGGGGCTCCTAAATGTGGAGCATTTCCCGAGTCACACGGCGAGCCTTGAAGGAGTGGGGAGACCCAAGCCCGTATCTCTGACCTGTGCCCCAGTGCCCCAGTGCCCCAACCCTGCCTCTGCCCAGCCCTCGCAAGGAGAGAGGCCCCTTCCGGGCCAGCACCGCTTCTGGGCGTAATTGAGGCCGGGCGGCAGTGGGGTGGAGAGGAGCAGATGGGTCTGTGGTTTGATTTCCCCAGCAGGTGTTTCCCAAGCTTGGCGGGAACAGGGAGGGGGGAGCAGGGGGGACCTCAGCTGCTTGTCCTTAAGACACAGGGGAAGGATTCATTGTCTGCCCCTCTCAGCAAAGAAAGAATGGCAAATAGAGTCTATTCAGGAGGCTCCCGGGGGCCCTTGAGCTGGAGCCCAAACATGGGGGTGGGGGGATGTTTGCACTTCTTCCCCATGTAGGCACCTCCCTGGGGTGTGGCACGGAGCCAGGAAGTCCCCTGAGCCTGGGCGGATGCCCAGCCCCACCCTGATAAAGGGCCAGCTGTGAGGCTGTGATGGGCATTCGGTCTGGCTGGGCCAGCTGCTTCTGCAAGAGGGGAGGGGGGCTCTCCCCAGCCTGATGTGGTGTAGGCCCCACCCATTCCGTCCTCCCTGTGTCATCCTGGGACGGGGTGGAGAGACAGATGCAGAAATGACCTTGGGGCTTCTAATTAAGGAACCCTGCATTAAAACCCAGACTGGCTTTGGTAGCCTCAAGGGCCTGGGCCTCAGAAGATGGGAGTGTGGTGGGCCCCTCAGCAATAGGACTTCCTTCCCCTGAAAGCTTACTTTTCAAGTCACTGATATTTCCTTACCAGGTACAGTGATTTTTTTTCACCCAGGACTGGTGGTAAACTGAGGCAGGAGGTAGCTGCTGGTGGCCTCAGGGCTTTGGCCCCAGGTTGGGGAAAGGCTAAAGCAGGAATGCTTCTCAAACTCTGCCTTTCTCTCCTCTTTCTCCCCAAGGCCAAAAGGAAGCTGGACCTGGAGGGGATCGGGAGGCCCACGGTCCCTGAATTCCGGACTCCCAAGGGGAAGTGCATTAGAGTGGATGGCCTCCCCAGCCCCAAAAGTAAGATACCCACGCCGATGGGGTATTATCTCAAGGCAGGCTCAGGAGACAAGGTTGGAGTCGGGAGGGTCAGAGGGCAGCAGCGCCGGCCAAGTCACTAGGACTGATATTCGTAGCAGACTTTCTGGTTTACAAAACAATGTCCTATAGCTTCTCACTGGATCTTGCCAGGCAGGTTGATTATTCCCCTCTTACTGATGAGGCAGCTGGAGACCTGGAGCTTCAGTGACTTGCCCAAAGTCACACTGCTAGTCAGTGGCGTCAGGGCCAGAAGCCAGCTCCCGCCTCTTGATATTTTCAGTCCGTATTCTGCTTTGAGGGCTTTCCAAGGGTGTCTCAGCAGTAAAGAATCCACCTGCAATACAGGAGACCTGGGTTCAATCGCAGGTTGGGAAGATCCCCTGGAGGAGGGCATGGCGACCCACTCCAGTATTCTTGCCTGGAGAATTCCATGGACTGAGGAACCTGGCGGGCTACAGTCCATAGGGTTGTAAAGAGTCAGACACGACTGAGTGACTGAGCACCATCCTGGTTTGAGAGGGAGTTTAAGCAATGGTATTAACACTAATTTGGGGGAACTGAGACCTAATAAAAAAAGGTATGTGACTGGGTTGGAAGATGGAGGGTCTGGAACTTACAAGTCTGGGCAGGGCTCTGACATGAGTGGTCACTCCTTAGCCGTATCATCTGTAAAACAAGGCAGAGCTAGATCAGGAATAGTAAGAAAGTTTCCTCTCAGTTGACTAGTAGAGTCTTCCCAGAGCTCTTCATTGAAGGATCCCAATCAGTTAGTAATGTCTGTCTTGGATGCAAAAATCGACAAAGCTGTCTGTGTGCCAAATACTTGCTATTTATATCTTAAGGGGTTCTAAAGTCCCCTTCTAGAGGAATCTGAGACTCTCTAAAACTCATTTCCCAGAACTAGTTTAGCCACTAACTTGCTATATGACTTGCAAGTCACTAGATTGCAAAAGTCTTCTTGTGGTTTAAGATGCTGCAGCTGAGGTGTGGTCTTGTGACATCGACCTCATTAAGAAAGGGACCTTTTTCATGAACCTGCTGCATGTGACGTAACAGGACTGATTCCTCTCAGATAATCACTGGATGACACATAGAAAGAAAAGGCAAGTCTACACTTATACAGTGCTGGATGTCAATTATATCTCAACAAAACTGAAAGAAAAAAAAAAAAAAAGCAAGTCTTCCTACCCTAATTCCAAATTCCTGACATAACTAGTAGGATTGGGTAGTGGTTAGGAAGGGAGACCTCTGGAGCCAGACTGCCTGGATTTAAGTGCCAACTTGGCCACTTTCTGATTGAGGGAGTTGAGCAAATTACTTAGTCTGCCTGTGCCTCAGTATTCTCATCTGTGAAATGGGGATGCTTCCATAGCAAACCTATAGGGTGTTGTAAGGATTAAATCTGTTGTATATGGGAAGTGCCTAGAGCAGTGACCTACACACAGTAAGCATTTGTTGTTGGTGTTGGTGGTGGTATGGCTGCCCTGAGCTTTGGTGGAAAGGTGTGAACCAAGAGTTAGAATATTTGGTTTCCAGACCTGACAATGCCTCCACAATTGTGAAACCTGAAGCAAGTCACTTTGCCTCTCTAGTTTGAACACTGCTGGTGATTGACCACCCTTCCAGTACTCTGTAAACTGGGAAGTGGGTGCTCATGTGAAGGGTGGGACTTAGTGGCTTCAGGTCAATGGAGGAAGGTCCCCAGGGGCCCCTCTCTGAGCAGTGACTGAGCCCCTTTCCTCCTCAGCCCCCAAGTCCCCCGGAGAGAAGACTCGCTATGACACATCACTGGGGCTGCTCACCAAGAAATTCATTTACCTCCTGAGTGAGTCTGAGGATGGGGTTCTGGACCTGAACTGGGCTGCTGAGGTGCTGGACGTGCAGAAGCGGCGCATCTACGACATCACCAACGTGCTGGAGGGCATCCAGCTCATCCGCAAGAAGGCCAAGAACAACATCCAGTGGGTGTGAGTGCCTGGGCCTGGGGCGGGTGGCACCAGTGAGTGCAGGCGCAGTGGGCGGGGCCAGGGGCAGTAGCCGCAGGTTGCGCTGTGGGAGGAGCCCTGAGAGCAACACCCAATGGGCACACACGCTGGCTGGGGAAATCGGAGGCAACATCCAATGAGCTTACATTCTGGGGGTGGAGCCAATGTATTTAAGAGGGGGATGGAAGCGCAAGTGTACACGCTGGAATAAAATGAGGAGATTGTGGCAGGGGCAGAGGGATATCCATCGCGTGTAGAAGCTAAGAGCACCCCAGATCTTCTTTTTTTTTTTTAATTAATTAATTAATTTTTTTTCCATTTATTTTTATTAGTTGGAGGCTAGTTACTTTACAATATTATAGTGGTTTTTGCCATACATTGGCATGAATCAGCCATGGATTTACATGTATTCCCCATCCCGATCCCCCCTCCCACCTCCCTCTCCACCCGATCTCTCTGGGTCTTCCCAGTGCACCAGCCCCGAGCACTTGTCTCATGCATCCAATCTGGCCTGGTGATCTGTTTCACCCTTGATAATATACATGTTTCGATGCTGTTCTCTCAAAACATCCCACCCCAGATCTTCTTGAGCCAGGGGTCCCAATATTGCCTTCTTCTAACTTAGGACAGTCCTCTGGGATGCTGAGCAGTAGTAACCTAGACTCCTTTCAGCTGAGATAAGGACTCCATCCCTCACTTCTTCAAGGTCTTATGGAACAGACCTGTAACCCCTGGCATGAGCTCTTAAGAGAACACAGGCAGAGGAGTGAGGTCACTGCAGCTCCCTGCCATTTGGAGGAGCCTGCGGCATGGGGTGGGTAACGTTGAAAGCCTCCACCCCCCAAAAGTGGAGCCAGGCCCTGACTTGTTTCTTTTCCCTAGCCCAACCCCCAAAACTCAAGTTTCAATCCCTGGCAGTTCCCCGGGAGCTAGGCAGGACCACTGATCTTTACAAGCCAGGGGGCACCTTCACAGACCCTGTGAACAGCCTCTTCCTGGAGTTTCGCCTGCCCCGCCTGTGCAGCTTGGCACCGCAGTCCTGGGGTGGGGGCCCCTGGGTGAAGACTGAGACTGACACCGTTGGGTGGGGCGGCTGTTCTGTCCCCAGAGGCAGGGGGCTGTTTGAAGACCCCACGCGGCCTGGGAAGCAGCAGCAGCTGGGGCAGGAGCTGAAGGAGCTGACGAGCATGGAGCAGGCCCTGGACCAGCTCATCCACAGCTGCTCTCTGAACTTCAAGCACCTGACGGAGGACAAGGCCAACAAGAGATATCCTCCTTGGTTGGGAAGAAGGGGTCTGGGGGCAGGGGGCCTGTGGCATGCTCGTGAGCACCCAGAGCTGATGCAGAACCTCTCTGGAGGGGCTGATCCACCCCAGGGGCCTGGCGTTATCACTGAAGAAAGACTTCCTTGATGGCTTTTCCTCTTGGGTCTATTGAAGTTAATTTCTCACAATAAAAAAAAAAGACAAGTACGTTTCCATAAATCTGGAAAATGGAGAAAACATAATATATAGAGAAAAATAAATACAGTGTGTACCTGCTGTACACAGCGTTTTAATATATCCTGCTTTTCTCCACTTGGCTTTCCTGGTGGCTCAGACGGTAAAGCGTCTGTCTGCAGTGCAGGAGACCCGGGTTCAATCCCTGGGTCAGGAAGATCCCCTGGAGAAGGCAATGGCAACCCACTCCAGTACTCTTGCCTAGAAAAATCCCATGGACGGAGGAGCCTACTAGGCTACAGCCCATGGGGTCGCAAAGAGTTGGACATGACTGAGCGACTTCACTTTCACTTTTTTTCCTCCACTTAGTATGTTACCATAGGTGGTTTTTATGTTGTTATACATCCTTCCTAATTATTTTGGTTGATTCATTTGAAATTGGTATTGGACCGTTTTTTAAGCTATAAAAAACAGCAGTTTCATATGGTTTAACCTCATATTTTAAATGGTTTGAGAATGTCCTACTGAGCCCACTGTGGTTTGTTGACAAGGCCTAGAACGGGCATTGAGATCAGTTCTAGATTTCTGCGTCTGTAAAGCAACGTTGTGATGAATATCTTTATAGATAGAACCTCTTCCTGAGTTTTTTTTACTTATTTCCCTGGGTTAGATTCCTAGGATTGACTCAACGAGGTCAAAGAGCATAAATTTTGCAATGGCTTTATATATACTTTCCCCAAATGGTTTGACCATCTAATTGGCATTTGGATCTGACCTTATATTTTTGGAAGGATGGGAGGCATTGTGAGAAATATAAAGAAATAAGACAGAGCTTATAATCTGGCTTAACAGTTGAAGCCTTTATGTAAAAAGCTGATATAAGGCTGCTGCTGCTGCTGCTAAGTCGCTTCAGTCGTGTCCAACTCTGTGCGACCCCACAGACGGCAGCCCACCAGCCTCCCCCGTGCCTGGGATTCTCCAGGCAAGGACACTGGAGTGGGTTGCCATTTCCTTCTCCAGTGCGTGAAAGTGAAGTCTCTCAGTCCTGTCCGACTCTTAGCGGCCCCGTGGACTACAGCCCACCAGGCTCCTCTGTCTGTGGGATTTTCCAGGCAAGAGGACTAGAGTGGGGTGCCATTGCCTTCTACATGATATAAGGCAGCATTATTTATTTTTTCTGGTCACACCATGTGGCAAGTGGGATCTTAGTTTCCTGACCAAGGATCAAACCCACACTGCATTTGAAGTACAGTCTTAACCACTGGACTGCCAGGAAAATCCCTAAGGCAGATTTATAAAAAAATGATTTATGCCCCTATTTCTCAAGGGGCTCAATGTAGCTCATGATATTAAAAGCACAGGTTATAGTTTGGGGATGGTTAGAGGCTTTGAGAGGTGGGTTCAGATCCCTGCTGGGCAGGCTGGGAATTTGAATTTCGACCCAACAGTCGCTTCTCTTGACTCCCCTGCCCCTACACTGGCCTACGTGACGTACCAGGACATCCGTGCTGTGGGCAACTTTAAGGAGCAGACGGTGATTGCGGTCAAGGCCCCTCCGCAGACGAGACTGGAGGTGCCTGACAGGAGTGAGGTGAGAGGGGAGGCGTTTGGTGGAGGGCAGGGCCAGGGACATTCCAGGCAGCCCTACGGGTTCTGTCCCCGGCACTGCCTGGGCCCAAGCTTCGCAGGTCCGTGCCGGTGGACTTGGCAAGGCTGATGGTCTCCGAGCTGGGGCAGAAGAGGCAGAAGCTGGCAAGGGCATCAGGTACCGGCCTGAGAAATCTCTGTTCCCAGTTTCTCTCCGCCTACCACCGGCCCTGAGTTCCTGTGCACACACGCACGTGCACCCACACACAGCGCTGTCGGTACTCACAGCAATCCTTCCCTGTTAACCGTGCTCTCCTAGGTTAAAGACCACATTCTTTACACACCTTATCAGACCGTCTGAGCCCTGACCCCTCCAACCTCCTCTCTGCGCTGCTCCTGTCCTGGCTTCACTCCTGCCACACAGACCTGCCTGCGGTCCCCACACCACGCTAAGCTCAACCCCAGTATAAGAGCTTCTGACTTGCTGTTCCCTCCAGCCGAAATGCTCTTCCCTCTCTCGGCCTCATTATTTCTATTTGGGTTTTAGTTGCAGCACACGGGCTCTCTGGTTGTGGCGCCGACCCCAGAGCGCGTGGGCTTGGTAGTTGCAGCACGTGAGCTCTTAGTTCCCCAACCAGGTTCCTTGAACCGTCGTTCCCTGCACTGCAAAGCAGATTCTTAACCACTAGACCCCCAGGGAAGTCCCTCTCTGCCTGGTTTACTGCTGTTCATCCTACAGGTTGAAACGTGAACGTCACCTCCTCAGGAAGCCTTCCTTGATTATTCCCCAGCTGCATAACCACCTGTACTTCTCCGTCACATTTAACCTCCATTGGCCAGGATGTATCGAGGATTACATAATTATGTGCTGCTTCCTCTATTAGAGGGTAACCTCCACAGAACCATGTTCCACCCGTGTTGTACCGCCAACCCAGAGTCTAATAAGGGCTCGGGACGTAATCTGTTTAGCAGAAAAGCATTAAGATAAATAAGGGCCCTGCCCTGGCTTTGAAGAATCTCAGGACTTGGTGGGAAAAAGAGCCAGCCAAGCAAGCATTGACACTGTCTTGCTTTGAGGGCCTGGAGGAAGGAGAGTTGGAGGAAGGGCCCACAGGTGATGACAGGTAAACTGAATCCTGAAGAATGAATAGGGTCTTTGCCAGGAGAAGTAGGGGTAGGCAGAGGGGCTGCCTGGGCACAGGCGCGGACACCCAGATGCCATCGGGAGCAGCACCTGTGTTATCGGCTGTGGCTTAGGTTGGTTGAGGCAGGCAGGAAGCAAGGGCGGGAAAGCCAAATATCAGTCTCTCGGTTACAGACAGCCACATCCAGCCCGCTTCAGTGAGGGGCACCCCAGGGGAACCAAGTGACGGGTCCAGGGGAAGATTTTGGGGATTGCAGGCAAGGCTGGATTCAGGCGCTCAAACTGGGACTTCAAGTTGGCCTCACGCTCTCCGTCTCTCTCTCTGCCATACTCTGGGCCAGCTCCCCCTTGCAATAGCAAAGACAACTTTTATGATACCGGCTCAGGCCTGAGAGTAGGGGAGGAGCGGTTTCTCAAAGGAAAATCAAAGCTTTCTCCCTAAAAGAAGGGGTGGGGGAGGTCTTGGGCTCAGACAGCTGTCTGCCACAGGCCACACGGGGCAGGCCCAGCGCCCAGCTCAGGGTCTGCGAGCTCGCATGGACGTTGAGAGCCTCGTGCGTCCGTCCACACACGCTGAGCCATGAGTAAGTGCCCTGGTGCCCAGACCCACGACCTGGCTTCTCTCCCTTCTCCAGGAGAACCTGCAGATATATCTGAAGAGCACACAGGGGCCCATCGAGGTCTACCTGTGCCCGGAAGAGGTGCAGGAGCCCCACAGTCCTGCCAAGGAGCCCCTCCCCTCCACTTCTGCCCTCAGCCCCGGCCCTGACTCCACCCAGCCCAGCAGCAACAGTGACCCTGGGGTCACGGAACCCACGGCATCCTCAGGTGAGACCTTCTGTCCAGAGGGACAGGAGATGGGGAGGGGCACCGGCCTTCAAGTCTTCCTCTTCCGTATCAGCATTTGTGGGATACCTACCTTCTACCCAGCAACAGGGAGACAGTCCTTCCCCCTACGTGTGTGCATTGCACGTTACACTTTATAAAGCACCCGTACATTCCTTGTCTCAATGGGAAGACTGATGCTGCTCTGGGCAGAGGACGGCCTGTGTTCGAATCCCAGCTCTTCTACTTACCAGCTGTATGATCTTGGACAAGTTTCTTAACCTTTCTTTGTCTTAATCTCCTCATCTGTAACTTGGGCATAGTAATTAATAGGATCTACTTCACAGATTGTGAAAATTAATGAGTTAATAAATATAAGGAAGGCGGGGACTTTCCTGGTGATCCAACGGTTAAGACATCACGCTTCCAATGCAGGGGACACAGGTTTGAATCCTGGTTGGGGGGACTTGAGATCCTGCATACTGCAAGGTGCGGCCAAAAAATACGTATATAGGTAAAGCATTTAGAACAATGCCTGGCGATAACTGGCCATATTATTTATTAATAGCAATAATAATTACCTATTATTATCATTATGGTGGTCTCTGCCATTAGTCCTGCTACTTCTGTAACAACTAATAGCAAAGCTCCTTGACACTCAATCAGCCTTTAGTAAATGGAAACTGTAGGTTTTCCGAGGAAGGCTCAACAATGGACTCAGTTGCTGTGGAACACAGGATTAGTTGCTGTGATATGTGTGATCTTTCTGGACCAGGGATTGAACTCATATCTCCTGCATTGGCAGGTGCATTCTTAAGCACTGGACCACCAGGGAAGTTCTTAACACTTTCTTAGGAGATGATAACAAAGGTTTTTTGAACCACAACTATGTCTCAAGGACATCCATTATCACATAACTCCTCACATCAATTCTTGGGGTGGTTTTTATTGTCCCAGTTTAGAGATAAATAAACTGAAAGAGAGCTGATGTGACCTGTCCAAGGCCTCCCAGCTGGAAGGCAGTGGAACTGTATCTTGAACCTTGGTCTCCACACTCGTAGCCCAGGCATCTCTCCACCAGGCACAGAACAAATCAAGGAAGGACGGTGCTGGGAGGGGGTGGTACATCTATAAGCTGCCTACGCCTGGCAAGAGGTAGAATGAGGCTGTCGCCAAGAAGTAAGGAAGTGGGAGAGTCCCTGAGGGCTTCCCAGGGAGACTGGGAGTTGGGTAGAAGTAGAAATGGGAGCCTCTGCAAGGCCTGTCACTCCGAATGGTTTTTGCCCTTTTTGTTTTCTTAGCAGCAGAATTCCCCTAAATAGAACCCTGGTGTTTAAACAAATGCAGAGCTAGAACTGGTCTGGTGGAAAAGGCTTTTTTTTTTTTGTGGTCGTGTGGCTTGTGAGATCTTAGTTCCCCGACCAGGGATTGAACCCAGGCCATGACAGGGAACATGCTGAGTCCTAACCACTTGACTGCCAGGGAATTCCCTGGAAGAGGCTTTTTGTGTGTGTGGTGGATGGGAGCAGGTATCTACAGAACACAGATTGGAGTCCATTTCTTTAACTCAAGGGTTAACAAAACTATTGCCGGCAGACCAAATCTGACCTGTTTTTCTATGACCCATAAGCTGAGGATGGTTTTCATAGTTTTAAAGAGTTGAGAGTTCAGGGTAGGGCAAGCGATGTGTGTGTGGCAGAGACCATACATGTCCTGCAAAGCCTAAAATACTATCTGGCCCCTTTACAGAAGTTTGTTGACCCCTGATTTAACTCAACGCTTCATCTTATACAGAGCCCAGAGAGGGCAAGTGACTTTCCTACGGTCACACAGCAAGGTAGCAACAGGGCTTAGACAAGAGCCCAGACTGCCAGTTCTTCTCTAGTGATCTCTCCTGTGTCCTGGCCTGGTCCGGGGCCCAAGGCTCTCCCTGCATCAGCCATCTGTCCCCCTGGGCACCTCCCAGTGCCTATCTCCCGGTCCAGACCTGTGCCCCACCCTGTTTTCCCTCCTGCGATGCTCTGCTTTTTCACTGCCCTGTCAACATGCGCGTGGCCCTCCAGAGTTAGAGCCTTCAGTTCTGAGACCTTGGGCAGAGGTGGTGGACCTGAATGCAGAAACCAGGGCGAGGTTTTTACCTCACTCGTACAAGTCAAGAGCCTGAGGCCCCAAAGGACTAGAAGTTTACAGAAGAGCCAATGGAGGGGCCAGCTCTGTGCCAGGGCCCATGCCCTTGCCACCCCCTCCACCCTTGTCACATGGCCTTTTAATGATGTCCCTGCTGAGAAGAGAAGTTTTCCAGAAGGTATTATACACACACACAGACGTGCACATGCTCCACATTCTGGCTTGAAGCAGGGTCATCCTGAGGTCCAAGGGCCAGGTCCAAAGAGGAAGTCACTGCTGTCTTGGGACCCAGGTTCCCATCCTGGGAAGGGATGGTTTCCCAGTTCTGGAATCACCAGGGGAATCACGAACACTTTGGGAGCTTGTTTCCTTCATCTGTAATGGGACAGTTGGAACCTGGGTCATTGAACATCCCTCCAGGCTGTGACATTCTCACTTAAACCTACATGTAGCTGAGGGTGCCCCAGCTGAAGTTGGGGGGCTTGGGTTCGAGTCTGCGCTTCCCCTTCTATGACGGGGTGACGGTGGGGGAGCCGTTTTAACCCCTCCGAGCCTCTGTTCCCATGTTTCTAAAACAGAGATGCTAAACTCCCTCATGATGTTTGGGTGCGTTTCAGGCAAGGATACAGTGTGATTGTGACTTTTTAAAAGTTTGTGTGAACTGAACACCTACTATGTGTGGGTTTGGAGATGTTTAAGTGGATACGAGCCATTCAGGGTTCAGGGGAGGCACAGATATTACAAAGAGCAGCTCTCTTCTGGATGTAATCAACAGCGAGAGAGAGAAAAGAGGGAGAGAGAGAGGGGGGAAATGGGTGGATGGATGGGTGGGTAGATGGATGAGAGGAGCCTGACCTGGGGTCGAACCTCTCACATGTGACAGCTCAGTTTATTGCTTCCACAACTCAGGGAGGTGGGTCCTTATTTTTCTGGGTGGGAAAACCGAGGCGCTGGGTCCTGTTGCCGGTGAAAGGGGCTAGTGTCTGAGCACCCAGTCTTTTTCCTTGCTCCCAAGCCAGGCCTCTTAACACCTGCAGGCCTCTGCAGTGTGCTAAACAAACTTTCTTTTTTTTTTTTTCATGCAAATACTATATTTGATTGGCTTCTTTGAGCTTCAGTTTCCTCATCTGTAAATAGACATCATAACAATGCCTCCCTTGGGGCTGCTTGAGTTTCTGAGGAGGTGCAACAGGCCTCTCCTTGAGAGGAGAGCTGGGTCTGGTAAGCCCTTGGTGGTTATTTAGTCATTAAGTCATGTGCAACCCTTTGTGACCTCGTGGACTGTAGCCCACCAGGCTCCTCTGTCCATGGAATTCTCTAGGCAAGAATACTGGAGAGGATTGCCATTTCCTTCCCCTGACCCAGGGATTGAACCTGCATCTCCTGCATTGGCAGGTGGATTCTTTACCACTGAGCCACCTGGGAAGCAAGCCCTCGGTCAACGGGATCTATTTTTATTTTTCAGAAGGGCAGCCTACAGACCAGCTGTTCTTTAGCTTCACTTATCATTTAAGCCTCAACAACCAGAGGCAGGTATCATCATTCCCATCTTTGGTCAGTTCAGTTCAGTCGCTCAGTCGTGTCCGACTCTTTGCGACCCCATGAACCGCAGCAGCCAGACCTCCCTGTCCATCACCAACTCCTGGAGTCCACCCAAACCCTTGTCCATGAGTCGATGATGCCATCCAGCCGTCTCATCCTCCGTTGTCCCCTTATCCTCCTGCCCCTAATCTTTCCCAGCATCAGAGAATTTCCCATTTTAGGGGTAAGGAAATGGAGGCCTGTGAACGCTGTCATCTGCCCACAAAATTATACAGCTTGCTTGAGGTTTGTGTGTGTGTGTGTTGTTTGTTGTAATTCTAGGGATTTTTCATGAATTTTATTTTATTTTCCTTCCATCCATTTAAAAAAATATTTATCTGGCTGCATCAGGCCCTAGTTGAGACATGCAGGATCTTCATTGCATCATACGATGATCTTTCATTACAGCATGCAGGCTGTGTGCGGGCTCAATTGCCCCGCAGCATGTGGGATCTTTGTTCCCCAACCAGGGATCAAACCTGCATCCCCTGCCTTGCAAGGCAGATTCTTAACCCCTGGGCCACCCAGGAAGTCACCCAGCTCGGAGGTTGATCAGGCAATCTGGCACACCAGCATGGTTGTATTTTCAAAACAATGCTTGGTTGGTAAGGACCAATTCAGGTGGTGAGATTCTGGGTGTTCAGGGTATGTTTGGCAGGGGATTTCCAGTGCCCTGCTCCACATGCCTGTGTAGGGAATCACCTCCTTACATCTCAGTGGAAATGCGCTGGGTGTGCTGAAGAGGAGGTGATGGCCGGTGTGTCTGGAGAGGTGGGCGTGAGCTGTGGGAGGTAGGCAGGAGAGAGAACAGAAAGGGAGGCAGGGACCAGATCATACAGAGCCTATTCAGTCCTGGTGGGAACTTGGATTTTATTCTAAGTCTTTTTTTTTTTTAAATAAAAAACTTTTCGGTGGCCCCACACAGCTTGTGGGATCTTAGTTCCCTGACCAGGGGCTGAACCCAGACCCCTTGCTTTGGAAGCGCAGAGTGTCAACCACTGGACAACCAGGGAAGTCTCTCTAAGCCATTTTTAAGTCAGAGCATAGACTGAGGGCCAAGAGTTGAAGCGAGAAGACTGGTGAGGCGGCTCTGGCAGAGTCCTGAGTGAGAGAGGAGGGGATGAGCCCCAGACCACAGCAGCGGGACTGAAGAGCCAGTGGGCAGCTTGGAGGGTTGACTTGGTTGTGGAGGTGACCAGACTTGCTGCTGGGTTAGATTCGGGGGAAATGGCAGGATTTCAGATGATCCTTGGGCCTTTTGGCCTAAGCCCAACTAAGTGGCTGAAAGTGAAAGTCACTCAGTCGTGTCTGACTCTTTGCAACCCCATGGACTATACCGTGCTCGGAATTCTTCAGGCCAGAATACTGGAGTGGGTAGCCTTTCCCTTCTCTGGGGGATCTTCCCAACCCAGGGATCAAACCCAGGTCTCCCGCATGACAGGTAGATTTTTTACCAGCTGAGCCACCAGGGAAGCCCAAGAATACTGGAGTGGGTAGCCTATCCCTTCTCCAGCAGATCTTCCCACCCCAGGAATCGAATTGGGGTCTCCTGCATTGCAGGCAGACTCTTTACCAACTGAGCTATCAGGGAAGCCCAACTAAGTGGGTGGGGGTTTCCTGAATATGATGGGGGAAGACTCAGGTTTGGGGAGTTGGACTATAAAGAAAGCTGAGTGCCGAAGAATTGATGCTTTTGAACTGTGGTGTTGAAGACTCTTGAGAGTCCCTTGGACTGCACGGAGATCCAACCAGTCCATCCTAAAGGAGATCAGTCCTGAATATTCATTGAAAGGACTGATGCTGAAGCTGAAACTCCAATACTTTGGCCACCTGATGTGAAGAACTGACTCACTGGAAAAGACCCTGACACTGGGAAAGATAGAAGGCAGGAGGAGAAGGGGGCGACAGAGGATAAGATGGTTGGATGGCAATAGTGACTCAATGGACATGAATTTGAGTAAACTCCGGGAGTTGGTGATGGACAGAGAGGCCTGGTGTGCTGCAGTCCATGGGATCACAAATAGTCAGACACGACTGAGCGGCTGAACTGAACTAAACCGGGAGTGTGGTTTGACATGCTGAGCTCTGATGTCGCGTAGACACCAAGTAGAGATGAAGCAGGAACCCAGAGCCTGGCAGTGGGGGCCAGGCTGGAGGTGTCCACCTGGGAGCAGTAGGTCTGGAGACAGATATAAAGCCATGGGCTGGCTGAGATCACCTGGGCAGGAGTGAAACCAAAGGAGAGAAGAATCAAAGGATGGGGCCTCTGGGCTTCAGGGTTTAGAAGTTGGGAAGAGGAAAGGAGATCAAGGAGAAGCAACCAAAGAGGTAGGAAGAAAAGCAGGAGAATCTAGTACCTCTGAAGCCAAGGGAGGAACATGTTTCCAGAAGGTTGTGAACAACTGCGTGTGATTCTGCTGGAAGGTCAAATAGGATGAGGTCAGAGAACCGACCACTGGTTCAGTGGCGTGGTGGGGACAGACCCCAGATTGGAGTGGGCTGAAGCATGAACAGTGGTGGGGAAGTAGGGGGTGAACACGGGAAACTTTTTTTTTTTTTGGCCGCGCCAGGTCTTAGTTATGGCATGCGAGATCTTTAGTTGCGACATGTTAACTGTTGTGGCATGTAAGATCTAGTTTCCTGACCGGGGATTGAACCCCAGCGCCCCGCACCCGGAGCACAGTCTTAGCCACTGGACCACCAGGAAAGTCCTATGGGTAACTCTTGAGAAATTTCACTGCAAAAGGGAGCAGTATAATGGGCTGGTAATTAGGGAGAGTCATGAGGTCAGGGGAGGAATGCTCTTTAAAGAAAGAGTTATTAAAGGATGTCTGTGCGTCGACAGGAAAGAGCTAAGAGAGTGAGAAGCGTTGATGATGCAGGGAAAAAAGAGAACAGTGAATGACTTCAGGGGTGGGGGCCTTGATGGTGAAAGTGGGGAGGGTTGGGGGCAGAAGCTGGGGGTGCGTGCAGGGACAGAAGCGGGGAGAGAGTGCGGGTGAAGGAGCGGGGCGCTGCTGGAGCTGGGGTGGGAAAGGGAAGTGTCCTGTGCCGTCGGGCGAGGGCCAGGATGGGAGACACGAGCAGGGTGCACAGCTGCCCAGGGAGCTAGAGGCGGTTCTTGATCCCAGAGGTCTGACCGGCGGAGGCTTTGGTGGGGCACTGGACTGGGCATAACCCTGTCTGTCTGTCTGTCTGTCTGTCTGTCTGCAGAGCCAGCACTGACGTCCCCGCAGGTCCCGCCGCCGCCCCCGCCGCCCCTTGTCCCCCTGGAGGCCACGGAGAACATGCTGGAGCTGCCGCACCCGCTGCTGCAGCAGACGGAGGACCAGTTCCTGTCCCCGACGCTGCCCTGCAGCTCCCCTCTGATCAGCTTCTCCCCGCCTTTAGACCAGGATGACTACCTGTGGGGCCTGGATGGCGGGGAGGGCATCAGCGACCTCTTCGACACCTACGACCTTGGGGACCTGCTGATTAACTGAATTGGTGCTGCCTGCACCCCCCACTCGCCCCGGGCAGCCCGGCCCGTTTCTACCTCCTCACAGGACGTGAGACATGAGGTGCTGCCCTCAGAGTGGAAGGGCTCCCCCCCGCCCCTTCCTTTCCTACCCACCTGCCAGTCGATGCTGTCCCCGGGGAGGTGGAGGATATGGGGTGGGAGCCCAGCAGGGGTGAGGCCCTGTCCTTCCTCGTGGAAGCCGGGCCTGGGAAGGCCTGGTCAATCTCCTGATCTCTGACCTCTCGCCTGAAGGGCTCTAGAGGAGGGGACTGGGTCCAAGGAGAGGCCCATCGACTGCCTTCTTGAGGGGCCACTAGGTCCCTCAGTTTATTGAGAAGCACTTAATGCCTTTGTATTTATTGCAGGTTGAGTTTTGTTTGTCTGCCCTCCCTGAGTTTTAGCAGGGAGGTGGTTCTAGTTTCTAGTAAGACTGCTCCTCAGACATGCCCAGCGCCGTCTGTTGTCCAAGGGCAGGCTGGGGGCTTCCAGGGGCCCAGGCCAAATCCCCAACTGCCTTCAACACGGCGGGCTGGGCCTGAGGGCACATTCAGTCTTCTGGAATGTCAATTGCACTTCGGCCTTCTCGCTCCAGCGAGAGGGAGCCGCTGGATTCCCGTTCTCTGTCCCAGAGCTGGGGTTCCTGGTGGGGGGAGGTCAGCCCTGAAGAGCTCCTGGGGAAACAGGGGCAGGAACAAGAAGCGGGAAATGTTGCTATAGGCACCTTTGCCCTGTGGTTGCCTCTCACTGGGACAGGGGGCTGTTTAACACTGAAGACATGGGAGGCAAAGGCAGCGTTACTGTAGACAAGGGTGAGATGAAAGGAAGAAACTGCCAGAAAGTAGCTCTTGCGGTAGCTGCTGGTATGGGCCTCCCCATTCCTGGAAGCATTTTTTTTTTTTTGCCGCATTCGTTGAAGGGGGTGATTAAGGACCTCCCCTTGCCCCCAGCTCTCACACAGACCCCCCTAGAGACAGAAGTGACCATGGCTTGATGGCACGTTGGCTTCTTTTGTCACAGGACGTTGAAAAGGTGACAGGGAAGAATCTTCATTGCAGACCAAACATTGGCAGCTAACAAATGGGGATATGTTTGTTTGATTACAGTCAGATTACCTCTTCAGGCTTGGGGTCCTATTAATAAGCCAGCCTTTTGACCTCCTCCCCATTCCCCAGAGGCTGGACCATCCCACGTTGTCCATATAGCCCGACTGGGTAGCGAGGAATCAGCTCTCCTTTCCCATCCAACTCGGGGTGGGGGTGCTCTGGGTGAAGCCAGGCTGTGCCTTCTGGGGAGAGGCAGTCCAGGGTGGTGGTGGTCTGAGAGCCACTACCCACCCACCCTTGGGCAGCTAGGTTTCCTCAGGGGCTCAGCAGGGCAGCACTTTTTTTGTTTTTTAAGTTTGTAGCATTAAGCTGGTTTCAAATATGAAATTGGCTCCGTGGGGTTGCTCCCGAGCTGACCTACTGGCATCTGAAGTTTGGAAGGTGGGCTTCTTTGGGGGTGGGGTCTGATGTGAGCTAACGCCCAGCTGGGTACGGTCAGGCCTTGTCGTTGACCCAACTTCCTGGTCCTCAAGTCAGCACCCTCTCAGGAATGGTCCCAGCTACCCCAGTCTATAAACAGGGCCAATTGTTTGCCTTTTACAGAGATGCGTGTCACCTTCCCTCTCCAGATCCTCACAGGGGTCTCAGCAAAAGTCAGTTTGGAAGCCCAACATGCCCAGGGCCAAGGGACTCCCTCCAGGCCCTTGGGTGGAGGGAAGGGGGTGCTTCCTGGGACCTGGTTTGGGGTGTGTGGGGCTGGAGATGGCATGACTGTTGTGAGGTGGTTTAGCCATGTGCCATCTCGGAGGATGGAGACCTTTGACTTCCATGCCTGGGGCGCTGGCTGGAGCTTTCTCCTAGAATTAAATCAGAGAAAAAAGGAGAAGAGGCTGGCAGGACCCACCAGGAATGAATCTAATGATGAAGTCCAGCCAGAATTTAAGCTCATTCCCCAAAAGCCCAGCCACAGGGCCGGACAGAGGGGCTGCCCCTTGGGCCCATGGCCTGTATCCAGAGCAGCTGTCCCCGCCCCCTCCCATCCCGACCCCTCCACACCCAGCCTGGCCCAGGGCCTGGACCATCCGGGCCAATCCTCAGGTTCCAGGCAGGAAACAAGTTGGTGCCTCTTTCTTGCCAGTGACGCCTGAAACCTCCCAAGTTCCATCAAGTGCTTCAAAAAGCATTTTGAGTGGAATTCCCTTTAGGGGCCCAATAAACTTTAAAACCAGGGTAGAAGAAAAGCCAGTTTCTTTCTGAGGTACTTTATTTCTGCCAGGAAATTTCCCAGTCCCTCTGGCAGCGCCCCCCATCACTTATGCCCCCAGGGGCACCTGAGGCGCAGGGGCTGCCGGGAACCCAGTAGCATTAAGTCGTCTGGTAGAGTTGTTGGGAGATTTGAAGACATTTCTTAAAACCAGCGTAGCCTCCCTTCTCCACGGCCACACCGAGGTCTGAGCAGTGCGGCCACAGGGAAGAGGAGGACGGTGCAGCACGTTAAAGCTGGCTGTCCTGTGACTTTGACTTCATTTCTCCTTTCCAGGTGTTTGGTCTCAGTTCTGTGCCGTGTTTAGTTTTTAGTGAAAGAGTTTGGGTGTTCCTGTGTCCGAGCATTGTGTGGCTTAACGCATTTGAAGTGAAAGCCTTTTGGGGTTGTTTGCAAGCAGCTTTCTGGTTCTCGTCACTGCGTCCTGAAGTCCCCGCCTCATTTCTAGCTCCTCCATCCTTGGGGCCCTCGATGAGCAGAAACCCGGCCAGGCTGCTGGCTCCTGGGTGGGGCCTTGGACGCGACACCAGTGTCCAGAGGGAACCTGGTCCCTGAGCTGGGATTCCATGTGGGTCACTTACCTCCAGCCTGGTTTCCGGTCCTGCCTTGACGAGCACCATGTGAAACCTCATGTTGTGATGATTGGGCATTAAACGACAAAACTGGGCCCCTTGTGTCTGTCGTGCTTTCTGCGGGTCATGACCAGGGCTGGGTCTGGGCCCCCCAGGTCGCGGGTGGGGACTGTTCTGACCAGCTGGCTGGTCCAGCCCCCCAAAACAGCCTCCCTTTTCTCCACTGGCTTATTACCATGCCTGAAATGTCACCAATAAGACACTGGAGTTAGCACCAAGATCTAAAATGTGAACCCCTGCCCTATACTGCCTCCATCATCTCTCACCTGAGCTATTTCAGTAGCTTCCTTAATACTCTCACTGCGACCCATTCTGCATCTCATCCTCTGTATCAGTAGTTCTCAAAGTGTGGCCCTCAAACCAGCATTCCCTGGGAACTTGTAAGAAATGTATATTCTCAGGCCCCACCTTAGACCTTCTGAATAAGAAGAAACTCTTATTCAGAGTGGGACCGTCTTAATGAGCCCTCCAGGTGATTCTAATTCAGGCGACGTTTGACAAACTATGCCCCTCCACTAACCCGGAGAAGTCCTTCTAAATTTCTATTTATTTTAGGCTGCCCCACGCAGCATATGGGATGTTAATTCCCTGATCAGGGACTGAACTCCTGCCCCCTGCATTGGAAGGCAGTCTTAACCACTGGACCACCAGGGGAAACCCCATAGAGATTCGTCTAAAACACAACTCTCATCATGTCTCTCCCTGCTTAATGGGTGGCCCCTCTGCCCTCAGGATGAAATGCCCCTTTACTTGGTGTGAACATCCATTTCCAACCTTCCAACTGGCTTACTCTACCTTTCCAGCCTTACTGACCACTCCTCCCCACAACCTGTAGCCACACTGGACTTCTTTGTCAACTCCTGTAAACAGCAAGTTTTCCCCCTTCTCTGCATTTCACTTGGGCAGGCTCTTGCTTATTCAAGGCCCAGTTTAGTTTTTTGTAGAGGTTTTCCTTGACACTGGTACATAGTCATTAATACTTTGTACAGTTGATATGGTCTTTTATGGGTTATTGAAGACCTACTAAGTACTGGGGAGCTAGAAATGAATAAGTAGTCCCCATCCTCAGGATGATCACAAGACACAGACATATAATCAGGGACTTGTATCTAGAATATGGGGCTTCCCTTGTAGCTCAGTTGGTAAAGAATCTGCCTGCAATGCAGGAGACCTGGGTTCAGTTCCTAGGTTGGGAAGACCCACTGGAGAAGGAAATGGCAAACCACTCCAGTATTCTTGCCTGGAAAATCCCCATGGACAGAGGAGCCTGGCAGGCTACAGTCCGTGAAGGTCACAAGAGTTGGACACGACTTAGCGACTAAACCACACCACACCACATCTAGAATATAGAGAGAACTCTTGTGTGCATGCTAAGTCGCTTTAGTTGTGTCTGACTCTTTGGGACCCTGTGGACTGTAGCCTGCCAGGCTTCTCTGTCCATGGGATTCTGCAGGCAAGAATACTGGAGTGGGTTGCCATTTCCTCCTCCAGGGGATCTTCCTGACACAGGGATTGAACTCAGGTCTCTTATGTCTCCTGCATTGGCAGGTGGGTTCTTTACCACTAGTGCCACTTAGGAAGCCCAGAATGAACTCAAAACTTAATAAATATATATAACCCAACTAAAAAGATGTACAAAGGATATGAATGGGCTTTTCTCCAAAGAAGATACACAAACGGCCATTAAATACGTGAAAATATTCACAACCTCATTAGCCCCACCAGGGAAGTGTAAATCGAAACTACGAGATACCACCTCATATCTACTAGGATGGCAATAATCAAAAAGATAATATTTAATAACAAAGCTGAGGAGGTAGAGAAATTGTAACCCTTGTACACTGCTACTCAGAATGTGAAATAATACAACCACTGTGGGGAAAAGTCTGGCAGGTCCTCAAAACTTTAAACATAAACCCACCATGCAACCCAAGTAATTCTACCCCTAGGTATATACCCAAGAGAATTGAAAACATACAAGAAAACATATATACCCAAGAGAATTGAAAACATTCACAAAAAAACTTGTACACAAACGTTCATGGAAGAATTATTCATAATAATCCAAGAATGGAACAACTCAAATGTCTATCAGTTGATGAAAGGATAAATAAAATGTATTCATATAGTAACGGAATACCTGTGTCTTAAGTTGCTTCTGTCATGTCTGACTCTTTGTGACCCCTTGGACTATAGCCCGCCAGGCTCCTCTGTCCATGGGATTTCCCAGGAAAGAATTCTGGAGTGGGTTGCCATTTCCTTCTCCAGGGGATCTTTCTGACCCAGGGATCAAACCCAGGTCTCCTGCATTGCAGGTGGATTCTTTACCATCTGAACCACCAGGGAAGCCCACAGCAATGGAGTATTATTTAGCAAATAAAAAGACATAAATCACTGGTTTATACCACAACATAGGTGAACCTTGAAAACCTGCTAAATGAAAGAAGCCAGACATAAATGGTAACAGAATATTATTTCATTTATATGAAGTGTCTGGAATAGGCCTATCTAGGGGCTGGAAGCTGATTAGTAGCTGCTTAAGGCTTTGAAGGAAGGGAGAAGAGGAGTGACTGCTAATGGGAACAGGGCTTTATCGAGAGGGGGCCATGGAAATATTCTAAAATTGGTGTGGTAATGGTTGTACAGCTCCATGAATATCCTAAAGCCCATTGAATTGTATACTTCAAGTAGTTGAATTGTGTGGTATATGAATTATATCTCAACAAAGCTATTGCTTTACAAATGGAAATAGGGTGAAGGCAAATTTATGGTAATAGTTATAGTTACTTGATTCAATTTCTAGAAATCAATGCATGTACACCTGAAATAGGTGAAATTTAGATTATGTAAAAGATGCTTCAATAAAGTTGTTTATTTAAAAATAAAAAAGTTCCCAGGTAATGCAACCAATGAGAGGCAAAGCTGAAAATGTATATGAAAGGAACAATTTTCTAGAAAATAATATATTTACCCAAATTGGCTTAAGAGGAAATACAAATCGTTAACTAGCTTGAATTGGCATTCAGGAGTTTCTGACTCCAAATGATGCCAGAGCCAGAAGGAGTTTACAAGTTTTATTAGATCTTCATCTTGAACTTACACATTTTTCAGAGAATCAGAAACAACGTCATCCGATGTGTTTTATGAGGCTAGGGTAACCTTGATCCTCAAACCAACAATCCCCAACAAAGACATGCAAGAAAAGAAAATTCCAGAAGAATTCTCTCAAATGTAGAGACACAAATCCTAAATATATGCTGCTGCTGCTAAGTCGCTTCAGTCGTGTCCGACTCTGTGCGACTCCATGGACAGCAGCCCGCCAGGCTCCTCCGTCCGCAGGACTCTCCAGGCAAGAATACTGGAATGGGTGGCCATTTCCTTCTCCACCTAAATATATAGTAGCCAATTTAATATGCCCTTGCAAAATAAAAATAAATCACAGCCAGCTTGGGTTGATCCAGACACACAAACACGTTATCAGGACATTTGCTGCAAAACTCCAAGCTCTTCTTTTGTGCAGAATGTGAGCTAGAAATGCAACTTTTGAGGAAGTTTTCCTAGGAAACTGTTCCTCATTTATTTATTCAGCAGACATATTTAGGTGCCTGTGAATTGTTGGGTGCCATTCTGACACCGCACGTGACACAGACTCCTGCCATCAAAATCGGAAAGAAAGCAATTTATGCAATCCCCACATTAACAAATTAAAGGAAAACCCACGTGATCATCTCCATAGATACAGGAAAAATGCAGGAAAAAATCAACACTCATTTATGATTTTTTAGAAACCTGATAGGTAAATCAAAATATACAGGAATGACTATCCTACAAGCAAATATGTGTGCATACTTGCTAAGTCGCTTCAGTCGTGTCCAACTCTTTGCAACCCTACGGACTGTACCCCGCTAGGCTCCTCTGTCCATGCGATTCTCCAGGCAAGAATACTGGAGTGGGTTGCCATGCCCTCCTCCAGGGGATCTTCCCAATCCAGGGATTGAACCATGTCTCTTATGTCTCCTGCATTAGCAGGCAGGTTCTTTACCACTAGTGCCACCTGAAGCCCGCAGCAAATATCATACTTAACAATAAAACCTCAGAAACAAGACAAGGACACCTACTATTACTCCTACAACTCAACATCTCTTGGCAATCCTGGACAAAGCAATAGGACAAGAAGGAGGAAAAAAGAAAAACAATTTGATGGCTCAGAATCCATGCAATTAACTCTGCTCTCCAGAGGGTTGTTTACTTTTCAGACATTTATTGAGCATCCGTCCTGTGCCAGGATGGGGTCATAACTACTGTTCCTTCCTTGTTAAGAGTATTGACCTGTTTTAAGAGCAGGCTTCCTCATTCCATGGATGGACAAGGCCTAGCAGGTGTGTGTCTGCGGCAGAACCCCTAAGCTGCCTGAAATTCTAGCTTAGAGCAGGGGTAGAAGTCCAGACCTCTCTGGGGAATTTCTGATGACAGTACTATTTGATTATGTATATTCATATATTTCATTTGCCTCTTGATCCTTTCCATCCTGGGAGAGAGGACAAATAATAAAACTAAAATTTGGAAGGTTTAAAATAATTAAAAAACAGAAGAATTGGAAAGGATTTTCGTTCATTTATTTTAGAAACATTTTTGAGCACCTACTATGTGTCTGCATCTGCTAGGTGCTGGGGAAATCATGACCCCTGCTGCCTTCACGGAGCTTACAGCCTATTCTAATTCAAATCACCAATTTTACAGGTTGGTACATCCACTTAATGGGTTTCCCAGGTGGTGCTAGTGGTAAAGAACCCGCCTGCCAATGCAATAGATGTAAGTGACATGGGTTCGAATCCTTGGTCGTGCAGATCCTCTGGAGGAGGGCATGGCAACCCACTCCAGTATTCTTGCCTGGAGTATCCCACATCAGAGGAGACTGGCTGGCTACAGCCCCTGGAGTCGCAAGAGTTGAACACAACTCAGAGAGTAAACCACCACCATATCCACTTCTCTAGGCCAGTAGATCACAAACTTTCACATGCAATAGAATCACCTAGAGGACTAACTAAAGCACTAATTACTGGGCCCCATCTCCAGAGTTTTTGATTCAGTAGGTCAGAGGCAAGGCCTAAAAGTGTGCATTTCTGACAAGCTCTAAGGTTACGCCAAGACTGCTGGTTGCGGGGAACCTACTTTGAAAACCACTGTACTAGCAACATGCCCACATTGGGATTCAGGCATTCAGTTCAGTTCAGTTCAGTTCAGTTCAGTTCAGTTGCTCAGTCATGTCTGACTCTGCGACCCCATGAATCTCAGCACGCCAGGCCTCCCTGTCCATCACAAACTCCCAGAGTTTACTCAAACACATGTCCATCGAGTCGGTGATGCCCTCCAGCCATCTCATCCTCTGTCGTCCCCTTCTCCTCCTGCCCCCAATCCCTCCCAGCATTAGGGTTTTTCCAATGAGTCAACTCTTCGCATGAGGTGGCCAAAGTATTGGAGTTTCTGCTTCAGCATCAGTCCTTCCAATGAACGCCCAGGACTGATCTGCTTTAGAAGAAGAAAGAAAATTGTTCCTACCCCTGAGGGAGCCTGTAGCTCCGTGGGTTGGTTTGTATAATCCTAATTCATGCCTCCCCACCTCCCTTTCCCCTTTGGTAACCCTAAGTTTGCTTTCCATATCTGAGTTTATTTTTGTTTTGTGCATAGATTAATTCGTACTATTTTTTAGATTTCATATAATATTTGTCTTTCGCCATCTGACTTCACTGAGTGTAATATTCTCTAGGTTCATCCATGTTGCTGCAAATGGCACTGTTTCATTCTTTTTTATGGCTGAGTAATATTCCACTGTGTGTATATGTCACATCTTAAATCAATCATCTGTTGTTGGGCACTTGGGTTGTTTCCATGTCTTAACTATTGTATAGGGTGCTGCTAATAAACATTGAGGTGAATGTATCTCTTTGAATCAGGGTTTTCATCTTTTCCAGATATATACCCAGGAGTAGGGTTACTGGATCATACGGTAGCTCTAATTTTAGTTTTTTAAAGAACCTCCCCACTGTTCTCCATATCGGCTGCACCGTTACATTCTCACCAGCAGTGTAGGAGAGTTCTTTTTCCTCCACACTTTCTCCAGCATTTACTATTGGTAGACTTTTTGATGATGGCCATTCTGGCCAGTATGAGGTGATACTTCATTGTGGTTTTGATTTGCACTTCTCTGATAATTAGTGATATTGAGCATCTTTTCATGTGCCTATCAGTCATCTCTATATCTTCTTTGGAGAAATGTCTCTTTCGGTCTTCTGTTCATTTTTTAAAATTGGGTTGTTTGCTTTCTTGATATTGAGTTGTGTGAACTGTGGATGTACTTTTTGATATTAACCCCTTGTTGATCATACCTTTTGCAAATATCTTTAAAATATTTATTCATTTACTTGGGGCCATGTTGGATCTTTGTTGCTGTGCCTGGGCTTTCTCTAGAAAGAGGATTCTGTTTCAGTGGCTTCTCTTGTTGCGGAGCCCAGGCTGCTACTAAAGCGCACGGGCTTCAGTAGTTGTAGTATGTGGTCTTGGTAGTTGTAGCTCACAGGCTCCAGAGCACAGGCTTAGTTGTGGTGCATGGGCTTAGTTGCCCCATCTTCCGCAACTAGGGACCGAACCGGTGTCCCCTGCATTGCAAGATGGATGTCTAACCCCTGGACCACCAGAGAAGCCCTCCTTTGCAAATATTTTCTCCCACTTCATAGGTTGTCTTTTTGATAGTTTCCTTTCCTGTTCAAAAGTTTTTAAGTTTAATTAGGTCCCATTTGGGGTTTCCTAAGTAGCTCAACTTGTAAGAATCCCCCTGCAATGCAGGAGATGCAGGTTTGATTGCTAGGTCAGGAAGATCCTCTGGAGGAGGAAACGTCAACCCACCCACTCCAGTATTCTTACCTGGAAAATTCCATGGAAGCGGAGTCTGGTGGGGTATGGTACATCCTTAGAGTTGGCCATAATAGCACGCTGTTTTGATTACATGCTGTTTTGATGTAGCTTTGTGGTATAGTCTGATGTCTGGAAGGCTTATGCCTCCAGCTTTGTTCTCTTTCCTCAGGATTGTTTTGACAATTCTGGGTCTTTTGTTGTTCCATATAAACTTTAGGGAAATTTTTCTGTGAAAAATGTCATGAATATATTGATAGAGATTGCGTTAAATTTGTAGATTTCTCTGGGTAATATGACCATCTTATCAATATTAATTCTTCCAACTCAAGAGCATGGGATATCTTTCCATTTCTTTGAACCATCTTCCTTTATCATTGTTTTATAGTTTTAACAACTCCATGGGTTTTAATAGGCACTCATTCACTAGCTCATTCATTTTTTCTTCAGACCAGGGCCAGGGCTTTGCATTCTTTTTTTTTTTAACATAAATATTTTTATTCAAAGTAACTAGTTTTCAAAACAGAAGTTAGAAGAGTGGCACCGTTTTACATTTTTGCAAATCTCTTTTATATCTGACTTAGCAGAAGACAGCTGGATTCTCTGCTCTGCTTCTTCATTCAACATGTTGCTTTGGTTGAAGGACAAAAAGAAAAATTGGCCTTGTACAGACATGCAGCCGGAAAAGGAACTTCGTGAACCTCCTGAAAGTGTTTCCATTACTCCCGCAAGTCCTCAGCACACACTTTTGAGAATCACTGCAGTAAATTAACCCGGCTCTCAGTTAAAGACTATTTAAGAGACTGAAGTAGTGTTAGAACTGGCAGTTCCATCCACGGCTGAGGCATTTTAAACGAATTACAAAGGGTGGCGGTGGGGAAGGGCAACCTGGATTCTCCCGTTAGCGCTAAACAACGCTGATTTCTGATCTGAGTTCACAGATTACTCCACTGCCAGCCAAGATGACACATTAAATTGTTTTCAAGTTCACTTTTCTAAACTAAAAAGAGAAAGCGACATGTCATACACAAAGTTAACACCTGTACAGCGTTCTCAGTTTATAAGGCCTCTTTCTGTGCCCACGTGATCCTCTTTAGTCCTTAGCAGCCACTTCACGGAGGAGGAAGAGCTCGGAGCAGAGAGGTCACTCGCCCAAGATCACCATCAGCAGCCAGGCTGTGGACCAAGCTTCCTCAAGACCAAGCGACGTGCTCGCAGGACGATCCTGCTCTGGCTCTGATGAACAAACCTCTCACTTTCAGAAACTGGCCTTCCACCCTAGAAAGGCGGCGGAGGAGGGGGCCCTTTACTTGTGTTCACTTTTTGCACATACACAAGAGACAGCGTCTGTTCTAGAATCCAACTGGATTTTATTTGACACGGAATACAGTATGGCTGCCGGAGTAGCAAACTGAAAAGACAAAGCAGAAGAGACGCGGTTCTATCTAATTTATAATTAAGTAACAGGAAGTCAAGTCACTCAATGGATAACAAAAACAGTTGAGCTTGATGGAAGAGTTCTCTTTTTCTAGTGCCCATACTTTTGGAATTCCCACTCTCTGTTGTCCAACGCACACACCTGCCTGTTTTGAGCCAGCGAGAGATGCAGTGGAAGTGAAAAGCATGGTTACAGACGCCCCACGCCACGGTGCACTCTTCAGAAGTAGCAGACGCCTGGTTGGCTTGACCTTCTATGCAGAGATCCATAATGTGGTTCCTGCAGATGGCACAGTTATCAACCACAATATCCCAGGCCCAGAGGGCTATTGCATTCCACTTCTTCACCTCAAAGCGCTTCTTGCCCGCGCCGCTGTTGGTGCCGCTCGGGGTGTCCACACCCATCGCTGCCGCCATTTTGGAAACACACCCTTTGCATTCTTAATGTTGTGTAATTTTCAGGGAAACCCTATGTGCTGAGTACTGTTATTAGCCCCGCTTTTACATATGAGGTAACTGCAGCTCAGAAAGGTTAGATGATGTGCACACAGTCCCACAGTAAGTGACGGAGCCCAGGCTGCAGACCCACAAGCATCCTTACTCTTAACCTCTAGTTAAACTGCACCTAAGTAATTTAATGATGTGTTTAAATGCTACCATTAAGGAGACTACAGTGTTTCGGGAGCCTAGATGAACCCCATCTATGGAGGAAAGAACTCAGAGAGGTGGGGATGGACCTGAAGAGGACGTTTACCAAAACATAGCAAGCAGAAGGAAGCACTTCAGAAAAGGCCGGCGGTTCCATGGTCAGGGTAGAAAGAAGAGAAGGTCCCAGTAAATGCCTATTCACTGGTCTCAGGCTCATGCCGGTGCTCGAGTGACCACAGAGGAGAGTGACCAGCAGGGTGCCCATTTGTCGGCCAGTGGCTGTGTTGACCCAATCAAGGCCACTTGTCCTGGTGCACGTGTGTGCAGATGTGTGTGTGTTTCTTCAAAGGAATCACAGGGTCACCAGGCAGGCTATTTTCCCACTATGGGGACCACCGCCCTCTGGTGGCCACTCTGCCAAAAGCCAAAATTGGGAAAAGAACTCTCCCTATTGAGACCGTTCAGGACCGGTTTAATCTCCCCAAAACATTATAGAATAGGTATTATTATGCCCAGTGAGGCTCAGAGAGGTGAAGTGACTTGTCTGAGGTCACACAGCTAGACACGGTGGAAAGGGTGGTGTGAGTGAGGTAAGAGAGACAAAGGATGGGACTGGAATCCAGTCAACCAAACTCCAAGGCTTATGGTCTTAGCTACCACACGCCCAGTCTCCTGACGGGCATGCGGGGCTTCCATTCTCACCATGGACATTTCCTTTGTGTGTACAATGTGCGTACCCTTTTCCCATGAAGAGCAGGGCTCATATCTGACAAATGTAAATTGGGAGAAGATGGTTTGCTCCAGGAGCAGCGTGAGGGGCATGGTGTGTGTGTGTGTGTGTGTGAGTCTTCTTCACGGAGTACATGCCTTGAGCCAAGTCAGAGGGCACCCAGCAGGCCCCTTGGCGGTGCTCAGGAAGCATTTGTTGGTTAAACAACCATGAACTTAGAACACAGTTGATCTGCAGTCCACTGTGACACTACACACGATTGTTATTGTACTGTGTGGTCATCGGGCATGGAAAGAAAACCCTCACCAGTGTGAAAACGCTCACCAGCATGAAGGTACTTAGCATTCCTTTGACCCAGACATATGCAACTTGGCTATTTTAGCTCTTCTCATTTTGCCAGCACTTTTCATTAGGGTCCAAGTCAGTAGTTTTCCCTAAAACCAATTCACAAATTTTTATTGAACTCCCACTAAGAAGTAAACACACAGAAAAACGAAATTACAGAGGTAGAGTTCTAAGCCATCTATTCAGTACCATTAAGGTACATCACATTGTCCTAAGCCTGTGACTCCTTATATCAGCCCAGTATAGGGGGAATCCTTTTAGAGGGGAGGGGAGAATCCTTTTAGAGATGAGAAAGGAGCTCAGAGAGGGCAAAGGATGTATCCAAAGTCATGTGGTGAGGGGAGGAACTGAGACCAGAGCCCAAGACTAAGCTCATGCTATCCCCTCAACTTCTGAACCTAGGATCCTTGAAGTGTATTCCCCATACCAGCAGCGTCAGGGTCACCTGGACACTTGTTAGAAATGCAGACTACCAGGTCCCACTGCAGATCTACTGAATCCAAAATCCTGGATATTGGGCCCCGCAGCCTGTATTGGTATTTTAACAAGCCCCCTCCACCCAGGTGATTCTGATGCACACTCAAATGTGAAAACCCCAGACACTTGCTACAGCAGTCTGTGTGCTTCAGCTGCCCACAGTCAGATGGGGGCCAACCCAAGCCTGGACATATACAAATAACTCCAGCCCAGACATTCTGTAATAGTGCTAGAGGAAGAAGAGTCATTCTTGGGGGTTCTGAAGAGGTTTCATGGAAAAGATGACATTTGAACTTGGCGATGATAAATGGAAGGACTTTAAAGCTCATAAATGGAAGAAAAGGCCTTTCAGGTGGAGCACAGGCAAGGAGACCAGAGACTGCCTGTTCATAAATGGGATGGAGGCCAGTTGATGAAAGGCCCTGCCAGGCTGAGAGGGCTGGCCCCTTTCCTGGAGGCAGAGGGAGCCATGTAGGTTGAGAACAGGTGTACTCATGACTCAAAGTCCCAGGATGTCACTGCCCAACAACATTTTCTTTCTTAACTCTCGTAGGCACAGTAATGGCCTTCCAAAGATGTCCATGTCTTACTCCTCAGAGCCTATGAATATGTTATGTTACATAGCAAGTGGAAATTAGAATTGCAGATGGAATTAAGGTTGCTAATCAGCTGACCTTGGGATGGAGAGAGCATCCTGGATTATCTAGGTGGCCCCAATGGAATCACAAGAGTCCTTACAAGTGAAAGAGGAAGAAGAGTCAGTGTTGGAATCAATGAGAGATTTCAAGGTGCTAAGGCACTGGCTCTGAAGACAGAGGAAGGGGCCAAGACCAGGAATGCAGGCCACCTCTAGAGGCTGGGAAGGAAGTGGGATTCTTTCCTAGAGCCTCCAGAAGGAACACAGTCCAGCCAACATCTTGATTTTAGCCCAGTGAAACACATTTCAGACTTCTGACATCTAGAGCTATGAGACAGACCTCCAAAAAACTGCAAGGAGTTTTCTGTTCTTCAACCAAAGATGAATAACAAGATCGATCACCATTTCCCGAGTGTTTACAGTGTTCCGTACTTTTTGAGGGCTTCTCAAGTGGCACTACTGGTAAAGAACCCACCTGCCAATGCAGGAGATGTAAGAGACATGGGTTTGATCCCTGGGTGGGGAAGATCCCCTGGAGAAGGGAATGGCTACCCACTCCAGTATTCTTGCCTGGAGAATCCCATGGAGAATCCATAGAGGAGCCTGGCGGGCTACAGTCCATGGGGTCACAAAGAATCGGACACGACTGAGCGACTTAGCACTCAGCACACATGTACTTTATGAGTGTGCTCTCCATTAATCCTCACAACAACCCCACGGACAGGCGCTATTCTCTCCATTTTCTATTTGGAAGACAGAGGCTTCCCCATCCTAATAAGGAGCACAGCCAGGATGGAAACCCAGGCCTGTCTCCAAAGGCTGTCTTCACCAGGCTTGGGAAAAGACTTTGTATGACAGTCTCTACTCCAAGCTGCTTGGATGGGCTTCAGCCAAAGGTGCTAGGGGCCCTTCCTGGCTGGAGCAGGGGCAGAGGGTTGGAGGACCCTGACTATCCTCCTCCTCTAATGAGGAAGTTGGTGAAGACAACTTGGACTTAGTCATCCACCCCGCTTGAGTCTGCTTTCATCTAGACAGGGAGATAGAAACCCAGACACTGGTTCACAGCCACAGTCCCTGCGTTTGTCCCCGGGTCCTGTCACTTCTGGACTTGTAACCTTGGGTAAGTTTCTTACTGCTTCCTGTCTTACTTTCCCATTCTGTAAAATGGGGGTAAAACAGTACCTGCCTCTGACAGTGGGCTTCCCAGGTGACGCAGTGGTCAAGAATCTGCCCATCAATGCAGAAGACACAAGAGATGCAGGTTGATCCCTGGGTCGGGAAGATCCCCTGGCATAGGAAATGGCAACCTGCTTCAGTATTCTTGCCTGGAAAATTCCATAGACAGAGGAGCCTGGCAGGCTACAGTCCATGGTGTTGCACAGAGTTGGACACAGCTGAGCGCACACACACACACCTTTGAGAGCATTCTATGAGCTGTTGTATGTAATGGGCTTAGAAAAGTACCTACACTGAGTAAGTTGGATAACTGATACTATTTTCATTTTATTTCATATCCTTAAATATTGGAGAAGGAAATGGCAACCCACTCCAGTATTCTTGCCTGGAGAACCCCATGCACGGAGGAGCCTGGTGGGCTGCAGTCCATGGGTTCACAAAGAGTCGGACACCACTAAGCAACTAACACCCACACGCACATCCTTAAATATATCCTGGGAAACCCACCCCACCTCAAGCCGCTTCTCTGAAACAAAGGTGGTGGCGGGCTGTGCCGATGGATTCGCGGGGATACGCTTTCAGTATGAGTATTGTTTATGTGTTCACCAAATATCTTTTAGGAGTTTTAAACCTCTTACAGGCTTGTGGACCCTTTGGGAATCTGATGACAACGACAGATCTCTGTATATCTGATCAGGCCACACCTTTCTCTGAAAAGTGCCCATGTAGGTGCCCTGTAGGCTCTGTTTGCATTCTGGGTGTGGGCAGTGCCCCTAGCTCACAGGCAGCCTGGCCCACCCTAGTGGACGCTCCGGGTTACTGCGCCCAGCCTTCCTGCTGTGCCCGGCTCCCCTCTAGGGGTCGCCAGTACGTAAAATGTAATTCACAGTCAAGGGCTGTGTGACCAGTAGGCAGGGGCCATCCAGCTCTCAAAGGAATTTTTTTTTTTTTTGCTGTGCTGGGTCTTCCTGGTGCACTTGGGCTTTCTCTAGTTGTGGCGAACAAGGGTATTCTTCTTTGCGGTGGGTGGGCTTCTCTTGTTGCAGAGCACCATCTCTAGGCGCAAGGGCTTCAGTAGTTGTGGATTAGTTGCTCTGCAACATGTGGACTCTTCCCAGACCAGGGATCAAACCTCTGTACCCAGCACTGGCAGGCAAATTCCTATCCACTGCACCACCAGGGAAGTCCTCAAAGGTATTTAAGAGTTGAAATTCTGAGATTAATCTCAGCTGGTGGCTTGAACGAAGGAAATGCAAAGACCATTTGGCCCCAAAGGTAGCTGCTTTTGGCTCTTGGGTACTCTCCAGTTCCTGAAGGACTTTTGGGTATGGAATATCTTGCACAGCTTGAGGCCACAGGATCATACAGCTCTCGGTCTAACAAAGGGTGGGGGTGGGTCTTCACACACAGGGAGTGAGGGGGTTGCCAGGAAACAAAGTGAGACATGATGGAGAAGCTCAAGGACACCAAAGGGAAGGACCCCAAGCCATCTCAAAACTTCAGGGTAGGCTTCCGAGGCAGTGGCTTCTGTGGCATCTGAGTTATGAGAACGAAGAGGAAGTCGCCAGGCAGACAAGCTGGAAGGGAAATGCAGGCAGAAGGAGCGGGCTATGCGTGAGCAGAGAGGTAGCCTCAGGAACTGGGCTGAGGTTGGCTTTCTTCTCCTGAGAGAGGACTGCAGAGGCAGATGGGGATAGATGGGGAAGGGGCAAAGGAGCGTGGGCTTGATCCTTAGTGGGAGGAGGAGCCCCTCTTTGCATCCTCTTCCCCTGGCATTCCTCGTTTTCACTTCTTCTGGTCTCTGATCATCTCGCCCCATAACATGAAACATGAATTCTCCATACCCTGAAGCTGAGCCTAGAACCTACTGCCAGAAGGTAGATTACAGATCATGGACGAAGCAGGGATTTTAACTTCAAATAAGCCCGGATTCTCAACCTGCCCCTGCCACTCACTAGTCATGTCACTTTTGGGCATCAGTAAAATGGGGGTAATAACACCTACTTGATTGAGTAGATGTTTATTGCATGCCTACATTCCCTGCAGACATTACTGCATGCCAGACATTCCCTGGTAGAGAATGTAGAGAATCTGCCTGCAATGCAGGAGACCCAGGTTCAATCCCTGGGTCAGGAAGATTCCCTGGAGAAGGAAATGACAACCCTCTTCAGTATTCTTGCCTGGAGAATCCCATGGACAGCGGATCCTGTGGGCTACAGTTCATGGGGTCGCAAAGAGTCAGACATGACTAAGCAACTAACACTTTCTAACATTTCTTTCCCAGACATGGGAATGGCCAATAACTAACACATATAGAGCTAAGACGTATACTATATGCCAGGAACTATTGCTAAATCCTGTGCATACATTATCTCACTTAATCATTTGTATAACTCCATGAAGGGGACACCATTATCCCCTCATTTTGCAAATAAGGAAACTGGGATTCATAAAGATTAAGCTATTTATCCAAGGTTGATGGCAAGGTCAAGATTCAAATCCAGGCAGTCTGTCTTCAAAGCCTGGGCACATATCCTGGTTCCCCAGAAAGCCATAATCAGGACAAAGAAGCTCCTACTCTCACAGAACTTACATTCTAATGGAGGGAGCAAACAATAGACAAATTAGAAAAGATGCAATATTAAAAGGTGCTCAGTAGGAAAAAACAGAGCAGGATGTGATTGAGAGGTGGGAGAAAAGGAGGTGATTGCAGTTGTAAATGAGATGGTCAGAATAAGCATCATTAAGGTGGTGAGAGTTGAATTCAGACTTGAAAAAAAAATGAGGGAGTTGGCCATGTGGATATCCAAAGGAAGAGCATTCAAGGCAGGAAGAGCAGCCAGTGCAAAGGTCCGGAGGTAGGACTGTGCCTAGTGCATTCAAGGATCAAGGCAGTCCCTGGAGAAAACCATAATTCAAAAAGAGACATGTGGCCCAGTGTTCACTGCAGCACTATTTACAGCAACCAGGACATGGAAGCAACTTAAATGGCCATCAACAGAGGAATGGATAAAGAAGACGTAGTCCATATAGACAGTGGAATGTCACTCAGCCAGAAAAAGGAATGAAATTGTGTCATCTGCAGAGACACGGATGGACCTAGAGACTGTCATACAGAGTGAAGTAAGTCAGAAAAAGAAAAATAAATATCATATATTAACGCAAACGTGTGGAATCTAGAAAAATGGTACAGATTAACCTATTTGCAAAGCAGAAATAGACACAAATGTAGAGACACATATGGACACCAGGGGGAGGAAAAGGGCGTGAGATGAATTGGGAGACTGGGATTGTCATAGACACACTACTAGGTATAAAATAGGTAACTAATGAGAACCTACTGTATAGCACAGGAAACTCCACTCATTGCTCTGTGGTGACTAAATGGGAAGGAAATCCGAAAAAAGAAGGGATGTATGTATACATATCACTGATTCACTTTGCAGTATGGTAGAAACTTACACAACATTGTAAAGGAACTATACTCCAATAAAAGTTTAACATAAGGAACAAGGCAGTCAATGTGTCTGGAGCAGAGGTGGGGAACATGGGGAAGAGTGGATGAGCTCAGAGAGAGAGATTATACAGGAATCGCAGGCCATGCAAGGACTTGACTTTTAGTCTGGGTGAAATGAGAAGCCATCAGAGGGTTTTGAGGTGTGAAACTACATAATCTGACATGATATTTTTTTTTTTTTTTGACATGATATTTTAAAGGCTCACTTGCTGCTCTGTTGATAACAACCCGTAGAGGAGCTAGGGTGGAAGCAGAGAGACCAATTCGAAAGCTCCCAAAGGAATGTGGGCAAGAGATGATGGTGGCCAGGATCAGGCTGATAGCAGTGAAGTGGTGAGGGGTGGTGGACTCTAGATCCATTTTGAGGAAGCACCAGGGGGTCTACTGATGTGGAGGGAAAGGTTTGGGAAGGGAAATCAGGAGTTCACCTTCGGACACATTAAGTTCAAGATGCCCTAATAGATTTTCAGGTGGGAATGTCAAGGAGGTGGTTGGAGATGGCTTCTGGAGCTCAGGGTTCAGCCTGGAGCTCGGGTCCAGGCTGGAGTTGTAAGCTTGGGGATCATCGGAGAACAGTTTCAGTGGTCTGTGAGAACAAAAGTCTAATCAGAGGGAGCAGAATAGTAGCGTGCAGGAATGGCCTCCTTCCTGAACTCCTCTTCTGCCAGTGAGCTTGTTTCTCACCCTCCCCACTGCTCAGTCCCAGTAACATGCTGGATTCTCCTCTTGACAGATGGCAATTTGCCCATAACCCAAAATCAAACACAGTAATCCAATGCGGCTAGTGCTCAATTACTCCTAATTCTATACTACTGGTGGTATAGATAAAGAGATAAACAGAAGCTATCTTAGGAAGTTTTGTTTAAAAAGTTATGAAGCTAAAGAGATTTTTGCAGTAGGTACATCAAATGCTGGAATTCTTACATTTTTCTCCTCCATATACATCCAATATAAATATAATCTTGGGCATGATATGATTGTTGTTGTTCAGTTGTTCTGTTGTTTCTGACTCTTGGTGACCTCGTGGATTGCAGCACACCAGGCTTCCCTGTCCTTCACTATCTCCCAGAATTTGCACAAATTCATGTCCATTGAGTCGACGATGCCATCCAACCGTTTCATCCTCTGCTGCCCGCCTCTCTTCTTGCCCTCAGTCTTTCCCAATATCAGAGTCTTTTCCAGTAAGTTGTCTCTTTGAAACAGGTGGCGAAAGTATTGGAGCTTCAGCTTAAGCATCAATCCTTCCAATGAATATTCAGGGTTGATTTCCTTTAGGATTGATTAGTTTGATCTCCTTGCTGTCCAAGGGACTCTCAAGAGTCTCCTCCAACATCGCAGTTCGAAAGCATGATATGATAGCAAACATCTAACGATAACCCCAAACCTAGAAACTTAGGGAAAATTTCAATATAATTGAATTGTTCACATAATATTTAAATAAAAACAAAGCATTATTTTATTGAAAAGAAAAATATCAGAAGAAAGGAATTGGATACTTACTGTGAATATAGTGGTGACTTTTCAATGACTTCGGTTGCAAAGAGGAACAGAGAAATGGGGCAGTATCTACAGGGAGAAGTTAGAATCCAAGAGGAACTGTTTTCTTACGGGAGGTATTGCAGCATGTGTCCACGCTGATGGGAACGGACTTTTCTGTACTTTCTTCCCTGTCTTTGCTCATTCTGTTCCAACTCCTTCAAATCCTTCAGGGCTCAGGTCAGGTGCCCTTCTTCTCTGAAACCTCCCCAGCTTCCCTGAACCAGACACCAAAGGACTCTTCCCTTCCCCATTCCTAATTCCCATAACATCTCATTAAGGGCATTTTTAAGTACAAGTTCCCTGAGAATAGCTCCATATCTTGCCCATCTTTGTATCCAGACCCTTCCCACTCCTCATTTTCCACTCAGGAGTACACCTAGAACTGCTTGGTAAATGTTTATTGAGTGAATTCAAGGGAGTTGAATTTACACAGGCTGGTCTGGGGACCTAGAAACAGCAATTTTATAAGTAGTGTGTCTCAAACTCTTCTCTTGAAATGGACTTAGTAAAGTGAATGTTTATGTAGGGTGGTCTGGGGAAATAACTAGAAGCAACTGGAAATTTCCTTGAAGGCACATGTTTCCTTTGAAAATTCCTGAAACGTTCCCTGGCAGTCCAGTGGTGGGGAGTGTTTTCACTGCTGGGGCCCACATTCAATCCCTGGTCAGGGAACTAAGATCCCACATGCAGTGCAGTGTGGCCAAAACAAAACAAAATTTTTAACCTACCCTGATATTGCTCTGGGTTTATTTTATTTCCAAATAATACTGCAAGTTATTTATTATTTATTATTCATTTTCTCCCAGAAGTCTTGAAATAGAACTTGTACTTCAGAAAGTGACCCACCCTCAAAGGACATGTCTCTTGGTTTGAGTATCTGTTACAGGATTTGACACTGAAGAGGTTGCTTTACAAAATAGTGAGGAATTTGTTAGCCCACAAGGTATTTTGACCATATTCTGCCTCTGGTGGATGTCATGTTTTAATTATAGGAGAGATATATGGAACTTGTATACCTACTTAATTTATAAAAGGCAATATTTTCTAGTTAGGTAGCACAGTTTGGTGATAATAATAAAACTAAAGCAAAAGCTCTGGAGTCATGCAGACCTGGGTTGCAGTCTTGGTTACATTATTCATTCATTCTGAGAGTGAAGTTGCTCAGTCGTGTTCGCCTTTTTGCAATCCCATGGACTGTAGCCTACCAGGCTCCTCCGTCTATGGAATTTTCCAGGCAAGAGTACTGGAGTGGGGTTGCCAATTCCTTCTCCAGGGGATCTTCCCAATCCAGGGATCGAACCCAGTTCTCCCTCATTGCAGGCAGACACTTTACCCTCTGAGCCACCAGGGAAGCCAAAATAAGTGGGTCATTCATTCTGACTTTTCACAAATTAACAACCCCTCTAAGCCTTGGTTTTTTCCATCTCTAACACAGAGACAGGAAGAATAATGTTCCCCACCTCCTTGGGTTGTTGTAGGTATTGAGTGAGGTATTGCTTGTATAGCCCTTGGCTCTGTCACTAGTACATAGTAGAAAGTAGAAAGTGAATTCACTCAGCTGTATCCGACTCTTTGCGACCCCATGGACTGTAGCTTGCCAGGCTCCTCCATCCATGGGATTTTCCAGTGGGTTGCCATTTCCTTCTCCAGGGGATCTTCCTGACCCAGGGATCGAACCCAGGTCTCCTGCACTGCAGGCAGACTCTTTGCCATCTGAGCCACCAGGGAAACCAGAGCACATAGTAAGTGCTCAAAAGATAAGTGGGCCAGAGACCCAGACCAGCAAATAGATGATTACAGTGGGTTGCCATTTCCTTCTGCAGGGGATCTTCCTGACCCAGGAATCAAACCTGGGTCTCCTACATTGCAGGCAGATTCTTTACTGACTTGAGCTATGAGGGAAGCCCCAGTACATAGTAAGTGTTCAATAAATAAGTGGGCCAGAGACCCAGACCAGCAAATAGGTGACTACAGCCTTCAGTGAGAAGTGCTGGGGCAGAGGGTACTGAGTCCAGTGGGAGTCCCAGGAAAAACATTAGGGAAGGCTTCCTGGAGGAATTGACATCTTATCTGAGCAGCTGAAAAGAGGTTGGGGTATGTTATGGGAAGAATAATGAGAGAGCTGGGTTTCCCTGGTGGCTCAGATGGTCAAGTGTCTGCCTGCAGTGCAGGAGACCCTGGTTCAACTCCTGGGTCAGGAAGATCCCCTGCAGAAGGAAATGGCAACCCAGTATTCTTGCCTGGAAAATCCCATGGATGTAGGAGCCTGGCAGGCTACAGTCCATGGGGTCGCAAAGAGTCGGACACGACTGAGCGGCGTCACTTTCTACTGTCTTTTCTTTTCAGTTAATGGCAGGCAAGGAGAGATGAGAGGTAAGGATGTAAATGGCAGGAGCAAGAGATCATATAGGACTAGATAGCCATGAAGAAGTTTGTCTTTCACGCAGAGAGCAATGGGGGTCACTGGAGAATTCTAAGGAGGGGAGCAGCTGACCAGATATGCAAGACTGGGGCCAGAGAAACTGGTGAGGAGATGAGAGGTGGTGTGATCTCAACTAGGGTTGGCCAGGAGATGGAGAAGGTGACCAGGTTTGTGAGACATTTAGGAAGTAGTGATAATGATTGAGTGGACGCTGCTGGAAGGAGACGGGCAGTATGATTTCCAGGGGGCACAGTGGTACCTTCCACCAAGATAGGGAGAGAAGGAGTGAGGTACAAGAAGGCCAGCCAGTTCAGTTTTGGACATGTAGACTGTCTGTGAGATAGTCACATGAAACCATCCCATAAATGGTTATATACATGGATCTTAAGCCAGAGAAAGTTCCAGGCTGGAGAAAGAGTCTTGCAAGATGTGATAGGCTCAGTAATGGCCCCCAAAGATACCCAGGTCCTAATCCTTGGAACCTGTTATTGTCTATGGCAAAAGGAATTTTGCAGCTGTGATTAATTTAAGGATCTTGAGAAGGGGAGGTTATCCTAGATCATCTGGGTGGACCAAAAATGTAATCATAAACATGCTTATAAGATGGAGATCAAGGGAAATTTGACCACAGAAAAGAAGGTAATATGACACAGAAGCAAGATGGCCTTTAAGATGTGAACTTTGCCACAGGCCAAAGAATGCAAGGAATTTAGTTCTAGAAGCAGGAGAAGGTGAGGAAACAGATTCTCCTCTAGAGCCTTTGGAGGGAGTGTGGCCCCGCTGATACCTTGATTTCAGTCCAATAAACTTCAGACTTCTGACCTTCAGGACTGCTGCTGCTGCTACTAAGTCACTTCAGTCGTGTCCAACTCTGTGTGATCCCATAGATGGCAGCCCACCAGGCTCCCCCGTCCCTGGGATTCTCCAGGCAAGAACACTGGAGTGGGTTGCCATTTCCTTCTCCAGTGCGTGAAAGTGAAAAGTGAAAGTGAAGTCACTCAGTCGTGTCTGACTCTTAGCGACCCCATGGACCACAGCCTACCAGGCTCCTTCATCCATGGGATATTCCAGGCAAGAGTACTGGAGTGTGGTGCCTTTGCCTTCTCCGGACCTTCAGGACTATAAGAGAATAAATAGGTGTTGTTTTAAGCCACCAAATTTGTAGTAATTTGTTACAGAGGAAATGAATATAGAAGACATCAACATTAATGGTGTTAGGAGAGCTGTTGGGGTCGCATAAAGGTGTCCAGGAAGCCTGGGTAGAGTGAGAAGAGCAAGGGGTCCAGCCTTTAAGATACACCCAGAGGGACTTCCCTGGTGGCCCAGTGGATGGGGACCTGCCTGCCGATGCAGGGGACATAGGTTTGGTCCCTGGTCCAGAAGGACTCCATGCACCATGGAGCAACGAAGCTCATGTACCACAGCTACTGGGCCCATGTGCTGCAACTACTGGCTGGCTATATAATCCCCTCAAAAAGGCAGTGGGGTGAAATACCACTGGGTCATTTCAAAGGGGGGAAAATTCAAGCTTAGAGAAGCAAGCAGTTTACTCAGCTGTATACAACTTGGTCCACAGCAGCGCCAGAATGGGAACTGAGATCTATCTGACTCCAAAGCCAATGTTCTTCAGCGCAGTGCTTTCTGATATCTTCTAGAGGACCTCATGCTCCAGAACTAAACCTAAGTGGATTTTTATCCTGAACACCATCCCTCATCCACCCAAATATATACGTCCTTTCCCAAGAAGCAGAGGTTAGTGGGTATGAAGGAGTGGCAGTCTTTAGCCTGGTCGGGATGGTGAATCAGTGAAAGGCAGGAGCCTGAGCCCAGGAAGAATGAAGTTGTGGGTGAGAGGGCGGGGTAAGGGGTGATGGGGAACCAGCTCCTGAGCGCCTACTGGATACACGCAACGTGTGAGGTTCCCTCCTCCCCAAATCACAACCAAGTGGAATTAGACTTCCCACTCTGCAGAGAACGAAACTGAGGTTCCAAGAAGGGACGTACTTTTCCTTAAATCACAGCTAGCTAGGTCACCAAGACACACAGACCCCGGAGGCACGGTCAACGGTTAGGGACGGAGCCAAGGGGCGGGTGTGGGCCGTCCTGGCCGAGCAGAGGCACGGAGCCTGGTGTGCCGGGCAAGGGAGGGGTGGGGCGATCCGGGACGCAGGCAGGGCACCGAGAGTCCTCCGATCCCGGGCTCGAGAGGGAGATGACGGACAGGGTGGGGATAAGGCTGAAGGGGTGAGATCGTGAGGGCTGGGAACCAGTGGACAGGAGAGGAAGACACAGGGCGCATGGAGGGGTGCGGAGATGGGGCCCCGGGGCTTTGGGAGGGAGGGTAAGTTCAGAGGCCCGGGAGCCCGACAAAGGGGCGGAGCCCTAGACGGCCCGAGAGCGAGGCCGGACGGAGGAGCTTGAAGGGAGGCCGAATGACCCGCAGAGAGGCAGGGAGAGGGGACGCGGAGCCCTCTGAAGGGCCAAGGACGGGGACGTGAGCCAGCGGCAGGGTTCTTAGAAGCAGGGAGGCCAGGGGGCGGGGCCGATGGGCCGGGGGCGGGGCAGCGAGCCAGGGGCGGGGTTCTCAGGAGCCGGAAGGCCAGGGGGCGTGATCGATGGACCCGGGGCGGGGCAGTGAGCCAGGAGCTAAACTCTCGGGAGCCGGGAGGCCAGAGGGCGGGGCCGATGGGCTTGGGGCGGGGCAGCGAGTCAGGGGCGGGGTTCTTAGGAGCAGGGAGACCAGGGGGCGGGGCTGATGGGCCGGGGGCGGGGCAGTGAACCAGGGGCGGGGTTCTCAGGAGCCGGGAGTCCAGGGGCGGGGCCGAGGAGCCTGGCGAGGGTAGCGGCCGGGCAGTCCCGGCTAAGGTGCGGAGAGAGGCTGGAAGGCCGTGGGCGGGGCTGAGAAGCGGGCGGGGTGGGAAAGGTCGGGGCTCCCGGGACGCGAAGGGGAACGCTGCTGTGCCGGGCGAAGGGGGCGGGGCGCGCCGAGTCCCGGACGGCACTCGCGGCTGGAGGAGAGGCCGGCCCCGCGCAGTGCAGCAAGCGTCCCCGGGCCCCATTCCGGCAGCCCCGGCTCCCACACCTCGCGCCCGCCATGCCCGAGCAGCTCAGCGTCGCCGAGTTCCTGGCCGTCACGGCAGAGGACCTCAGCTCCCCGGCGGGTGCTGCCGCCTTCGCTGCCAAGATGCCCCGGTGCCGGGGTGCAGCCCTGGCGCGGGAGGAGGTGAGAGGGGGGCCGAGATGGGAGGGGTCTGGGGTCGCGACAGCGCCTCTTTCCTTGACCTTCACAGACGTGACCCGAGCAGTGATGGTCCTTACCGCGCCCCAGAAACCTGCCCCTTCCCTAAATCTTTGAGAACCGAGTGCATCATTACCATCTGCGTCCTCCCCGTCGAGTGCCTGGGGCGGGGGGCGGGGGGCGGTGGGCGAGGAACCATTTGGGGGGCCTCGCAGTCACCTCGACGACAGACTTCCCAGGTCAAGGGAGGTACCCCCAATGTTATGGATAACCTGCCGCCCGGTCGTTTGCGGATTTGCTGAGCGCCTCACTGCATCTGTTTGGGTTTTCATCTTTGGAGCCCCACGAGTCCGTCTCCTAAGTCACTCCCTTTCTGGGAAGCCGACCTTCCCGCCACAGTCCTGAACGAAACTTTTCGCTGGGAACAGGGAGGCCCCCCCTCCCCCAGACTGCTGGTTCTGAGATTTGGCTGGTGTTGTGGAATGAATGCGGAGGAGAAGGCGCCAGGAGCCGGGGTTCACCTTGGCCAGGCTGTTCAGGAGTTTACAGTCTCCTCTCCCCTCCCCTCTCCTCTTTGTCTTTTCCAGCACTGCCGTCCCAGGCCTTTTCTTTGGCCTTTGCAGGCTGCCCCACCCCATTCCCCTGCTCAGAGGAGTTCGTTCCTTTTCTCCAGACCCACCGCACTTTCCTGGGCCTCCTCTGCTGGAATATTCTAGGGCAGACACCCTGAGGCTTTGGGCCAAAGGAGAATAATGTGTTTTTGCAGCTCCCTTTCAGAAGATGCCCTGAATTTAGGTGGCGATTTGGACCTCAAAAGTGGCTCTCACCTTCCATCCTTCACCCTGAGAATATTGAGCACCTACTGTGTAGCAGATACAAAGATTAGTAGTTCCTTATACTCTGGGCCAATGTCTTGGGGAATCTCTCCTCCTCCACCTCTCCCCTGCAGTCTGAACCCCAATCCTAGAGTAGTGATGACAGAGGACTCTGGAAAGATCATCCTCTTTGGGGGAGGTGGTGGACCTGTGTTCAAATTCTGGCTCTGCAGTTTGCCAGCTGTGTGCGCTTGGGCACGTGACCTGATCTGTTTGTGTCCCCACTTTTGGCATCTGTAAAATGGGGATAATAATGTTTGCCTCACAGGACTATGGTATTATATGAGGCCACGTAGGTAACGCATGCATTTTGATTAATGGAATGATTATAGGGTTAATTGACAGACCTCTTTAGACGGGGCTGGGTCTCTTTGTCCTCATGTCTCTCACAGTTCAGTTCAGTTCAGTCGTTCAGTCGTGTCTGACTCTTTGCGACCCCATGGACTGCAGCTGGCCAGGCTTCCCTGTCCATCACCAACTCTCAGAGCTTACTCAAACTCATGTCCATTGAGTTGGTGATGCCATCCGACCATCTCATCCTCTGTCGTCCCCAGCCTAGCCTGATGCTTTGCATATAGTGGGGGAGGGGCAGTACCTATTTGAAGCAGCGATGACCTTTTGCTTCTTTCCTTGAGCCGAACCAGTAGCTTGGAACCTACCACCAGTGAATGTAGGATGTATTTTCCTGGAGGCTCACAGGGAAACTGCCCAGAACCTCCTCCTGAGGAGAGAGAGCCTCCAGAGGATTGTCTTCATTTTGTGACCTGGAAGAGGTCAGTGTGATCAGCATCCTTAGGGCGTTCACAGTTCATACTCCTCTTAGGGTTGTTCGTTAAAATGTTAAATCAGAGCAGGATCTGGAGAAAGGGCTGTACTATGAACCTTTCTCCAGGGACAGAAATGCCCATTTATGCCCGTGCATCTGGCCTTGCCCGGCTCCGTGTGGGTAAGCCCTTGTGTGTGCCTGGGGGAGGGAGTCCTCAGAATGGATCTGGAGGCCACTGCAGGCTCCTATAAGGACCCTGTCTTGGCTCCAGTGTAGGCCTGACCAAACCCAAATCTTTGCCTTTGAGACTTTAGTTTGGTGCACGCAACGGTTCATTTTTGCGACAGAAAGGTTTCCGACACCCAAATCCAGCTTTTTTCTTCAGCGTGTCAGTGCCTCAAAAGTTAGACTCTGACCTTTGGACTTTCCTGAGGTTTCCTGTTTGGCTTTGCATTTGTGTTTATATTTACATGCAGTTTGATGCTGGCATTCCCCCAGTCTCAGTTCTGGGCATGACTGACCCCCAGGCTTGAAGCTCCATTTGGCCGAATCAAAATTTGACTGATTCTCAAAGCAAGTCCTCCAGCTGGTTTCCTGGGAGTAACTAAGGGCTCTGCCCTGGGACTTGCAGTCTTTTTTTTTGCTGTCCTGCTAAGAAGGGTCCTGGGTAGGTTACAGGAAACAAGAATATCAATGCTGAGAAGCGCTTCAAGGTCGAAATCACCTAGGAACTCCCATTTAAGATGGGGAGGGGACACATGTATACCTATGGCTGATTCTTGTCAATATTTGACAGAAAACAACAAAATTCTGTAAAGCAATTATCCTTCGATTAAAAAATAAATTAATTAAGATTAAAAAAATAATAAATCTGAAAAAAAAAGATGGGGAAACTGATATCCAGAGAGTCCTATTGACTTGTCTAAGCACCCACAGCTGGGGAGTGGAAGAATCAGCATTTCCACCCAAATGTTCTAACCCTTGGTCCTATTTGCTTTCCTTCTAAAGTCCCTATGTAATTTCTCTGAACCTCAGTTGTTTACCCTTAAGGTGGGTCTAATAATCCTTCCTTGCTTACCTCTCTGAGTTGGTAAAGGTTTTTGTTTTTAATTTAAAACTGTTCAAATATAAGGGAGAAGACAGATAATCATTCTATCAACCACCTTCTTCCTGTCCTGGGCCATTGTTACATTGATATTCACAGTAACACAGGGAAAAATGGACCCAGGGAGATGAAGGCAGCTGTCTTGTGTCACATAGTGGATCTTTCTGGCTTTAAGGCTTGTTCTGTGTCAGTTCCCCATGCTATTTCACTGCTAGGCACCGAGAACATAAAGATGCTGCTCAGGTTTGCTGACTGGTAAGTGGAGTCCCAGAAGTCTATCCAGAGTACACAGAGAAAGATCTGATTAGTGCCATAAGAGATCAGTGGAGCAGGGTGGGGAGAGAGACTGATGTAGTCAGGGAGGGCTTCCTGGAGGAGGTGACACTTCCAGATGAGTTTTGAAGGATGGAAGAACTCCACCAAGTGGACAGGACAAGTGACTGAATATGGAGACAGATGGGAAGAAAGCATATTCAGGAACCAGGTAAGCCACTATGACTTGTAGTAAGCCACGAAGCCTCACTGTGACAATGCTGAGACTTTCTGCTATGTCGTGTGTCTTAAACTACCAGTGAACTTGCAGTGGGTCTTGGATGAATCAGTCCCCCGCAAATACACTTGTGTTTTGAATATGTTTTTGGAAATTTAATGAAGTTTTCATTGAACAAAAGACATACTCATTTTTAATTAAAAAATTTAAAGACAACAGAAAAGGCTACAGTCGCCTCTGACCATGTCTCATGATTCCTGTCCTCTCCCCAGAGGTAACTGCTATGTAAATGTGCGTGCTTCCCATATCTGTCCTCAGAGAAAATGTCTTCTCAGTAAAGGGGTGGTGGTGAAGAGGGATGTTCACCTAAATCAGTATCATGTCTTATAATGCATACTTTTAAGTTTCCTTGGAGTCAAACTCATCTTTCCCTTTGTAACTTTAGCATTTTTGAATCTTATTTTAGAAAGGATTTCATTCTTAATTCTCAGTATTCTTGTGAATTCTACATTCTGCTTCATCATGTGTCGATACTCGTTTTACCCAAATAATAACATTTTTGTCTTTAAAAAATGGTAAAAATTATGTAATCTTAGAGATTTTTTGTTGTTTGCAAGAAACAGAAACCCTCTCAAGTTTATGTTGAAGGGAAATTTGTTTTAAGGAATTAGAGGTGCCTGTGGTACTGAGGAGCAGTAGACCTCACCCGGGCTTCCCCAAGGCCCCACTTGAGGCTGAAAAGTCGTCAGGAACAAAAGCAGCTGCTTCGTCATCCCCAGTGTCTCTTGCCTCTGCTTCTTTCTGCACCTCTGAGCAATGCTTTTGCTCACTCGTCATCACCCGGGCCCCCAAGGGTATCACACAGTCTTCTGGGAGGCCAGGCATCTTTAGCCCCCACCTTCACGTGACCTCACTGGTCCAGCTTCTAAAGGCACCCAAGCCAGTCTCGTGTCCCACTTCCAAGTTCCTGTAATTTGGTGGCCCAGCCCACCAACCTTCTGGACTGGTTCCGGAAGCTGGGTCTCCGCCCCTGGTTTCATCAGCAGAGGTCATGAAGGGATAGACTCGGGCAGGGAAACACAGCCCCAGAGCCCTGCACTGTGGGAGCAGACACTTCTCAGAGGAGAGGAGCAGGCCTTGGAGAGTCCCCACCCACACCCCTACTGGTCCATGGCAATCCGTCTGGCACAATCTAGGCTCACCCTGTTTTGTGCCTCTGGTTATCCAGGTGAAGAGGAACCCCAGTTTGGAAAACTCAGTGGTAGTGCAAGTAAAAAGATTGAGAGCTGAGGGGTGCAGCCTGACTTGGAGGGTCTTGAGCGTCACTTAGGCCTTTGGGCTTTTTGCTGGACAGTAGAGACAAGTGGGCCAATCATGTCTAAGGATCGGATGAGGCTGTCCCTGCCGAGGGACACAGTGGCCAACGTTGTGCAGGGAAACTGCTCCATGCCAGGCCTTACATTAGGCCCTGGGTAGACACATTGCTCATTAAAAGAGACACAGTCTCTGCTCTACTGAGCTTATAGTCTTCTGGCAAAGACAGACAGTAAATAGGTCAGTAATTGCACATGTAATAAATGTCATGGAGGCTCATCCTCCCTGTCTAGGCCTGCCCTGAGGTTTGGTTCTGGGTCCTCATCTCTGCAGGCAATCTCATCCATACCCATGGGTTCAGTCTTCTTGTGTCTTCGGATGACGCATGTGTACCTTTAGCCCAGACCCTCATGTCCAGCTGCTCGCCTGGCTGTTTCACTTTCACTTGGTCAGTGTGTCCAAAGCCACTTCACAACTTCTGCCCCAGGCTAGCCCTTGCAGTTTTCCCTTTTCGAAGAAAGGTCCTTCCCTCTCTTCTGTTACACAAGCCAGAGGCTCCATGTCCTTCATCCCTAAAGGTCATTGGTGCTAACGTCTAAGCATCTCTGTCTGCTTCTCTACATCACGACGCTGGTCCACGCCACTGTCACCTCTCCGCTGGAATGCTGCGCTGGCCTCCTAACCTGTCTTTCTACCTTTACTCTGGCTCTGTTCTCCCTAACAGCACTGTGTTGCTGTCTTTGGCAGCATACATCCTAGATACATTTTACATTTATTTGCATGATTACTTTACTAAAATCTGATTTCTCACTAGATTTCGACTTTCATGAGACAAGAACCTCTCTCACCACTGGATCCCTAGTGTTGACCATAGCACCATAGCAGGAGCTCAGAAAATATCAGTGGAATAACAAATAATGAAAAGAAGAAACCTGAAAAGGAGCATTAATAGGGAATAATGGTGTGAGGGTGCTCTAGTTGGAGGGAGCGCCTTAGGGAACATCTGAGTTAGTAAAGAACCCAAAGTGTTTGTGACACTGAAAGAAGGCCAGAGGATCAGAAGCATAGCCTGGCAAATGGAAGAGCCACCCCGGATGAACTTGAGAAGCAAGGGCCAGATGATCTTCAAGTTTGTAGGCCCTGGTGGCAAGTCTGGATTTTATTTATTTTGCAGGCAAGCAACATGACCCAATTTATATTTTTTATTTATTTATTTTTAACATGTGCTTCTTTTAATATTTATTTATTTGTTTGGCTGCCCTGGGTCTTAGTTGCAGCGTGCGAACTCTTAGTTGCTACATGTGGGATATAGTTCCCTGACCAGGGATTGAATCAGGGCCCTCCTGCATTGGCAGCAAGGAGTCTTAGCCACTGAACCACCAGGGAAGTCCCCCTCAACTTATATTTTAGAAAGCTCATTATCAGCTGCTGCATGGAGACTAGACTGGAGGAGTCGGGAGAAGACCCAGGGAGGCTGTTGGCAGTTGTTCATGGACGAGACGATGGTGGTTGTGGGGAGAAGTGGTTGGGGCTGTGGTTGGTGGAGAAGTGGGCAGATTCTAGAAGGATTTTATAAGTAGTGACAGCAGGATTTGTTGATGGAATGCATGTGGGGAGTGGTCAAGAATGGTTCCCAAATTCCTAACAGAAGAATGCTATTGCCCCTTCCTAGGAAGAGAAATCTGAGACAGGAACAAGTTTGGAGGGTAGTCAAGAATTCTATTTTTACATCTTATAGGTTTTTGAAACATTCAACTGGAGAAGTCAAGGAGATATTTAGATATATTCATTTGAAGGTTCAAAGGACTAGGCAGGAGATACACATTTGAGAGTTGTCAGCATTGAAATGGGTTTCCCTAGTAGCTCAGACAGTAAAGCATCTGCCTGCAATGCAGGAGACCTGGGTTCGATCCCTGAGTCGGGAAGATCCCCTGGAGAAAGAAATGGCAACCCACTCCAGTATCCTTGCCTGAAAAATTCCATGGACAAAGGAGCCTGGTGGGCTATCGTCCATGGGGTCGCAGAGAATTGGACATGACTGAGTGACTAACATACACACACAGCATTGAGATAATGGATTTCAAACTTGGATCTGTGTAAGCATCACCTGGCATCGTTCCCAGAGAGTCCTATTGAATAGCTGTTTCTTACTTAGCCTTCTTATTGCAAGTAACAGAAACCAACCTGAGCTGATTTAAACAGAAAAGAAGTTCACTGAAAGGGAATATTCAGTAGTTCACAGGATTTCTGGGAAGCCGGAGAACTGGGGCAAGGCAGCAGACGGGATCTCAGCCAAGCCACTCTACTGAGCCAGTCTGGCGAGGACACTGCTGACATGCATTAATGCCACAGCTTGTATCACCTCTGTCCCCTGGGGACTGGGGACCTTCACTGCTGCTACTGTTTGTTATTCAGTCACTCAGTCGTGTCAGACTCTTTGTGACCCCACAGACTGCAGTGTGCAAGGCTTCCCTGTCCTTCACTATCTCCCAGAGTTTGCTCAAACTCATGGCCGTTGAGTCAGGGATGCCATCCAACCACCTCATCTTCTGTCACCCCCTTCTCCTCCTGCCCTCAATCTTTCCCAGCATCAGGGTCTTTTCCAATGAGTTGGCTCTTCACATCAGGTGGTCAAAGTATTGGAGCTTCAGCTTCAGCATCAGTCCTTCCAATGAATATTCAGGGTTGACTTCCTTTCGGATTGACTGGTTTGATCTCCTTGCTGTCCAATTTTGCCATCAGTTCAGAATGATCTTCCACTCTCTCTGCTCCTGATCCAAAGTCTGCATTGAGTGCCTCTGACTGACCAAGCCTAACTCCTGCATTCCTGTACCCTAGCTTCAAGGGAGTCTGGAAATCATGAATTTGGTCTTGGCAGCTTTTGTAAAAGGCAAGCTCTGCCAGGTGTAGGAAAGAGGTTTAGATACTAGTCTGGCAGAAATGAGAAATGTCCTTGGCAGGTTCACAAGCCTGCAGGAGAATGTCTGGGAATCTGCATCTTAACCAGCACCCCAAGGAGATGCTCATGTAAGTGGTCTATGAACTACATACTGCATTTATTGCATTTAATGCTTCTAGTGTTTAAAGAAGTGGGAGTAGATAAGATCACCCAGGGAGAGGAATGAAGACAGTCTGGACTCAAGCTCTGGGGAGCTCCAGGTCTGACGGGTTAGGATGGGAAGAATAGTTAATAAGGGAGATAGAGGCGCTGTCAGGGAGGAAGGAAGGAAATCAAGAGAGTACAGTGGCTCAGAAGCCAGGGGAGGGATGTTTCCACGAAGGAGCAATGCTCAGCTCTGTCAGATGTCCAGAGGTCAAATAGGAAAATGAAAGAGCCATGACTCCTAATGTTGGCAACTTGAAGGTCATTGTTGACCTTAAGAACCTTAAGTGCTATTTTAAGGTCATCTTAAGTGACCTTAGTGCTATTTTCCCCTCCCCACCAGCCTGGACTAATTTGAGGGGGAGACAGATGAGAAATTTTCCTGAGAAGGGAAGTAGAGACATGGGATGCTGACCAGGGACCTGGGCCAAGATGGTTTTCCAGGCCAGACTTAGAACCCAGCTCTGTCTGAGCCCAGCCTCTTCCCACTCCAGGCTGCCTCTGCACAAGGACACAGGGTCCTCCTGGAGTATCAGCCTCAAGCCCAGTCTCGCAAAGTCTCCTTGCCTCCCCAAATTTCAGTCTTTGGGCCCAACTTCCTTGCTTGGTATTCAGCTGTTTCTGGCCACCAAGGTGACACAGGCAGGTTTGGGGACAGAAACTGGAGTTTTAGGTCAGAGTAGAAGGGAAATGCTTTCTGCAAAGTCAATTTGGTAGTATAGTCCTCAGATATCTTTGCTAGAAGATTCCTTTGATAGGCTCAGAGTATATGCAGCAGTGAAGCCCACAGGGGCACAGTGTGTTCCCCAGACTCTGGGGCAGGGCCTTGCGCCCCCTTTGTCCTGGGAATTTGGGGAGTGGGCCTCACCATGAAGGTACAGGAGGCTAAGCTGGGAACGGCTGCTAAAGGTTTTCTTTTTTAAAGTATTTTATTTTTTTGGCTGCGCTGCATGGCATGTGAGATCTTAGTTCACCAAGTGGGGATCAAACCAGCACCCGCTTCTTTGGAAGCACCATGTGTTAACCACTGACCACCAGAGAAATCCCTGCTAAAGGTTTTCTAACTGGGCTTGGTTTTGACTTTGAGCTTTCAAGAACTTCAGATGCTGTTGGCTCTACCCAGACTGACCAATCAGAATCTCACAGCGGTGAGACTTGGGCAAGGGAACAGTCAGAAGTTCCCGAGGCAACTCTGATGAGCAGTCAGAGTGAAAACTATTAGGGTGAGCTGTGCGTGCTCACTTAAGGTTTGTTACTCATTAAGTACTATTTATTGAATATCTGCTGTGTACGAAGGTGAAATGCTAGTCTCTGAAGGCATAGAGATGACGAGGTACCCACCTGGGAGGGGGAAGAACTCATGCCCATGGAAAGATGAGTGACAGCCGGCAGCATATAGGGGTGTGGCTGAGATCGAAGGAGAGAGTCCTGTAACTGAAGTCAAGCAGACTTGGGTTTGAATTCTTATGGGTTATGTGACCTCAGGCACATGACTTGAATTGTCTGAACCTCAGTTTCCCCATCTGCAAATCAGAGTGGTGATAACTGTCTTATGGGTTTTTTTTTTTTTGAGGGGATTACATATAAAGCCTCTAGCATCTACCTGGCGCATAACAGATACTTAATTTTTTTTTAATTCTCTTTTACTGAAAACACAAGTATCCCTGCTTATAGAATAGTTAAGTAGATTTGTAACCACAGAGAAAAGGGGAAGATCATTGCAATAGGGATGAGGTAATTACTGTGAGTAAGCACTAAAATTGTGTAGTTCTGGCACCAGAGCAAAATGAGAAATCCTGTGTACCTTGTGGGTGTCCGGGAATGAGTAGCTGAGCCTGATTCTGGACGAGACGGGTTGTCCCCTCAGCTCTCTGCCCTTTGCTCTCTCCCATCCATTTCTTTCCACATCAAACATTTCTTGAGAGCCCTCTCCATTCTCAGTCCTGGCTGCACATTACAATCCCCTGGGTTGCTTTTAGGTTGTTTGTTTGTTTTTTTAATAGAGATAAAATTCACATGACACAAAATGCACCATTTTAATCATTCTAAAATGTACTATTCAGCAGCCTTTACTCACAGGGTTGTGCAATAATTGCCACTGTCTAATTCTAGAACATTTCCATCAGGCCAAAAAAGAAATACTGTGCTCATTAGAAGTCAGTCCCCACTATGACTCCCTCCAGCCTCTGGCAACTTTCGGTCTCTATGGATTTGCCTATTCCAAACATTTCACGTCAGTGGAATCCTACAGTATATGGACTTTTGTATCTGGCTTCTTTCAGTTAGCTTAATGTTTCCAGATTCTTCCATACCCACCAGGCAATGTTATAAGCGTTTCCCATGTACGTATTAACTCTTGTAATCCCCATCAAAGGCACAGAGATGAAATAGCCCAGGAAGCAGAATTGCCAAAGCACATACAGGATGTGCATGCAATATCTGCAGCATACTTACACTAAGAATTATTCATTGATTATATGAAATTCTAATGTAACTGCGGGTCCTGTATTTATTTTTGATACATCAGGCAACTCTGCTAGCAGTAAGTGGCCAAGCCAGTTATTTGGACCTGAGCAGGTCAAAGCACGTGGGAGTGCCTCACCTCTCACTCCCCCAGGGACTCTGACCTAACAGGGTGTTAAGTCTGAAGTGAGGCTCTTGGCTCCCTGGTTTTTTTAAGCACCCCAGGTCTTTCCCCTGATAGCCTGGGGTTGTGTCTCAGGCCTTGGAAATGCAGAGATGTCTGCTATCTTCTTCCATGCTTCTTCTTCCTGGCTATCTCCCATGATAGCCAGGGTGGCTATCATGCAGGCCTCCCTATGTCCCTGACACTGGGCTAGGTGCTTAAATGTCTGCTGGCATTCAGCCTTATGAGATAAGTGCTATTTTTATACCCTCAAACAGATAGGGATATGAAGGCTCAGAGAAACTGAGTCACTCGCCACAGGTCACACAGCTAAGAGAATTAGAACTAGAATTTGGACCTCAGAACAGTGTGATGTCCTGAGTTCTTAACCTGTTGCCTTTTCTGTGTTCCCATAGGGCCCTGCTAGTATTCATTTACTCATTCATTCATTCCACAAAGGTTTACTGCTGCTCATGTGCCAGGCCCTGTGCTGGGTGCTGTGGATATGAAAGCAAACGAGCCCATCCCTGCCCACCCACCTTGTAATTAATTAATTTTTTAAAATTCTGGCGGCTCTGGGTCTTCATTGCAGCGCGCAGGCTTTCTTATCGCAGAGCACAGTCTCTAGAGCGCCCGTTCAGTAGTTGCAGCAAGTAGACACTCTAGTTGTGGCATTCTTAGTAGCTCCAGGCATGTGGGATCTTATTTCCCCGACCAGGATCGAACCCTGGTGCGCCCCCACCCCAACCCGCCCGCTGGCAAATTCTTATCCTTGCCCTTTTAGTGTTTTCAGCGCCGGTAGAGTCAGAAATGGTAAGTAAGGGCCACGATTGCTCTGATAGAAGCCTGTGGTGGGCCCGGGGTGGCTTAAAGTCAGTTCTGCTGTGGTGGGGGGCAATGACTTGTAAGCTGAGCGGGGAAAAATGGAGTGTTTACTAAGCAGCATGGCCAAAGGTCTAACAGCTGGAAACAGCCAGGCGCACTGAGGAAGCTGCAGAGCTGGGGAGGACCCGGGTTCAAGGGGTTCGTGGTGACTGTCAGGTGGGGGCAAGGAAGACTTCGCCCAGGCCCACAAGAGACCCCAGAGGACCAGAGGCGTGGGGGCCCTGCTGCCCTGTCCGGGGTGGGGTGGGGGGGGACAGGCTGTGTTCTCCTCAGGGTTGGGTGGAATTCAGGGCTCGGGGCCAGAGGTCAGATGGGAATCTACAGCGATCCTCGGGCAGAGTTCTTGCTCTCTTAGCTCATCTGTGCCGAGCAGTCTCCCGAGGAAAATCCCAGCCAGGAAACTTGGGGTTTGTGGAGGCCTCGGTGCACACAGAGGGTGCGGCTCCCTTCCTGCAACCCCTCTTCCCCACCCCCCACAACCCCAACCCCGCTTCCCATCCCACCACCCTGCAAGGGGCAGCTGGTGAGGCTGAGTTGGCAGGGCTGGCCAGGTGCCCAGGCTGGGGAGACGGCTTCAGGGGCCCGACCGCGGGGGCACACGGCCAGCCACGGGCTCCAGCGGCGCAGGAAGGAAAACAGCGAGAGACTGCGGGACCCTGAAATAATAAATGTCGGAGCTGGCAGGAGCCTTCCGTGTCACCGCCCAGCCCCTCGTTCCAGACAAGGAGTCGGCCCAGGGAGGGAAGGAGCCTGACTGCTCGAGGTCACCGCGGAGGCCGGGGCAGACCTGGGACTTGCGGTGGAGGCCCTCCTCCTGACTGTCCCAGCCTGGATTCGCGGTGCTGGGGATGGGGGCTTATCTAGATGAAAGTCGTTTGGAGACATTTGCTCCTGCTGGTGGGGTTTCGAAGGTGGCGCTAGTGGTAAAAAAAAATAAAAATAAAAAACTCATCTGCCAGTGAAGGAGATGTAAGAGACACAGGTTCGATCCCTGAGTCAGGAAGATCCCCTGGAGGAGGGCATGGCAACCCACTCCTGTATTCTTGCCTGGAGAATCCCATGGACAGAGGAGCCTGGCGGGCTATAGTCCACAAGGTTGCAAAGAGTCAGACAAGACCAAAGCCAACTTAGCATGCACGCTCCTGCTGGTGGCCCAGCTTGGGGAAGCCTTACCGAAGATGCTTAACTCAGCTCTGAGTCCCAGAGCTTTGACCAGGAAGGGTCATGTCTGTCAGCTCTAGATTGTGCAGGTGGGGAAACTGAGGCACAGACAGAGGAAGGAATTTGCTCAGAGGGATGCAGAGGGGCTGATGGCAGAATCGAGCCTAAAATTCAGTGCTTCCCCTCCTTTCCCTCAAAATGTTTCTGCATTGCTTCCAAAGATGCCTGACATCTGCCGTTAGAAAAAACATGGCCTAATTTATTAATAATCTTCACAGCCATCCTTACAGAGCTGAGTGGGGCTCAGAGAGGGGTGCACGTGAGAGAAGGCTCTGGAGCAGAGGGTGCTACTTACATGACTCGGAGCCAGTTGCCTCGCTTCCCCCAGCCTCATTTTCCTCATCTGTAAAATGGGGGAGGATATTAACTACCTCACGGGAATAAACAAGGTAACAGAAATAAACCAGCATTCAGTAAGTTGGGGTGGTGGCTGGATTCATGTGAGTAGATCCTCCTGGGAGCTTGGAACCCAAGTGTTTCCTGTTGGTGATCTGCTTTAGGCTGGGCTGGGCTGTGCTCTCCCATCACCCAGTCAAGCCTGAGGTTCAAGGTTGCACCCCTTTTCTCCCGCTTGGGCCTGGGTCTGCAGATGTGTCCCTGAGTCAATCTTTCTACCACAATTTTTTTTTTTTTTTTGGCCAAGTCATGCAGCTTGCAAGATCTTAGTTCCCTGACCAGGGATTGAATCCATGCCCTCTGCAGGGGCAGCACAGACCCCTAACCACTGAACCACGAGTAAAGTCCCATCTACCACAAGAATTTATCGGGTCACTCTTCTCATGTTCAGAACTCTGCAGGACCTCCCCATCACTCGTGGGCTAAAACCTAGAGGTTTGGGTTAAACGCATGGATTCTGAAGCCCGATACCCTGGGCTTCTGTCTAGTCCCACCACTTACCAGCTATGTGAGCTGGACAAATGCCACAACTTCTCTGGGCCTCCGGTTCCTCATCTGTAAAAGTTTCTGGGGTTGTTGACAGCATTTCGTGAAATAACGCAGAGTCTGTCACGTTCTTAGAAGAAGCCTGGCACGTGGCGGTGATGTAAAACCATCCCCTGGCTTCTCACTAGAACATGGGCTCCCAGCGGGTCATGCGGGGTCCCACTTAGCCTGAGGCCTCACTACTCACCATTTCCCCAGCCAGCCTGGTAGGTGCCTGCCACCTAAGCTCCAGGCTGTTCCCCAAACGTGCTGACGCTTCTACCCAGGGACTTTGCCAAGGCGCCTCTCCTCTCTCTCTCTCTTTTTAAATGAATTAATTGGGCTGTGCTGGTTAATTGAGGCACAGGGGGCCTCCGATCTTCACTGCAGCATGTGAGAGCTTTAGTTGTAGCCTGTGGGATCTAGTTCCCTGACCAGGGATCAAACCCAGGCCTCCTGCACGCGAAGCCCAAAGTCTTAACCACTGGACCACCAGGGAAGTCCCCTCTCCCCTCTTAGAGTTGTCTTCCCCGTCTTGCTTTTCTCCACCAGTGTCTCTTCATCTTTTCAAGGCTCCGGTGAAGCGCTGCTTCATCCCAGGGTAGAAGTGGGCGCTCCTGTGCCCGCTCCCCCTAACAGGCATCTCTTCTGCTCCAGCCTCACCCAGGCCACCTCAGCCCTTGGCTGAGCACATCCTTGTCTCCGTTTGGCCTGACCGTCTCCTCTCAGAGCACAGCTGGACACCCAGTATGTGTGGACGAGCCCCTTCTGTGTACCGGTGAGTCTCCTGGAGACCTTACCCCAGCCCTGCCTCGGCCCCACTGGGCAGAGAGGGGCAGCCTTCAGATTTGAGGTCCCAGAGCAGATGCTGTTTAGGGAGTAGAACTGAGCTGGGATTGCCTGGAGGTGGGATGCTGACGAATACTTCCCAGTCCCACCCTCTCCCCTCCTTGCTGGCCACCCATGAAGGGCCCTGTGGGGCTCCCTGCCTTCCTCTGGATCTGCTGGTTGGGCAGGAGGGTGAGCAAAAGCAAACTTAGGGCATGATACGAACAGGACAGCTCACATTTGCAAGGGCTACAAACTCAGCCAGTCTTTATGATCCGAATCCCAGTGGAAGGCAGCTGAAGCAGGAGTGACTATCATTCCCTTTAAAATATATATATATTTATTTATTTAATTGACTGACTCAGGTCATGCGGGATCTTCCACTGCTTGGACTCCCTAGCTATGGCACACAGGCTCCAGTTTGGGTCCCTGGTTGGTCTCTGCCACTTTCTGGCTGCGTGAGCTCAGGCAACTTTCTTCACCTCTCTGAGCCTCACTGACATCAGCCAGATGGGAATAAAAGCAATACCTGCCTTATCGGGATGTTGTGAGTCTTAAAGGGTGGATGTCAAATTGCTTTGCAAACTGTAAAGCCATGTGCAAGTTTTGGATTTATTCTTTCCTTAGTTTGTTTGCATTTCCAGTGAGAGCTGGGGCCAGAAACTGACCTGAGCTTTTGTTTTGCAGTCTGTAAAACGAGGAGATAATGTTAGATTATCTCCCATATTCTGTGATTTAGTCTCTCAAGGGATGACATCATGGTCCAAAGCAAAGTTAGAAAATGGTTTTCATCTCCTGTGCCAATTATAGTTTGATAGGTAGAGGCTGCCTGAAGAACTGCCTTAATAGAATGATGAAACAAAGCCAGTCAGTGGGGAAAAATACTGTGGTGGGTTAATCATGGCTCCAGTGGTCATGAAATCCCACAAAAGAGGTGCCTATGCCCTGTATTATAATAGTCCAAAGGAATGAATGTCCAATGGTGAAATTTAATCTGCAGCTCCCAAGGCCTTAGCTTTAGCAGCTCTGCCCCCTGGATTGGGTCGCCATGGTTACCGCAACTGGTTCTGAGAACCCACAGGACTGAAGAATGGCTCCTATTGATGAATCCTGACCCAGGAAGGGGACATGCAGAGGGCCCTTCCAAGCAGGGAAGCTGGGCATGGCCCTAGTGCTGCCATCTGTGGTCTTTTGCTGCAGTGAGGGAGAGCACAGTGTGTGAGTGTGTGTGTGTGTGTGTGTGTGTGTGTGTGTGTGTGTGTGTTTCTGTCTGGGATGGGGTGTGGGGCTACATGGAGCTGTTTCACCAACTGGAATTCAGACTTTGTCCAAGCCCAGCCGGGCAAAGCTGCCTGAAGGACTCCGGTTGATTTTCTAAGTTCAGACATGTCCCCAGTTCTCTGAGTTTCGCCTCCCTCTGCCCAGTGCCTGCCCAGACTCTTGCGTGAACTCTTAGCTTTGAGAGAAATCTAAATGGCCATCCCTGCTGATCCAAAATCTGAACCACACTCTACCACCCGAAGTCCCTGAATACTTCCAGCTCACTGTTTCCAGGGTCACTTATTCTTCCTTAGGAACTTCTTCCTCTGTTTGAGCTGATGTGTGTTTCTGTCTCTCTAACTTCTACCTGTCAGTCCAGGGAATCCTCTTCAGGATCAACTTCAACCAATCTGTTTTCTCTCTAGTAGGACAGCTGTTGGCGTGTTTGAAGAGGGGGGCCCAGCCGCTACTGTCCACTTCCTTTTCTCTGGCCAGGTCTCTCTCTGTCGCTCCTCCTCCCTTCCTGTGTCAGGGGATGTTGAGGGGATGTGGTAAAGATGCTTGAGCTGAGATTCAGGCTCAAAGGCAGATCCAGCTCCAGGATCAAAGGAGCCGTGTCTCTGTGGGGCCGCTTGCTCATAATGAAAGAACATTGGCCCTGGACTTGGCCAGACCTGGGTTTAAATTATGACTCTGCCGCTCTGCAGTGTTATGTGACCCAGACAAACCTGGACATGCTCCTTCCCCTGGCATTTTCATCTACAAAATGCAGATGGTGATGCCTACCTCAAAGTGTGGCTGGAAGAGTGACAAGCAAGAGCCTGGCCCAGAACGCTTCCTTAGGCACTCAGGACCTCTAACACCTTGCACTCTGCGGCTGCCCAGTGGCAGAGGTTGCACCGTGCTCCCTCAGCATTGTGGTTCCCACATCTTGCTGAGCAGGCTCATGGGTTTGGGGGAGGTATCTTCCATTAGCTCAAGGAAAGTTGAGAAATCCTCAATCAAATTCAGTTTCATTTTGAAATGGATAGTATTATTAGCAGTCAAATAATAGTATCCTAAGCATTTCACCTATATATGTTCATTTCATTTCCCCAATAACCCTATGCAGTAAAAATGATTATCATCCTCATTTCTCAAATAGGGAAATTGAGGCACAGAGAGGTCACATAGCAAATATTTAAATGGAGCTAGAATTCAAGACCGAGTAGTTTGGGGCCAGCCTCATAATTTTAGCCATGATGATTTACTGCATCTCTGAAGGGTAGAATTAAACCAGTGATCCCCAAACTTTAGCTTGTGTCTGAATCACCTGGAGGGCTTGTTGAAACACAAATTGCTGGACTCCACCTCCAGATTTTCTGATTCAGCTGAAGAATTTGCATTTCTAACAAGTTCTCAGGTGATGCGATGCTGCTGACCCCACTTTGAGAATCACTGACTTGGGGATTAAATAGAACCCCTTGAGTCCAGAGGCTAATTTTTGTTTTTTCCTAACCTATCCAGTCACAGGAATGAGGAATGAGGGTTGATCTCATACAGAGGCCGAAAACAAACCACAGTAAAAATCATACTCATATTTTCCAAATGCCTCAAGCCTTGGCACATGCTGTTTTGTCTGCGATCTCATCTAAGCCTCACAGTAACTCTGTGAGTTAAGTGGAGAATGGATTTTTTTCCCCGTATGATGTTATCTTTCTCCTATTTTAAAGAAGGGGGATGTGGCTGGGCTACTGTCACCCAGGGAGAGAGTTTTCAGGAGACTGGGGCTGGAATCTCAGCTTGTGACTCATCATACTATGGTAGACTCGTTACAGGAGTTCCAAAATCCTCTGTGCCTTTCTCCAAGTCCCATCCCATTCCCAGGCTATGATCAGAATTTCCTCCTTAAAAATGGGCTTCCCAGGTGGTAAAGAATCCACCTGCCAATGCAGCAGATGCAAGAGACATGGGTTCGATCCCTGGGTTGGAAAGATCCCCTAGAATAGGAAATGGCAACCCGCGCCGGTATTCTTGCCTGGGAAATCCCATGGACAGAGGAGCCTGGCGGGCTACACTCCAAGGGGTCACAAAGAGACGTAATTGATCATACACACACGTGACAGAGGTCATCCCTTCCTTTCTTTTTTTTTTCTTCTATTAATTTTTTTTTTCTTTATTTCTTAGAGCAGTTTTAAGCTCACAGCAGAACTGAGTGGAAAATGTAGAGAGTTCCCATATACCTCCTGGCCCTATACATACACAACCTCCCCCGCTATCATCACCATCCCATGCTGGCATGGAATATTTGTTATAATCAGTGGACCTGCACTAACACATCGTTATCACCCAAAGTCCACAGTTTGCATTAAGGTTCAATCTTGGTGCTGAACATTCTATGGGTTTTGACAACTGTATAGTGAGATGTGTCTACTATCATAGCATCATACAGAATAGTTTCACTGGGTAAAACTCCTTTGTGTTCTACCTATTTATTTCTCTCTCCCTCCAACCCCTGGCAACCACTGATTTTTTACAGTTTCCATAGTTTTGCCTTTTCTAGAAAGTCATGTACTTGAAATCATATAGTATGTAGCCTTTTTAGATGGGCTTCTTTCAAGTTTCCTTCATGTATTTTGTGACTTGATAGCTCATTTTTTTTTTGTTGTTTTCTTTTTTATTGTCCTATTTTCAATTTCCTTGACTCATGTGCGTTAGTATTTCTATTTTTTTTAATTTATTTATTTTAATTGGAGGATAATTACTTTACAATATTGTGATGGTTTTTGCCATGCACCAACATCAAAAAATATGGAACACCTCACAAATTTTCATGTCATCCTTGCACAGGGGCTATGCTAATCTTCTCTGTATCGTTCCAATTTTAGTGCATATGCTGCTGAAGCGAGCATGATAGCTCATTTCTTTTCAGCACTAAATAATAGTCCATTGTCTTCCAAGTTTTGACAGTGATGAATAAAGTTGCTATAAACATCCATGTGCAAGTCTTTAAGTAGAAATAAGTTTCAACTCATTTGAGTAAATACCGAGGAGAGCAGTTGCTGGATCATATGGTAAATGTCTCTGGTTTTGTAGGAAACTGTAAAACTGTCTTCCAAAGTGGCTGTGCCATTTTGCATTCCTACCAGCAATGTGTGATAGTTCCTGTGGCTCCACTTCCTCACCAGCATTTGGTGGTGTCAGCGTGTTGGGTTCTGGTCATTCTAATAGGTGTGTAGTCCCTCCCTTGCTCTTAAAATATACTTGCTGGAAGCTAACAAATGAAATGTCCGTTACATACCATTGGTCAGAACTCTGTCATGTGACCACATTTAGCAGCAATGTAGGCTGGGAAGTGTAGTCTTTATTGTGACTGGCCAAGTGGCCGTTTGAAAAGTCAGGGTTCTAATTGCTAAAGGAAGAAAAGAGAGCTTTCCAACTATGGCCCTGCAGGATGGCTCCCGCAAAGAAGGGTGGCGAGAAGAAGGAGGGCCGGTCCGCCATCAACGAGATGGTGACAAGAGAATACACCATCAACATTCACAAACGCATCCATGGAGTGGGTTTCAAGAAGCGTGCCCCTAGGGCACTCAAAGAAATCGGGAAGTTTGCCATGAAGGAGATGGGAACTACGGACGTGCGCATCGACACCAGGCTCAACAAAGCCGTCTGGGCCAAAGGAATCAGGAATGTCCCATACCGGATCCGTGTGCGGTTGTCCAGAAAACGTAATGAAGACGAAGACTCGCCAAATAAGCTCTACACTCTGGTTACCTACGTGCCCGTCACCACCTTCAAAAATCTACAGACAGTCAATGTGGACGAGAACTAATTGCTGATGGCCCAATAAAGTTACTGAACTGCCAAAAAAAAGAAAAGAGAATGTGTGGAGAGCCAACCAGCAGCGTCTGCTCTACTGCAGGGAAGAGAGACCCTCTTAAACTAGTTTGAGCTGTAAGGGGAATTTGTTGGTAGATTCAGGGGTATTTCATGGAGGCCCAAGGACAGGAAGTATGGAAGAGCCTCTGAGAGTGAAGGATCTGGGAAGTTGTCGGAAACCAGGGCAGCTCTTTTCTTGTGCCTCTCTGTGGCAGGGTGGGTCTCGTTTGCTTCTTTCTACACATCTGCTTTGTTCTTTTCTCTTTGCCCATGGTAGGGAAGGTGTCCCAGCTTAAACACTTCCAGTCAGTTAGCTAGCTTTCCAGAAAGTGAAACAGTGAAAGTGAAGTCACTCAGTCATGTCCGATTCTTTGTGACCCCATGGACTGTAGCCTACCAGGCTCCTCCATCCGTGGGATTTTCCAGGCAAGAATTCTGGAGTGGGTTGCCATTTCCTTCTCCAGGGGATCTTCCCAACTCAGGGATCGAACCCAGGTCTCCCGCATTGCAGGCGGATTCTTTACCAACTGAGTCACAAGGGAAGTCCAAGAATACTGGAGTGGGTAGCCTATTCCTTCTCCAGCGGAACTTCCCCATCCAGGAATCGAACCAGGGTCTCCTGCATTGCAGGCAGATTCTTTTCCAACTGAACTATCAGGGAAACCCAAACTAAACCCTTTATGTGCATCATCTCATACGTACAATCCTCATAATTGTCCTGAGAGGTGGGCATTATTATTTGCTGCATTTTACAGACAGCTGATCAGGGAGCTCAGAAAGAATAGGAGCTTGCCCAAAGTCACACAGCCTCTGGGCAGTGGATCTGCCCTTCAAGACCAGACCCCTCTCCCTCCAGAGGCTTCCCACATCCCCAAGGCTTCCAGAACACTCCGTTGCCTCCAAGATCTGTGTCCTATGAATTTCGTTTAAAATCTTTGCAGATTCCATTCCAAATATGTTCGCTAACCCTTGGCACATTGAAGTAACTCTTTGGAGATCACATTTTGATCCCATTATAGTCACTGGAAAAAATGTAGCGGGGCTGGGATCAAGATGGGGCCATCATGTGTGGATGGAGCACTGTCCCAGGGCACCCTCTGGAAGCCCAGCTCAGCTCTTGCCCCACTGTTTGACTCTGGGCAAGACTCCCCCCATCTTGGCCTTGGTTTCCTCACCTGTGGATCTGTGGACCCTTTGCAGCCCTAATTCTGTCATTTCCCACTTGACTGCATTTCATGAGGGTTTCATGAGACTGGCAATTTCTCTACCCCACTAAAACAGGAGTGGGTCTGGGAGGTTTCCATCTGGGTTGAGCCCTCAGGAAAATGTGACTCCTGCTTCTCTCCATTACATCTTCTGGCTACCCTACAGTCTGACTGTTTGTTCTGCAACCCCTGGACTTTGGGGTTAGGTTGCCAGATATCGTCCCACCAGTTCTGTCCAGAGGGGGCTCAGTGTTCCCTCTACCCTCCTCATCTCCCCCCCTCCACTGGTATCCCGGCCTCTTCCTCCTCATCCTTACATGACTGCTTATTGAGCCTGGGGTGTGGGGAACAAGTGTTCCCCAGCTGAATCTTTCAAGAATATAGAGATGTTGGGACTTCCCCTGGGAATGCAGTGGTTCAGAATCTGCCTTCCAATGCGGGGGATGTGGGTTCAATCCCTGATCAGGGAACTAAGATCCCACATGCCGTGGGACAACTAAACCCACGCTCCAGCAACTCAAGAAGCCAGCTCACCACAACTAGAGAGAAGCCGGCACACTGCAGTGAAAGATCCCACGTGATGCAACAAAATTACCCACATGCCACCACTAAGACTTAACCCAGCCAAATAAAATAATAAATAAGTATATAGAGATGGCCACATTCTTTCCTCTGGTATTTTGCTAAGTCTCGTGTATATATTCAGCAAACCATTCATTCTCTCAGCAACTCCCTAGTGTCATCCCCGTTTTGCAGAGGAGGCATCCGAGGCTCAGAGAAGTGAATAGATATGTCTAGGTTGACACACCAGTTAGTGTCAGAGCCGACATTCAAACCCAGCCGGGCATACCCCACGACGCCATGTGCCTTGGGATCACTGCCTTTACTTGTCCCGCAAGTCTTCCTGGAGCGGTGTGACTGGCCCGTGGCTTCCTGTGTGGTCTGGGTGAGGGAGGGTGGTCTGTTTATGTTTGGTGAGGGCGCAGGGGGGCCCTAGGGAGGAAACTCTGTGTGTGTTTGGAGGGCGGGATAACGGAATCGGGCAGCCCTCCCAGCTGAGCGTCCCTGAACCTCTGTTCACATTTGCTTCCAGGTGCTGGAAGGAGACCAGGCCATCTTGCAGAGAATCAAGAAGGCTATGCGTGCGATCCACAGCTCTGGCCTTGGTGAGTGAGCCTGCCGGTGGCAGCCTGGCCAAGGGAGCCCCGTCCCCGGCCTCAGCCCGGACCTAACTCTGCACCTCCACAGGCCACGTGGAGAACGAGGAGCAGTACCGAGAGGCCGTGGAGTCCTTGGGCAACAGCCACCTGTCCCAGAACAGTCATGAGCTGTCCACCGGCTTTCTGAACTTGGCCGTGTTCACCCGCGAGGTGGCCGCACTCTTCAAGAATCTGGTGAGGCCCTGCGCCTCCCCATCGGCCTCAGCCCAGGCTCAGGGCAAATCTAACTCTGGTGGCTTAAAACTCTGACCGGGAAAGGGCTGGTTTCCATCCTTCTTTCAGCTTGCCCTTGACCTCTAGCCCCCCTTGACCTCTGACCCATGACCTGAGGTCCCTTTCCACTTCTGACCTCCCGTTTGCTTTCTTCGTCCTCTCTGACTTCCTGTCGGTGTCTCCCCTCCCCTTTCTCCCTCCCTGCCTTCCTCCTCCTCCTCTGTGGTGAGCACCCAGGAGCAGAGAGGTCTCACAGTCGGGAAGAGCCCAGTGAGGGAGGGCTCCCTGGAGGAGGCTTGAGAGAGGGGAAGGCCAGCTCTGGTTCCTGTCTTTGCACCACTGCCTCTCCTTCACCGGCTTTGTACTCTGCTTTCCCGAGCACACCTACTTTGCCCTCAAAGCCTAGAACGCGCCTCCTCTCAGTAAACCTCTCACTCCTGCACGTGGCCCGGTGGCCTCCGGTTCCTTCCTGAGATGGCTTTGTTCCCAAGTCCGCACCTCGAGGCCACCCCAAGACCCCAGCTCTTCCCGGACACAAGCACGGCTCTCAGCACTTCACGGGTGTTCACATCCATCCTGGCGCACAGCCCTGTGGGGTTGGTTTTACCATTGTCCCCTCTGCACCTGCTAGGAGACTCCGACGTGAGGTTAAGTGCCTCACCTGAGGTCACAGAGGTGGAGTTGAACCCAGCATCCGAGCATAATTAGCCTGCTGGTATTGCCTCCCAGGAAAACCCCTCTCCCCACTCCAGGCTCCATAGCTTTAGGGCTGGCTTTCATGGCTGAAGACCCACCAGGGCCCTCCCTGGCAGGCGAGGACCACGTCATCTCTGTAAGGCAAGTTGCTTAGTGATCAAGCACCCAGACATCAGGCTTAGACTCAGGCCTTGAATCCCTGCTTTGCTGCTCACGAGGTGTATGACTCTGAGCAAGTCACTCAGTCTGCTTGAGCCTCATCTGTAACAGGGGGATGAAAGAGACCTCTGTGGTGGTCCAGTGGATAAGACTCCGTGCTCCTACTGCAGAGGGCCAAGTTTTTATCCCTGGTCAGGAAGCTAGATCCCACATGCTACAACCAAGACCTGGCAAGCCAAATAATAAATAAGTATTTTTAAGAATTAAAATGGGGATAACAATGGTTCCCACCTCACAGAGCAGGGATGAGGACTTCTCAAGTTAAGTGCCTGCTCCAGGGAAAGTGCTCAGTAAACGTTAGCTAATGCCATCTGTCATCATTGTAGCTCTGTGTAGCACTGTCTTGCACGCTGTCCTGCAAGTAGGGGCCTTTAACTGTGTTTGGGTTCAACTGAATCAGTGGACAGTGAACAGGGGCCAGTGAACAGGGGCTCCTTTGTCTTTACTCCCCCTCCCCTTGTTTTGGTCAGACTAATGTTTGTTGAGGGTCTACTCGGTGGTGGGCGCTGTACCAGGGCCTGTGACACAGGGAGGAGTCAGCCTCTGTCTTGGAGAGCCATAGAGTCCAAGCGATGGAAACTGAGGTGTGAGATGACTCCAAGCAAGATCAGCAGTGTGGCACAAACTCAAGGACCCAGCAGCTTGGGTCAGAGGCCTAGAACTGCCATGGCTCAGAAAAGAGGAGATCAGCATAGGCCATGGGAAGAAGTCGTCAGGAAGGCTTCCTGGAGGAGGAGAAACTTGAGCTATATCTTGACAGGGGGGCTGAAATATCACATAGGCTGTTTTAAGTTGCCAAATCACAGAAATTCAACTCAACCTAAGTTTTTTCTTTTCTCCTTTTTTTAAATAAGTCTTTCTCTCTCTTCCAATCTTTTTTACTTCTTTTGGTCATGCCACACGACTTGTGGGATCTTAGTTCCCCGACCAGGGATTGAACCTGGGCCCGCCTTGGCTCTGGCTGTGAAAGCACTGAGTCCTAACCATTGGACCACCAGGGAACTCCTCAGGCTAATTTTTTGTTTTATTTTATTATAGTTTTATTTTTGGTGGTGCTGGGTCTTTGTTACTGCACTGGCTTTTCTCTAGTTGCAGAGAGCGGAGGCGACTCTAGTTGCTGCGCCTGGGTGTCTTGCTGCAGGGGCTACTCTTGTTGCAGAGCACTTGAGCCTCAGTACTTGCAGCACCTGGGCTCGGGAGTTGCGGCTCCCAGGCTCTAGAGCACAAGTTCAATCGTTGTGATGGACAGGTTAGTTGCTCCAGGGAATGTGGGATCTTCCTGGATCAGGGATCTAACTCGTGTTTCCTGCATCGGCAGGTGGATTCTTTACCACTGAGCCACAACAGAAGCCCCTCGAGGTTGATTTTCAAAAAGAGAATTCACTGACCCCTGTAATGGGAAGACCAGACGTGCAGCTGGTTTCAGGCTCCTTCTCTTTCTCTTAGGGTTTCTCTCTGTCTCTGCCCAGGGGGCAGGATGGCCCAGCAGGCCCAGCTTCACACCTTGCAGAAGCAAGACATAGTCTTTCTCTTGTGACTTTGACAGAAAAGTCCCAGAAAGTATCCTGATTGGCTGGCTTGGGTCACGTGCCTGTTCCTGAGCCCATCACAGTGGCCCCCCGGTGGAGCACTCTGGTCAACTGGGACTCCATGGTCAACCCACGTGACCATAGGGAAAGGGTTCTCACATTACAGGGGAGTGGAGAAACTCGCCAGACAGAAACAACAGGTGGTCCACGCAGGTGGACCTCAGAGTCTGGCCAAGGAGCAGAGAAGGGCTGACCGTGATACAGTGGAGTGGGCAGTGGAGGGACGAGGCCCATCAGTCGGGGGAGGGCAAGAGCTTTCCCAGGAGTATGACCCGCCACCCCCGTGTACCCTTCCACTTTCTTGTCTTTCTCTCCCCTGCCTCCTTCACCCCAGTGCTGTCCTGGTGATGCTTCACTGTACCCTGAGCCCTGTGGGGCTGGACAGACGTTCACTCAGGTGGGGTATGGGGGTCTCTGCTTCTTCCAGGTTCAGAACCTGAACAACATTGTCTCTTTCCCCCTGGACACTCTGTTGAAGGGGCAGCTGAGAGACGGACGACAGGTGAGTTTCCATGTGGGGAGGGGTGCCCTGAGGCGATGAGATGGAGCCAGAAGGGGGGCAGGCAGGAGACCATAGCAGGGCACAGGGCTGGGCTGAGGACGGAGGCCAAGTGAAGCTGTCACAGTGGGTGTGCTGCTGCTGCTGCTGCTAAGGCGCGTCAGTCGTGTCCGACTCTGTGCGACCCCACAGACGGCAGCCCACCAGGCTCCTCTGTCCCTGGGATTCTCCAGGCAGGAATACTGGAGTGGGTTGCCATTTCCTTCTCCATCACAGTGGGTGTGCTGTCCCCATATTATTGGCCCCCAGGAAGACAGGAGGGCCCAGGTCTAGGGTGAGCCTAGGTGAGCCAGGGCCCTTTTGAAAATAGCTCAGGGAATCACAACAACCCCGTGAGGTGTGTTCTGTAGGTGCTCTCATCCCCATTTTGCGGTTGAGAAAATTGAGCCTGGGGGGCTTGATAACCTGCTTACAGTCTACCCAGCTGGTCAGTGGAGGAGCCAGTATGCTTACTGTGCTCTCTGCACCAGGCAGCCCCTGGCTGGAGGCAAACCGGAGCTCAAAGAAAGTGACAGGATAATCTCCCTGGGAAGTCTGCTCCAGAAGGCCCAGGGGAGGAGTCATCCCCCCTTCCCCACCCCAACCTCCGCAGGCTTCCCTCCTTGCCCCTGGCTAAGCAACAGCCTGGAAACCAACCAAACCAGACCGGCAGCTTTTTCACCTGGTGGACTGAGACACCTTAAATGTCGGGGCTGAATGTTCTGAAGGGTGTGAGCAGCCCGCTGGATGGGGCCCAGGCAAACTAGGCCAGGGATCAGCCAGGTTTCTCTGGCTTGCTGTGTGTCCTTGGGTAGACTTCTTAGCCTCTCTGTGCATATGTCCCTCAACCTGTACCTTCCTGTTGAAAGGATGAGCTAGAACCAGGCAGGAGAAAACAGTGGGACAAAGTTAGGGGAAGGATTCTGATCTTTATCCTCCCTCTTCTTCCTCATGGTGATCTCCATCTTCTAAGGGAGGGGACTCAGGGCAGACCCCCCCCCCCCCCAAATAGCCCCAATAACCTAGGCCTGAACCTACCAGTTCAGACTGATTACTGGCAACTGTGGGAAGAGGTCAATTGGCAGAAGGGGTTCCACTCTGAGAAGTGGGTCAGTGGGGTTTAATTTGGGGGTGAGGTTTGCAGTCAGGGCTAATGTGAACATGGGTTGGTTGGAGGGTAGCTCTCAGCCTGCAGACACAGGGTCCCCCTAATTGTAGCAAAGTGTCCTGTCAGTTCCAGACCCCAAGACCCTCTTTGGGCAAATTGTTTTTTTTCTGAACTACAGGATTCCAAAAAGCAGCTGGAGAAGGCATGGAAGGACTATGAAGCCAAAATGTAAGTGACTGTGGCCAGGGTGGTTTGGCTGGGAGAGTGATGCTTCTGTTGCAGCAGGAGGCTGGATGTGGGGAGGAACCCAAGTGCTACCAGGGCGTGTCATCCGGAAGTGCATGGCATCTCAGTCTCCAGAAATGTTTACAGGAGGGGGCTGGTTTGTGCCCAGACCTTGAAAGGAGTCTGGGGGCTTGACCACGAGACAACCAAGGAGGAGCTATTGTGAAAGGACCCCAAGATGCTCCTCTCAGAGACCCTCCTGCTTGGTGGTGCCAACGTGGGTAGAGAGGCAGAAAGGAGCATCCATTCACTGAACACCTCCAAGTGCCAGACATCCCTGCTCACACTCACCCAGCCCTCTGAGGGAGATATCAGTATCCCAGTTATCACAGGAGGACTTAGAGGTTCAGAGAGGTTAAGTTACTTGCCCAAGACCATACAGTTAGGCAGAGGCAGAGCTGGGACTCATGTTCAGTGATCCTCTTTCTGCAACACCAGGCAGTATCTGTAAACATTTAGTTGGACACAGAGGAGGAAAGGCCATACCCAGGCCTCTTGGGTGCACCAACCGGGTTTCTCACTAGCTGCTGGGACATTATGGCAACAGAAGGAGCCCCAGGTGCCCAGTGACCAACTGTCCCTGAGTGGGGACTCCTTGGGTTCTGCCTTCTAAACTCTGTCCAAGTCCCTGCCCCAGCCCTCTGCCTGGGCCCAGCCGGGCCCACTGAACCTCGAGGCACTGTTTACTCTTCTTTGTAAAACGTTGGCTTCTCTTGCATTTTTCAAAAGCAGTATGTGTTCATTGTGAGTAACTTTGGAAGCTATGAGGAAGTAGAAGAGGAAAAAATTTAAGTTATCCTCAGGAGAAGATTAGGGCCCTGCAGGGAGATATCTAGACTCCTCCATTGTTAGAATTTTTTAGAATTTTTTTCATAGTGTGGGTAGCACTGTAATTTCATCATTTTTAAAAAGTGGTGGAAGGGGAGTTCCTGGGTTAGGCCGGTGGTTAGGACTTGGTGCTTTTGCTGCCGTGACCCAGTTCAGTCCCTGGTTGGGGAACTAAGATCCCACAAGCTGTGCGGCTTGACCAGAACAAACAAACAACAAAAACGTGGGGGTAGGGGAAAGGACCAAAAAGCCGGAAGAAGAGCCTTCAGTTCTTTTCTTTCTTTATTTGGACATTCATTTTTATTTATTTGTTTATTTAACTGTGCCGGGTCTTCATTGCAGCATACAAACTCTTAGTTGTGGTATATGGGATCTAGTTCCCTGCTGCTGCTGCTGCTGCTAAGACACTTCAGTCGTGTCCGACTCTGTGCGACCCCATAGACGGCAGCCCACCAGGCTCCCCCGTCACTGGGATTCTCCAGGCAAGAACACTGGAGTGGGTTGCCATTTCCTTCTCCAATGCGTGAAAGTGAAAAGTGAAAGTGAAGTTGCTCAGTCGTGTCCGACTCTTCGCAACCCCATGGACTGCAGCCCACCAGGCTTCTTTGTCCATGGGATATTCCAGGCAAGGGTACTGGAGTGGGTTGCCATTGCCTTCTCCACTAGTTCCTTGACCAAGAATCAAACACAGGCCCTTGAATTGGGAGTGTGGAGTCTTAGCTACAGGACCACCAGGGAAGTTTTGACCCTTCATTTCTAAGCCTAAAGTATTAACATCTATCTAATCATTTTTCTATGTATAAAGAACTATTTTTTCAGAATCAATATCATAATAATTATACTGGGGGGGTTTGCTTAAAAAGACATCATGACCATCTTTCTACATCATTACATATTTTTATATAATGTTACATTATTACTATTATTTATTTTTTTGGCTGCACTGCATCTTCGTCGCTGCGCTCAGGCTTTCTTTAGTCATGGCAGGCGGGAGCTCCTCTCTCGTTGCGGTGTGTGGACTTCTCATTGCGGTGTGTGGACTTCTCATTGCGGTGTGTGGACTTCTCATTGCGGTAGCTTCTCGTTGCGGAGCGCAGGCTTTAGGGTGTGCTGGCTTCAGTAGCTGTAGCACACAGACTTAGTTGCCTGTGGCACGTGGAATCTTCCTGGACCAGGGATCGACCCTGTGTCCTCTGCATTGGCAGGCGAATTCTTCATCACTAGGCCACCAGGGAAGTCTAATAACGTCGCTTAAATGGGTGCACTGTGTCTCAACATATGCACCACCCACCATGTGTTTAATCTGCCCCTGTTGTTCGAGAGGCATCCTTGGAACTACATCCTTGCTCCCACCCATGATTATTTCTGTAGAATCTTTCCAAGAAGTAGTTCCTGGAGCTTTATTGTTCTTCACGCTCCCAGCACCACGGGGACCTCCCTGAGTCCGACGGAAGGCTGAAACGCCTCCTCCACCGGGGTCTCCACGTGCGCCCCAGCTGTGGGTGTAGAGCTGGTGGTGAAGGATGTGAGGCTGTGATGGGCGTGGCTACCCGTTCTCATTAGAGGCCCGGGGAGGGGTGTGGACACGCAGGCGGAAGACCTTTCTCTTTATGATTTGGTGTGGGATCACATAGCCTTTGTCTTCCTGGGTTACCTTGATTGAGCCCCTAGCCTTTCAAGACATCATCCACTCCAACAATCCCCACACCCCTGGGCCATGGACCAGTACCAGTCCTGATAGGAACTGGGCTGCGCAGCAGGAGATGAGTGGCAGGCAAGAGAGTGAAACTTCATCTGTATTTACACCTGTTCCCCATCGTTCATATTACCACCTGAGCTCTGCCTCCTATCAGATCAGCGGCGGCATTAGGTTCTCATGGGAGGGCAAACCCTATCCCTAAAGTCAAGGCAGAATATCCTGAGATTGCCACAGAACAGAAATAAAGTTGCACAATAAAGGTAATGCACTTGAACCATCCCCAAACCATCCTCACCCCGGTCCGTGGAAAAATTGTCTTCCACAAAACCTGTCCCTGGTGCCAAAAACACTGGGGATCGCCGATCTACTAAATAGAAAGAATAAGCACTACGTTGCTGACCTCCCCAAGCAGCTGGGCTTTTACCAGATTGATATATTGATCTTGCATGAGGTTTCATTTAAAGAAAAGACTGTGGAACGACGGCGAGAGAGGTTTGGCTGAGGTTATGCAGTGAGTTATCAACAGGGCCTAGGCTAGAACCCGGGATTTCTGAGTCTGGTGCGCTTCCTGCCACCCCACGTAGCCTCCTGTCTCCTTCTCATGTTACATAGGTTGAGCCATATGTCCTGGCACAGGTGACTGTGTACATTCCTTTTATGAGGGCTTCAGGTGTAGCTGGATATTAGCAAGCCAGAAGTTGCTGTGTAACTCCACTTCATTCTTACCAAACCAGTCTGGGTAGCAGCTGCAAGGACCCAGGGGCCTGAAAACATCTGCTGATTAGCCACCAGATTCTCACCCACGGGTTCTTCCTATAGGAGGGTCCCCTCCCCACCTGGGGCAGCTAAGAAAGGTATCCCAGGCCCTGGGCAAGGGACACAGTTATCTAGGCTATTCCATTTTCAGGGGTGTTTCCTCATCTGAAAAATGGAGCCAACGTTACTTTCCAGGGCTGATGTGGAGATGAAATGAGATGCAGGACACAGACAGTGCCTGGCACTGCAGTTCAACCCTCTCACTGAGCCAGAACTGGGGCCAGAATAACAGCACAGGCTAGACAGGCAGAAGCCCAGACCTCTGCTCCTAGCATTTCCCCCACCAGCCTGGGACCTGGGGCCATTACCTCCCTTCTCTGGGTCTCAGCTTCACCTTCTGTAAAATAGTTTCTGACCGTGCTCTATCAGAAGAGACACTGTGACCGTCACCACCTGGGGGAAGCCAGGCAGGGAAGGAGGGATGGAATGAATCTGAGCCACAGCGTTGGCTGCCAGCACCCTCCCTAAGGCTCTAGCGTCAGGCCGACTTGGGTTCAAGTCTTGGCTCTAGTTCTTAGCGGCTGTGTGGCTTGGACAAGTCACTTATCATTTCAGCCTCAGGCTCCTTGTCTATAAAATAAAGTCATGATTCCTGCCTCACGGGGTTGTTGCTTTAGTGTGTGAAGGATCTAGCAGAGCACACAGCACAAAATTATCGCTTAAAAATAATTATTAAGGGACTTCCCTGATGGCCCAGTGGCTAAGACTCCATGCTTCCAATGCAGAGGACTTGTGTTCCATCCCTGGTCAAGGAACTAGATCCCACATTCCACAACTAAAGATTCCACATGCCTCAACTGAGACCCAGTACAGCCAAATAAATAGATCTTTTTCAAAATAAATATTAATAATAGCAACTAATACTTATACTTCCTTAAGAGCTTCCTTTGTGCCAACTGCTGTGATAAGCTCCTTATATCAGTTATCATTCTTGGAAGGGAAAGGGGCTGTCATCCCCAATTTCTAGGTTGAGTAGTGAGGGGAAAAAAATACCACCACAATCCCTGCCTTAGTGGATCCCACTGGCTTGTTAACAAGAAGAAAGTCCCAAAATAATGAAAATACAAAGTAAAAGTGCCCTAGTGATGGTATCAGCAGGGGCGGCAGAAGAGGCAGGTGGTTTTGTTTGGGTGGAGAGAAGGGTGATTGGAAAAGGCATCACAGGAGAGGTATTCAAGGGGTCAGCTTGGCAGGTGCACGGTTCCTTGTGATTCCTTTCCTCTCCCATCTCCCCCGCCCCTGCCCCCGACGTCCTCACTCTGCTGGTACCTGTTTCTCATCCCGTGGATCACATTAGACAATGGCTGTGGTCCCCTTCTCCAGTTGTCTCTGTCTTCTTAGTAACTGGCATTTCAGCACTTTCCACTATTTTATTTCACTCCTGCTGCAACTCCATTCAAAGGAAATTTAAAAAATATTCTTAAGGTTTGAAATGTTTAAGAAACACTGGTGATCCTTTGAGGACAGGGAGGGAATGGAACTTGTTATTTTCTTGGTGGGGGGGTGTGTGTTGCAATAAAAGCACTCCCAGCTATTAGTGTGAGGTGATTAGTGTGATTAGTGTGAGGTGAGGTCATCTTGGGTGACTATATCAGACTTTGTAGGGAAATCTCTATAATCACCATAGCTAAGGCTGAAGGACAGAGCTATGATAATTCACAAGGCCCTGTATCATACTTTACGGCTTATCTTCATCCTGAACTAAATAGCCTCTATCCTTTAATCTCCATTAGACCCTGCATAAAAAAAAAATTATTGGAAATGAAAGTCGTGTCCGATTCTTTGCAACCCCATGGACTATATGGTCCACGGAATTCTCCAGGCCAGAATACTGGAGTGGGTAGCCTTTCCCTTCTCCAAGGGATCTTTCCAACCCAGGAATAGAACCCAGGTCTCCCGTATTGCAGGCAGGTTCTTTACCAGCTGAGCCACAAGGGAAGCTCAAGAATACTGGAGTGGGTAGCCTATCCCTTCTCCAGGGGATCTTTCCAACCCAGGAATAGAACCCAGGTCTCCCGTATTGCAGGCAGATTCTTTACCAGCTGAGCCATCAGGGCAGCCCTAAATAGGAAGTACCCTACACTGAAAAAGAGTATCTGAAGGAATCACCAGGTTATTACTCTAATCATCAGTGTCATTAGCAGCATCATAGTCCTGCCATTTATTAAGGGCCTTACCACACACCAGGGACTGTACTAAATGTTTCCAATGTGTTAGATCATTTGAGACCTAGGCAGTATTAGCCTTATTTTTGGAAATGGGGAAAGTGAGGTTTAGAAAGATGCATAAAGGTTAAATAAGCAAGGGAGCTGCCGTAAATCCAAAATCCACATTTCTAGCCACTGTACTGGGCTTCCCCATACTTTTTTAACAGCTGCATAGTATCCCTATATGTGGCCATAGCATAATTTATTTAACCACTTCCCGTTGATAGATATTTAGCTTATTTTTCCATTTTCCCTGTTTACAGACATGGTAACAGTGGAGGCAGGAGCTCCCTTTGCCCTCCCCCTGTTTCTCTGCCCCCTCAGTCCCCTGTCCTGCTTAATGAGCTGCCAGGCTCATTGCTGCTCAGGCCTAGCCATCGCCTGTCTCTCTGCTGCTCATCTTCAGATCCAAAAAAAAAGCATCTGCCCTGACCCCCAAGCCTGTTCACAGGGTCAGTCCCCACCTAACTCCACTCCACCTAACTCTTCTGCCACAGACTCCCTCTCGGAGTATTATAAAGCCTTAGGGAAATGAAGAATCACCACTTCAAAGAAAATTAAAGACAAAACCACTAAAAACCCTGCAAAAGCCTGCTCTTAGAGCAGTGGCTTTCACCCAGGGGTGATTTTGCACCCCCACCCGATCCCCCAGGAGACGTTTCTGGTTGTCACAACAAGGGAGATGCTCGTGGCATCTAGTGGGCAGGGGTCAAGGAGACCGCTAAACAGCCTGTATTCACAGAATGGCCCCCACATCAAAGAAGTATCTGGTTAAAATGTCTGTAGTTCCAAGGTTGATAAACTGCTCTTCAGGTCTCCAGAGACAGATTGTGCAAATAAGCACCATCCCAGAGGTCTGAAGTCAGTAAAGCCTAGAACTTAAGACTGAGAACTCAGTCTAGGCCATTGCTTCCTCCCTTTATAGATGGAAGACCTGCAGCCTAAAGAGGCCTCTAACACAGCTGCGGTGTCTTCTGTGTGTTAAGTCTTTTGCATCCTTTATCTCATCTGGGTACAGATAAAAAGCCCCATTTTCCAGATGTGGATACTGAGGCTTAGAGAGGGGAAGTAATGCAGGTGTAAGGTTATCCCACGTCTGTCTTCTCTGACACTCACTTGGAAGCAAAACTTATGCAAGTTGTCTCCTTCACACAGGCTGATGCGTCCAGCCCCAGGTGTGGAAATACTCTCCTGGTTGGGAGTGGGTGGTCTAATGGGTGTGGGATTTCCAGGAAACTATTTGCCCACAGTTCCACCCAACCCCAAACAGGGGAAACCACCAATCCTGAGATCAGTAGGGGAAGGCCCCGCTTACTCTCAGCTACAGGGTGGGAAGTGCTTTCTTCACCTACAAAAGAAAAGAATCAAGGTTTTCTAAGCTCTAAATGGAAGCTCTGTGGTTCAGAAGAATGAAGGCACCTTGTGGGGCCTTCTAACCCCCATGGTCCTAAATCTTTTCCAGCAAACTCTAATCCCAATCCCACCTGGCCCTATGGAGCCCATCCGCTCCCTGCATAGAAACCCTTAACTCCTTCCTATTGTTCTTGGGACAAAGACCAAGAACCTCAGCAAGGTCCGAATCAGGCCCTGTGCGGTCTGGCACCTGGAAGCACCTCCCTCCATCCCTGCTGAGCCCCATCTCTCCTGCCTCCAGGCTGTCATGTGGTCTGATCCTCCCACCCAGCCCTAGCTTCCTTAGACTTCAGATCTCAGCTCCAGCATCACTTCCTGAGAGGCCAGATGAAGTTGGATGCCCATTTTACTCTCCCCTCACTCTCTGCAAGGCTGTGATTTGATTCATGTCTTTCCCCACTGCCCGCCTGGAGGTTCTCTGCATCCACCTTGCTAACCATTGTCCCCCAAGAGCTGGCACAAAGGCGAGTCCTCCTCATCTGGTGTGCCCGCACAGAGAGCAGCATGTAGGGATAGTGGGACACACAGGGGCTTAGGGAGAGTTGTTCAGGCCTCTCTTTCCTTGGGGTCTAGGGCCCGGCTGGAGAAGGAGAGGGACCGGGCCAGGGTGATAGGAGGGAGCACCGGGGAGGTGGCCCAGGACACGCAGAGAGAGCGCCGCGTCTTCCAGTTGCACATGTGTGAGGTAAGGGGGGTGCCCAGGGTGAGGGCGGGGTGGGGTGTGCCTTCCAGTCTACATCCCTGAACCCTCGGGGGCCCAGTCACCGTCTTAGCCCAGGTCCTTGCCAGATGGCCCTTGAGATGTCACCCAGGTTCAGTCCTGGCCAGAAGGATTAGCCTGGGATGGAGACAGCTAATCCCAGCCAATCCTCTTGTCCCAGGATTCTGTCTTGCTCATGTCACACACTTTGCCCTGCCCTCTCCCCAGTATCTGCTGAAAGCCGGGGAGAGCCAGATGAAGCAAGGCCCTGATTTCCTGCAGAGCCTCATCAAGTTCTTCCACGCTCAGCACAAGTAGGTTCCCCCCATGTCCCACCCCTATCCCCACAGTCTCTTGCCCCTTAACCCTTCAGGCGACCCAGAACAGGGTCATCCCCAGTGTCTGGCAGACCCTCGAAGTTTCTACATGTGAATGTACCTCATTGGTAATGCTTTTTGCAGCTGCTGTTTATTGAATGTTCACCAGGTATTGGGCACTAAGTACTGTACACACCCCCCCTGTGAGCAGCTACTGATATTATTCCCATTTTACAGATGCAAAAACTGAGGCTCAGATTTACTAAGATCACATAGCTAGAAAGTGGGATCTGGACCATCACACTGTACCACCCCCAGGTGCCCTGGGATCTTTAGAGCTCCTCCTCTCATACTTCATCTCACATTTTCCTCTCTCTCTCTCTCTCTCTCTCTGGTCCCGTGCTTGGCCTCACACGCTTAGCTTTTTCCAAGATGGCTTGAAGGCAGCTCAGAGCCTGTCCCCCTTCATCGAGAAGCTAGCAGCCTCGGTACACACAGTAAGTCGGGTTTCACCCCCGAGCGTGTAGTCAAGCCCTCTGTCCTCCTGGGAAAATCTGTAGCTGTGGAAGAGCTGGCTTCTGCCGAGAGAGCGAGGCTGCTGCCCTGCTGCTCTGGGCATGAGCTCCGTGCCTGGCACAGCTGCCAGCTGATAACCGGGTCCTGCCCTTCATCCCATAGCTGCGTCAAGCCCAGGAGGAGGAGCTACAGAAGCTGACCCAGCTCCGGGACTCCCTCCGAGGGATGCTGCAGCTCGAGAGCAGAGAGGTCAGCCCCCAAATCATCCCCGAACAAGTGCCCACCCCCCACCCAGGCCCACCCTGGAGGGAGGGAGAGAAAGGAAGACCCCACAGGGTCCCCTTGAAAAGGTCTCCCTGAACGAGACTCCTGTAGAACAGGGCTCTTTGCCCCACATGCCCTGAGGTCTCCTTCATGTGTCCAAGCAACAGGAGAGTCTGAGCCGGAAGAACTCAGGAGGTGGTTACAGCATCCACCAGCACCAAGGCAACAAGCAGTTTGGGACAGAGAAGGTCGGCTTTTTGTACAAGAAAAGTGATGGGTAAGTGACTCAGAGAGCTCAAGTCACTTGCCCGAAGCCACACAGAGAGTAAATGATAGGGTTGAGGTAGGTGCCTGAAGGGCTTGTTCCTATTATTTGTTGAGGGTTCCAGGGCCCTCCATGCTGCAGTGCAAAATCATCAGAATCCTGGGCTCATGAACTTCTGCTGAACGTTGCAGTTCTTAATGTAAAGAAGGAGAATAGCAGCGCCAAACACTTTTTGGGCAGTCTCCATGGCCTCACTCTTAACCGTTGTAATATACTGAATATGCCTTGACATGAAAATGTTGGCTGTGCCTTGCTCCCTCGTGTGAAAAACAAAAATCAGGCTGTAAATGCAAAAGCCTTTATGGGATTCATTCATTAAATTTTTTTACTAACTAGTCAGTTTTCATCAGAGAAAAATAACTTGGTTAAACCAGTTAATATTTACCTCTTATAGGAAAAGTGTTAAGTAGCTTTGACTATGGATTTGCTCATTTTATTTTGCATGCTAAGTTGCTTCAGCCGTGTCCAACTCTTTGCAATCCTGTGGACTGTAGCCTGCCTGGCTCCTCTGTCCCTGGACTTCTCCAGGCCAGAATACTGGAGTGGGTGGCCATGCTCTCCTGCAGGGGATCTTCCCGACCCAGGGATTGAACCCACATCTCTTATATCTCCTGCATTGGCAGGCGGGTTCTTTAACACTAGTGCCATCTGGAAAGTCCATCTTATTTTGGGAGTCTCAGTGTTTATCTTACTTTGTCTTTAACCATAATTCATCTCTCGTGGTCAAGAGCCTATTCCTTCTCTCAGACTAGGAGGTCCCTAAGATTGCGAGCTGTGTCTCTTCCATCAGACTGGAAGCTCTCAGAGGGCCAAGGTCACATGGTCCCCTTTAGAATAAAGACTCCCAGGGAGTGGGGCTGTTTCCCCTATCTGACTGGGAGCTTTCTAAGGGCAGGGCTGTGTCTCCTTCATCAGAAGGGAGCCAGGGAGTGCAGAGTGTAGGGGTCGGAGTCAGGGGACTGAGAAGGTAAAGAAGTGGGACTGGAGGTCATACAGGTGGGGTTGGAGACCTGGTCCAGGACCTTGTTCACTGATATTAGGTTTGAGCCTTGGGTGATGGTCTTTCTATACCTTTGGGCCCTAGAATTCGAAGAGTCTGGCAGAAAAGGAAGTGTGGAGTCAAGTATGGCTGCCTGACCATCTCACACAGCACGGTGAGGCCTGGAGGATGGGGGTCTCAGGGCATGATGGTCCTCTCCTCCTGGTGTTCAGAACAGACAGGTGGCAAGCCCTCCCTCTAAGACGTGAACCTGGATCCAGGGAGCTGGAGACCCCCTGAGGGAGGAAGGATGGGCTCCAAAGCCCCCAGGCTGGTCTTGGTCCACCCTCCACATCCTTGAGATGCTGGGAGAGGGGAGACATTAACTGAAACACGATTATTATGCCCATTTAACAGATTGGAAAACAAAGGCCTCAGAGTTTGGGAGGCCCAAAGGGTAACTGTACATCCTCCATCTGCAACTTCCCACAGATAAACCGGCCCCCAGTGAAGCTGACCCTGCTGACATGCCAAGTAAGGCCAAATCCCGAGGAGAAAAAGTGCTTCGACCTGGTGACCCGTGAGTAGTCCCTGCCCCCTACACCTCAACTGGCCAAGGCTTCTCTAAGAGACCAGTCAGTCTTGGGAGGCCCCAATTAGGGCTCTGTGTCCAATTCCACAAGTGAAAGTGAAAGTCACTCAGTTGTGTCCGACTCTTTGCAACCCTAGAATTCTCCAGACCAGAATACTGGAGTGGATAGCCTTTCCCTTCTCCAGGGGATCTTCCCAACCCAGGGTTCGAACCCAGGTCTCCCGCATTGCAGGCGGATTCTTTACCAGCTGAGCCACCAGGGAAGTCCAAGAATACTGGAGTGGGGGTAGCCTATCCCTTTTCCAGGGGATCTTCTGGACCCAGGAATCAAACCAGGGTCTCCTGCACTGCAGGCAGATTCTTTACCACTGAGCTACTGGGGAAGCCCCAAGTGTTTATCAAATAGCCTACTACAGGCATACAACTTTTTAAGCCCTGGACAGGCTATTTAAAGGCTTCACCCTATATCACATTAAAGATTAAAATGCACCACATGCATGCATGCATGCTTAGTCACTAAATAGTTTTCTGACCACATGGACTGTAGCCCACCAGGCTCCTCTGTCCGTGGGATTTCCCAGACAAGAATACTGGAGTGGGTTGTCATTTCCTTCTCCAGGGGATCTTCCCGACCCAGGGATTGAACCCTCATCTCCTGCATTGGCAGGCAGTTCTTTACCACTGAGCCACCAGGGAAGCCCAAAATATATCTACACACCACTCTGAATATGATTATTTCTGTAAAACATTTAAATGGATTTGGGTAATTTGGCTTTCAAAATTATTATTACTTAAAAATGTTCCATTTTCATCGTTTGGAGTCTTTGGTGACAGGCATCTCACGGGGGCCAGCACAGGCTGAGAAAGACCTAGATCTGATCCTTGGCGAGCTCTGCCTGGCAGGGGTGTGATGTGGAGACCCAGGACTGCAACGGGATGGGCAGTGTCCAGAAGAGAGGTGCAGATAGAGCCCCCTCAGAGATTAGAGGACAGAAGTCCTGCCCTTCCTGGGGGAATCAGGAAAGGCTGCTGGGAGAAAGAGCTCTAGAGTCTGACCTTGAAGAACCCAGAACGACATTTCGGGAGACAGGACCCGGTGTGGTGAAAGGCATGGAAGCAGGAGGGTGGACCCACCAGTTTAGCCAGGATGCAGGGTTCACATAGGAGCAGTGGGAGACGAAGCCTGGGACTTTCTCTTTTTTAATTTATTTATTGTATTTATTTGGCCGTGCCAGGTCTTAGATGCAGCAGGTGGGATCTAGTTCCCTGACCAGGGATCGAACCTGGGCTCCCTGCATTGGGAGCGTGGATTCTTAGCCACTGGATCACCAGGGAAGTCCCTGAGAATACCTCTTAAAGATTTGGACCTTCTTTCCTGGAAGGAGGGAGCCGTAGGAGACCTTGGAGCAGTGAAATGGCATGATTAGGGCAGAACCTCGGGCAACCATCTGGCAGCTGGTGCAGGCTGGGGGGTGGAGGGTGACAGGCCAGGAAGGCCAGAAGGGAGGCTGTGGACCTGGGGCTGAGTGGGAAGGTGGCGGTAGGTTCAGAGGATACTCTGCTTGTGGGCTGAGGGGGGTCTTGTGCCCTGGGAAACGGCGCCTGACCCTGGAAGCTGGTTCACACAGAGGGGTGGAATTGGACTTTGAAGGAGACTGCCGAGAAACTGCCCCCTCTGCTGGCCACTGTCATCACCCTCCCCTGGTAGCCTAGCCGAGCCTGGCCCCTCAGAGACAAAAGCTCCCTCTGGACCCAGCACTTGGGATGAGACCTTCCCGGGCCCAGGGAGGTAAGGCCAGCAGGATCCCTGTGGCCCAGACAACCTCTCCTCTCCCCACAGACAACAGGACGTACCACTTCCAGGCGGAGGACGAACATGAGTGTGAGGCGTGAGTGCCCCCGCACGGCCAGCCTGGGGGTGGGGGCGGGGGGCCAGCCTCCGAGCCTGATGCGGAAGCCCCCCAGCACCAGCGGCGTCATCCCCACGCTGTGGCCCGCCCGGCTCCTCAGGTGGGTGTCAGTGCTGCAGAACTGCAAGGACGAAGCCTTGAGCAGTGCCTTCCTCGGGGAGCCCGGCAGCGGCCCGGGGCCCTGGGGTGCCGCCGGGCCGGACGCGGAGCCCCAGGACCTGACCAAACTGCTCATCGCCGAGGTCGAGAGCAGGCCGGGGAATGGCCAGTGCTGCGACTGCGGGGCTGCAGGTGCGGCGGGGCGAGGAGAAGCGGGTGGAAGCGGAGGGGCGGGGCCCACGCCTCTAAGGCCCGAGTGGCTCTATTTTGCAGACCCCACCTGGCTCAGCACCAACCTGGGCGTGCTCACCTGCATCCAGTGCTCGGGCGTCCACCGCGAGCTGGGCGTGCGCTTCTCACGCATGCAGTCCCTTACCTTGGACCTGCTGGGGCCCTCGGAGTTGTTGGTGAGGGCGGGGTGGGGCGGGGCCAGACAGGGATTCAGGGCGGGGCCTGGTTAGGGGGCGGGGCTTGGGCCGCTTGATCCCCAAAGAGGCTGGTCAGGGGCGGGGCCTGGACGAGGAGGGAGGCTGAGGGGCGGGACCTCTGGAGGCTCAGTCTTTCTTGGGTGGGTGCTGTCCTAAGCTCCGGGTCTCAACCCCATCACTTTCCCGCGAACCCAGCTGGCCCTGAACATCGGAAACACTCGCTTCAATGAGGTCATGGAGGCCCAGCTGCCCTCGCACGGCGGCCCTAAACCCTCAGCTGAGAGTGACATGTAAGGAGATTCTCAGGTGGGGGCGGATGCCGGCCAGGGAAATTCTGCTTCCCCAGAACCCAGGGAGAAGTCTGGGGAAAGAGAGGAGCCTCCGGGCTGGAAGAGTCCAGGACATGTGGGATGGTCTCAAGGGTCAGCTGGGTGGAAACAGTCCTTGCTCTGACATCCCGCGGTTATTTTTGGCAGGAGCGCCCGCAGGGAGTATATTGTGGCCAAGTATGTGGAACACAGGTTTGCCCGGAGGTCCACGCCCGAGCCTCAGAAACTCTGGACAGCCATTTGCAACCGGGATCTCCTGTCTGTGCTGGAGGCCTTCGCTAATGGGCAAGACTTTGGACAGCCACTGACAGGGCCCGAGGGGCAGGTGAGAACCTTCTCCAAGGACCACTTACAACCCAGACACAATTAGCACATCCTGTCCTCCTCCAGGACTGGCTATTACTCCCCCTGCCCCCACCTCTGTGTGTATGTGTGTGTGTGTGTGTGTGTGTGTGTGTGTGTTAGTCACTCAGTCGTGTCCAACTCTCTGCAACCCCATGGACTCAAGCCCACCAGGCTTCTCTGTCCATGGAATTCTCTAGGCCAGAATACTGGAGTGGGCTGCCATTCCCTTCTCCAGGGGATCTTCCCGACCCAGGGATCGAACCCAACTCTCCTGCCTTGGCAGGTGGATTCTTTACCATCTGAGCCACCAGGGAAGCCCGGGCCCCCCTCTGACATCTGCTCAAACCCCGCCCATCAGAGGGGTAAATGGGAGAGAGCACAGCTTCAGTCAGGCAATCTTGAGGCCAGATCCTGGCTCTGTCTTTTCCTAGCTGTGTGCTCCTGAGCAGGTTACTTAACTTCTCTGAGTCTTTTTTCCCTCATCTGTAAAACAGGTTAATGGTAGCACCCACAGGGTTGAGGTGAGAATTAAGTCATGTATGAAAGGGCCTAGTGCATAATATATGTGCAATAAATGGTAGAATCTTTTCTTTTTTTCTTGAAAAGCCTTAGAGATGGGTAGGGGTGGTGAGATCAGAGCAGGGGAAGACCATTGCATTGGTGACTCCAGTAACAAACATCACATGAGCCGGGAAGGAAAGGATAACACAAGACTTTTGGAAGATTAAATGGACACTAATCGGACATCAAAAATTGGGCACCTTGTCTTTGAGCCTCCTGCCTGATATCTTGGTGGGGCTGTCCAGGGGTCAGGGTGGGTGCAGCACTTAGACGGGTAAGAATTTGGAGCAACTGACATGCAAATGAGAGCTGAGAGCTCAAGGTTATTTGAGGTCTTGAGGGTCATGAGAGGGAGGAGCAGAGAGGAGTGCATGGCCAGGAACCAAGTTTGGGAAACACCTTCTCCTGGGGGAGGAGGAGGTAGAACTGCTGAAGGAAGGAGTGAAGGAATGGCCTTGCACCCCACTCTGAAACCTGAGGTTTCCCCATTCAGTCTCCTCTCACTGGGGTTCTGGCCCTTTCATATCTGGAGGTGTCAGGGGGCAGCAAGCATTCAAGAGGGTAATGTTGCGGGGGCAGGTGAACTGGGGGAAACTCAGAGGTGTGGACATGTATTCAGGCACCTGGAGAGCTCGCCCTGCACCTGGCTATCAGAGTCGCCAACCAGGCCTCCCTGCCCCTGGTGGATTTCATCATCCAAAATGGGTGAGAAGCTTCCTGCCCATCTGCCCACCTCCTCATGCTCCCCTTTCCTTCCTCTTTTCCCCATCTCCTCCTTCCTTTCCTTTCCCTCTTTTCCCCCTGACTCTGACCCCCTCACCTGTCTGTTCCCTTCCTACCTCCCTGACCCCCCAACACCCGCAGTGGTCACCTGGATGCCAAGGCTGCTGATGGCAACAGCGCCCTCCACTGTGCTGCCCTCTACAACCAGCTCGACTGCCTCAAGCTGCTGCTGAAAGGGAGAGCCTCGGTGGCCACAGGTGGGGCTCCGACAACTCCTCCATCAACCCCCCATTTCTGACTACCCCAATGGAGGACTTCCTGCCTTATTCCCAGACATAGAGCACTTGCAGAGTCCAAGCACTGCAAATGGACTTTGTAGACAGACTTGGGCTCTAATCCTGGCTTGCTTCTGACCACCTTTGTGATGTTGGGGTTTGTCTGTTCATCTCTTGAACCTCAGCTTCTTCATCTGTAAAATGGGAATGAGATCACTGACCTAGTACACCTGCTAAAAGGATAAAATAAAATGTTTCTGAAAGTACCTAGTCAAATAAACATTAACTAACTCTGAATAATAGTGCTTATAACAGCTACAATTTACTATTTAATGTGTACCTGATAATGTGCCAGGTTTTCTATGTACACTAACTAATTTAATCTTTACAACAACCTCATCAGTAGTTAGTATCATACTCATTTTATAGATGAGACAATTAAGGCCCAGAGAGGTTAAGTCACTTGTCCAAGGTCACACAGCCATGAAGTAGCAGAGCCAGGATTAAAACCCAGACAATCTTGATTCCAAAGACTCATCTTAACCTCTAAACTGTAATGCCTCTTTGACCCTAACCATGACCCCTGCCTTTATCCCTCCCAGTGAACGAGGCAGGAGAGACGGCTCTGGACATAGCCAGGAAGAAGCAGCACAAGGAGTGTGAGAACCTGGTGAGATCTAGGGAAGGAGAGGGAGTCCCTGACCCCTTCTCTCTCCACTGAGCCCCTGGCCTTCTGAGCCACAAAGGCTTTGTGTTTGGCAGCTGGAGCAGGCTCAGGCCGGGACCCTCACCTTCCCCTTGCACTTGGACTACCCCTGGGGAATTTCCACAGAACCTGGCTCTGACAGTGAGGAGGATGAGGAAGAGAAGGTGCGTCCTAGCCTCTCGGGTCTCCAGACAGCCCAAGGGAAGAGTCAGATGGGCCCTGATGTGAGGAGGGGCAGGGCTGAGCGTGGGGAACCAAGGCTATCTTCCCTACCACAATTTTGGCCCAGCAGCGCTGCACACTGAAGCCCCCAGCCCAGGCCCGCTGGACCAGTGGGAGGCTGGACATCAGCAACAAGACCTATGAGACCATCACCAGCCTGGGACCAGCTGCCCCTAAGAGCCAGAGTGAGGATTGCCCCCCACCTTTGCCGGTCAAAAACCCTTCTCGGACCATGGCCCAAGGGCGTGTGGGACTCGCCAGCGGAGGTATGGTTGTTTGCCCAGAAAAATGCTCTGATGCCGTTCATTGAGGGCCTGCTGTGTGCTGGGGGACTGAGCTAAGAGTGCTGTGTTAGTCCATGTTATCCTCACTATCACCTGGCAGGTAGGGGTTATCATCTCCCCCTTACAGGTAAAGGCAGAGAGATGTTAAGTAACATGCCCAAGATCCCACAGCTAAACCATGATGTGGGCTTCAAACCCAGGCATGTCTTATTCCAGACTCCTCAGTGCTTCACTTTAATAAAAGAGAGGGAAGAATGTTTTGAGCATCCACTGTATCTCAAGTCCCTTGGGGTCTACTGAGACACAGACTAGAGAGGGAAATAAGAACTGGAAGATAGGTCATTATAATATAAATGCATAGTGTGACATAGAACATAAATCCCAAAAGGAAAGAAGCAAGCTTTGCTGACTATTTCTCCAGCACCTAGCACAGTGCCTGGCTGCTGTCAAGAACTGTTGGTTGAATGAATGAACAAGCTTATTCTGGAAGCTCAGGAGAGGAAGGGAGCCAATCCTGTTGGGACTGGTGCGGGGGTTAGGAAGGCTTCCTGGAGGGGGCAGCATCAGAGCTGAGCCTGACGGATGAGCAGGAGAATCCAGATTGAGGAGAGGGTGTGACCAGAATCAAAACAGTGAGTCAGCATGGCTCTGGCCATCAGGAATGAACAGCGTGAGCCATGATACTGAAGTGTGATGGGGAAGAGTTAAGTGCTGGAGAGGTGGGAGGAGGGGGGTCCTAGGTGGGGGGCGCGGATTTGGGAGAGAACCATAATAGATCCCCAAGGTCAGAAGTTCCTTTGAGTAAGTGATGAAGACAGGCGTTATCACTTCTGATTTCAGATCGTTCTGAAATCCCCAGCCTGAGCTCAGAGTCCCCTGGGGCCTCTGAGAACCTGAGCAGCCCAGCCTCCTCCTCCTCCAGCCTCACAAGCTCCGTGGAACCTGGGGGTCCCAACGAAATCCTACCCAGCTCTGAAGAGGGCCCCTGCGAGCTCCCAGGGCCCTCCCGCCCCAGCCTGACATCTGGAACCTCCCCTGCAGAGATGTATCCCCCCGTCAGGTTCAGGTTGGTGAAAGCCCACTGTGCAACGTAGCCAAGTCTTCAGACTTCTCTGAGCCTTCATTTACTTCCCCACCTCTAAAGGGTGTCTGCCTGACGCCTGAGCTGCCTCCCAGCTCTGAGGCCCATGAACGATGTGGAAATGCTAGACCTTAAGTGGAGGGTGATTGGACCTCTTCCCCGCTTCACACATCTGCTTCCAAGTCTAGGGCTCAGGCTGGAAGAGTGAAGGCCTCATCCCACCTGTGTACTTGTTCTGGGGGCTCACAGTGGGATCTTCACTCTATTCCCACCTCCAACCCAGGATCCAGTCCTCCCTTCCTTGCAGACCCTTTCAGTTTGGAGTTTGGGGAGTAGACACGGGGAAATTTCCAGTGTGGAGGTCAGTTCCAGGCCTCTGAGGCCTGTGATGGACTCGGCCTGGGGGCCTCGTGGACTGACTACCCAGCCATCCCAAGCCCCAAGCCCCGCTCTCTGCCTGAGCCTCTTCCCCCAGCTCCAAGGGGCTCTCTGGGCACAGGGGTCACGTTGGCCTGTCCTTGTCTTTCAGCTCCGAGAGCACGCGCTCCTATCGGCGGGGGGGCGGAGCCTGGAAGAGTGTCCCTCAGCCCAGCAGCCTGTACCCGGAAGGAACATGATGGTAGGATATGTGGTTTGCAGGGTAGTGACAGGATGCCTGGGCTTCCCAAGTGACGAAGTGCCAAAGATTTCACCTGCTAATGCAGGAGACGTGGGTTCGATCCCTGGGTGGGGAAGATTCCCTGGAGGAGGAAATGGCAACCACTCCAGTATTCTTGCCTGGAAAATTCCACAGACAGAGGAGCCTGGTGGGCTTACAGTCCTTGGGGTTGCAGAGAGTCGGACACGACTGAGCGACTGACCAGGCATGCATGCACAACAGGGTGCCTGGGAGGCAGAGTTGGTCAAGAGTGAGTGTATTAGGGCGGGAGATCTCTCTCCAGCACTGGGGGCAGTTGTTTGACCAGTCCCTTTCCTCCTGTTCCTCCTCCCCCGCTGTAGCCCTTGATGGGGGCAGCTGGGGAGAGCTGAGGCCTTGAGAGGTGGCAGAGCTGACAAGGCCCAAGTTCTGGCTGCTCCCCAGGGAAGGATAAGCAAAGCAGTGTCAGCCAGCCTGATCGCTGAGAAGAGGTACTGCTTCCCTGCAGACGAGGTAGGATTAGGATGGCAAATTAGGTGGCTAATTAGGATTAGGCTTAGGGTAGGATTAGGGTACCAGCCCTTGGTTTGTCGGACTCTCTCCTTGTACAGGAGTCTCCTGGAATCCGCTGAAACTTCTAGGCATTCAGGGAAGTGCTATCATCCTCTTGCCATGTTAGCACAGCAAGAGTTAATCCAGCTCTTCCTGCTGAATCAGAGTCTCAAACAATCGCACATCTTTAGATGAGAAGCCTGGGGGTGGGCAGAGGACAGAGGCAAGCTTGCCAAGAAGGAAGCCACCTCTGTTCCTGGTTCCCCTGGGGATTCACCAGGGATGGCGTCAGTTGTCTACGTTGAAAGTAAGGGATGGGAGGAACTGGCTCTCTCTGGGGAAGCGTCATCCTCAGTCCACCAAAGGCAGGCAGGCACCAGTCACGAATGTGTGTCTATGGCCATCATCGTCCATTAACCGATTGATGCCCGTTGTTGAGAGGTGAGAATAAGGACCTGGGCTTTGGTGTGTGGAGGTCTTGGAGAAGTGGTGTTTCACTTCTTCAAACCTCAGTTTCATTCTCTAAAATTGGGTATTTCATTCACGATGATTTCATTTACCTACAACAGAACTGTTTGAAACTGAGTGAGATAAACAGCTGGGATATAATAAGTGCTTGTGTGCGTACCAAGTCACTTCAGTCATGTCTGACTCTTTGTGACCCTATGGACTGTAGCCTGCCAGGCTCCTCTGTTTGTGGGATTCTCCAGGCAAGGATACTATAGTGGGTTGCCTTGCCCAGTGCTTAGAAGATGTCGATTTTCATCCTTTCTCCCCAGGTCGGCGTCCCTGAAGGAGACGGCTCGAGGACTGGACTTCTCCCGCCCAGTTCTGTGCAGTTTTCGCAGGACTAGCTCCTTGCTGGCTCGAACCCCAGCATTCAGAGCTAGGACTTCAGCCCATAAGACTGAGGAGCTGAGGTGTTCACGCCCTGGGGTCTTGTTCTCTCTGTCCCTGTGCCTCTGTGGCTGGCCTTCCTCCCTGCCATGAGCCCATGCCCCTGCCAGGAACACTGGGCCCTCCGTGTTAGGGCTGACGGTGGTTTGTTTTCCTCTCATACCTGCCAGGGACAAGGGAACCCTACGTCTAGACCCTAGTGCTCCTGACTTAGCTCCAGCTGCAGAACCCTAAATCTTTCATCAGAGCAGGACTGTATTTCTTCCATCAATCTGGGGGACTCTAACCCACCTTCATCATTCTGTAGGCCAGGGATTCTGCCAGACTAGGGACTGTCTTCTCAGTCATTCATTAGCCTAGGATTCTTTGACTGAGTTCTGGCTCTTTGTTTATTCCTGGGCCAGGCACTGCAGAGGCCACAAGAATAAGATACAGGTCCTGCAGCTGAGGTCCCTTTCCCAGCAGCTGGTCCCAAGAGTTAGGCCTGGGAATGGGCAGGGCCATTCCAGAGGATGGTTCTGGGCTCAGGGGCAGACTGACAATCAGCTGGCTTACACCCGAATGGTATTGCAGTTGTCTGCAGCCTGTATCCATCCTGGGTGGTCAATGCCCATGCTGTACTGACTGTTAAATAAATATTCTGAATATCACTCCTTCTGAGGGACAGCACAGCCTTGCTGTGAACCTCTGCTAGATCCCCAGCCAGGAGGGAGGGTAGGGCTCACCCCCAATTTGCCTACTCTCCTTGATTTAGCCAGAAGGAAAGGCATGGTCTAGGATGATTATCGTCACTTCTCTCCTATTTCTCGTGGTCAGCTCAGGAGCCTTCCAGTCTCAGGGGAAGCAAAGGGCCAAGAAAGGAGAAAGGAGAGTGATAGAAATGGAGGGTGGAGACTTAAAGGTTCTGCTTCCTAGCACCAGAAATCCCACCATCGCTTTCAGGCCCATCTTGGAAAACAGATACACCTAAGCCATCATCAGCCTCTAACACATCAGTTCTGTGGGCACTGGGTCCTGGCAGGGATGGACGGGGACAAGCGAGGGAGGCTGGAAGATGCCAATGGCCAACGTGGCAGCCTGGCCAGGGAAGCTGGGCTGTTTACCCTGGATACCCGGCTGGTCTGTGATCCCACAGGAGCAGGGTTGTCTTCAGAGACCCCAGTGACTGGTTTTATTCATCTCAGATCTGTTATTATTTCACTCATCTCTAATAAAGGATTTTTTGGAGTAAATTTCAGTTTCATTTATGTGCTCTAAAGAGCCATAGGGAAGGGGAGAGATTCTTAGGGCTTGGAATTCTTGCTCTAGACTTGGAAAAGAGACAGCCTGGTGCAGAGCAGTAGACGGCAACCAGAGTGATTCTCCCCCCAAGGCCATATGGCAAGGCAGAGAAATGTTTTACTGTTGCCGACTGGAAGGCAATGCTGGCATCTAGTGGCTAGTGTTCAGGGCTGAGGCTCAACATCCTTCAGTTCACAGGCCAGCCCATCAAAACAATGAATTTCCAAAATGTTAATAGTGCCGAGGCTGGGAAACCACGGTGTGAGGGAAAGCACTGGACTGGGAGTCTGGAGACCTACAATGTAGCTCTGCTACAGTCCCTGGTTTGACTTCATCTCCCCTGAGACAAGGATTGGAGAGGGTAGTTTATTTGTGAGGTGGTCCCAGGAAGCACAATGAAGAAGCAGGGATGTGAAACAGAAAGTCAAAAAACAGTGAAGGAGGGACTTCCCCGGTGGTCCGGTGGTTAAGAATCTGCTATGCAAGGCAGCGGATGCAGATTCCATCCCTGGTCGGTGAACTAAGATCCCACGTGCTGCAGGGCAACTAAGCCTGCGCGCTACAACTACTGAGCCCTTGCGCTCCAGAGCCCACACGCAACTAGAGAGAAGTGACTACAGAGAAGCCCGCATGCCCCAACGAAGACCCCACCTGCCGCAACTAAGACCCAAGGCAGCCAAATAAATAGATAAATGTATTTTTAAAATATTTATTTAGCTGTACTGTGTCTTAGTTGTGGCATGTGGGATCTAGTTCTCTGACCAGGGATCCAACCCTGGCCCCCTGCACTGGGAACACAGTTTTAGCCACTGGACCACCAGGGGAGTCCCCCAGATAAATAAATAAATATTTTTAAAAAGAAGAAAAAAAAGCAGTAAAGAGTGTGTTATTGAGCAGTTACCACCATGAGAAATGAAGGGAACAGCTGACAGACTGTATTGATTAGAACATGTCTTCAAGTTGTCCCATGGAGACTGAAGAACTGGTGTATTTACCACCAACTCTAGTCTCTCACCGGCTCAGGGGTTCTTTCTAGGAGTGCCAGTTCCTAATTCTCAACTTCCAGGCTGCTCTGAAGCCTTCAGTCAGATGCAGAAAGCTGTCAGAGATGTGTTCAGGAACCTGATGCGAAGAACTGACTCATCTGAAAAGACCCTGGTGCTGGGAAAGATTGAAGGCAGGAGGAGAAGGGAACGACAGAGGATGAGATGGTTGGATGGCATCACCGACTCCATGGACATGGATTTGAGTAAACTCCAGGAGTTGGCGATGGACAGGGAGGCCTGGTGTGCTGCAGTCCATGGGGTCGCAGAGAGTCGGACACGACCGACCTGAACTGAACTGACCTCCAAGGTGGATGGGTGGGCAGAGGGGAGGTAGTGGGTACCGACTGATAATGGTTGAGCAGTGCAGTCCTGGCCCTCACTGGGCCTCAATCTTCCCATCTGTACAAAGAAAGGGTAGGACTTGATGTTTTCATCAGCGTCCCTGATGAAAGTCCTGGCTTCTTTTGATGTCACTCAATTCACAGTGGGATTTGGGTAGAAATTTAAGGAAACTCAACTCTTTTTTAAGATTTTTTTTATGGGCTTTTTTACTGGGCTTTTTAAAAAATGACCAGTCCTATGTAATTGCAGACAGCTGTCTCTTCAACCGAGAGGGGCTTGCTTGGGGGTTAGTCAAGACTGTTCAGTCTAACCTCTTAAAAGTGGCTCATAGTGCTTTTGATGATCAGGCCGCTCCCTCTCTGCACACTCCTCTCACCTCTGTGCTACGACCACACCAGTTTCTCGGTTTCTTTAACCCTGACAGGCCAAACACTCTCCCTTCCGTAAGTTTTGCACATTTGGAATTCCAACAGAATTGATTTGTACCTCTCAGGATGTTCAAGGCTAAAAGTGCATGACACCTAGTAGGCGCTCAATAAATACATGTATGAGTGAAGGTTTCTTGTTTTCTCTCTCTTTTCTTTAATATTTATCAATTTGGATGTGCTGGGTCCAGTATTCTTGCCTGGAGAATTCCATGGACAGAGGAGCCTGGTGGGCTATAGTCCATGAAGTCACAAAGAGTCGGGTCTTAGTGGTGGCACTCAGGATCTTTGGTCTTCATTTCACCATGGGGGATCTTTTACCTGTGGCATGTGGGATCTAGCTCCCTGACCAGAGATTGAACCTGGACCTCCTGCATTGGGAGCACAGAGTCTTAGCCACTGGACCACCATGGAAGTCCCTCTTATCTTACTTCAACACTCTCCTCCAACCCCCTAACTCCCACTGAGCACGTCTGCCCAAAGTTTAAATTTCATTTCTTTAGAGAACATGACATGCCGAATGGTATAAAACCCCTTAGATATGTCTGTAATGTATCCTCTATTTCTTTCTGACCCTTACCCAAGTTGTGATAACACAGAAGTGATGGTGTCCATATTTGTTTAAGGTTTTTCTTATCCAGAGACTGCCTCAAGCTTGCTGGGACTGGATCTGTCTTGCTCGTTGCTTGGACATTCAGTATGTATCTGTTGAATGAGTGAAAAACCCACCCCTTCCTACCTTGGTCCCAGGTCACACAGCAGCAGTTAGAAGTTTTAGCCCAATTTTAGAAATGGAGATCTGATTGGGAAGAAAAGTTTGTTTGTTTGGGTTTTATTAGCTCTGTAGTCCTGGAGAAGTGCATGAATTGTGTTCTGCAAGACTTCAAAATGGGGCAGGCGTATAAAGGAGAAAATGGCAAAGTTACAGCCAGTTACATGAGCTGTTTATCAGGAATTACAATTGGAGCTGGACAGAAGTAAAGGTGCTTATGAAGTAAAGATTGGTTGCGGTCCAAAATGGTTGCATAATTACAAGGGGAGACCTTGAGACAAAAAGGCTTGCAGCTGGCAGGTATTGTTCTGAGCACTCTGGTGATGTTCTTGGAGCTCGTACAGCTCAAAGAGAGCTTAAGGGTTTTGTTTAATCTTTTTTTTTTTTCTTTTTCTATTTGGCTGCACAGTACATGGCGTATGGGATTTTAGTTCCCTTACCAAGGATTGAACCCATGCCCCCTACAGTGGAAGCAGAGTCTGAGCTACTGGACTGCCAGGGAAGTCCTGAAAGTTCAAGCGTTGAATGGTGCAGAAATGTGTCTGATACCAGATCCTCAGTGGCCACCCAACTCCATATTTGTATGCCTAAACTGTGATCACGCTATTTTAATTTCAATTTGTCATCAGAAGCCAGATGAGTTCACTCTGTCATCCATTCTCTAAGGTTCTCTCAGGAAAGTCTCGAGATTTCCTTTGAACACCCCCAGCTACAACTCCTCACACCCCACACACTGTGAACCATTTTTCCTGACTCCCCTCCAGGCCCATAAACACCCTCACACGCACACTGCGCACACGCATAGATCATTTTCTATCAATTAAACTCACTCGTTTAGGGAGGGATGTGGGTCTGCTGGGGGCACTGGAGGGGTCCTTCCACAGGAACACGGACGTGTGCACAGCTGTGGGGGCACAATTTTGTTTCCAGACCCAATCTCCTTGGGGAGGCAGCGTGCAGACCCTGAATAAATAAACAGCACTCATGCAACTGGACCCAAAGTTCTCAAAGTCGGGCGCACTTAGGGGTCTCCCAAGCCCTCACCCTCACTAGAAGTGCAGTTGTGGGACCAGAAATGCAAAACCTCGCTTCAACATACAAAACTGAAGGCCACGGTGGGCCTGGATACACACACATGTGCACAGGCCGTGTGCACCAATGAGTGAGAACGGGGATGGGACAGAACTGGATTTCACGATCATGCAAAAATAAGGGGATTCGAGTATACCAAATTGCCTCCACCTGGATATCGGCGCGAACTAGGTGCGCCGGGTTTGAGCTGCAAAGGTTGCAGAGAGGAGCCCTCCTCGCCTCGAAGGCCTCTCTCAGGGGCCAGGGGCCGACGGCTGCCCCCACTCGCCGGGCGCCCTTCTTCCCAAATCTTCCTTCCGCTCCAGGCCCCCCACCCCGCCCCTCCAGGACCAGCCAGGCTCTCGCAGCCTTGTCCCTCTCCCGGGGAGGCCGGGCTGGCGGGCGCGGGCAATCTTTGCCCGGGCGAGTCCTTGAAGTCTATATTTAGTGCACGCCGCCCCTCCCCCACGTCGGGAGGCCCGCGGTGGGGGGTGTGGGGGGAGCCCCGCCCCCGCCGGGCGTGTGTGTCTGGTGTGTTTGGGGCCCGCGCGGCTGGCGCGCCCTCTCCCCTTTTACGCCTCCGGCCCCCCCGCAGCCCGGCTGCGGCCCCTGCGCCCCTAGCCCCGCCGGGCGTCGCGGGCCAACATGGGCCAGGAAGAGGAGCTGCTAAGGATCGCCAAGAAGCTGGAGAAGATGGTGGCCAGGAAGAAGACGGTGAGGCTGCAGAGTTCGGGCTTCAACCCCCGCTCCCCACCCCGGGGGAGGCGCGGCGCGTGCGAGCCCCGAGGAGTCCCGGGGGCGCGTGCTGGCCGGGCGCCCAGGAGGCGCGCGCGCGGGACTCCGGGACCCGAGGGAGGCGCGGCTGGGGCCGGGCTCCGCGCCCCGAGGGGGAAGACTGGCATCTCAGGGTGGGCGTGTGCGTGGCCCCGGGGCGCCGGGGGTGAGGTGGAGGGGAGGGGCGTCGGGTGGGGGTTGGGGGAGCACCGAGCCAGCCCCGGAAGACCCGAAGGCTTCTTGTGCACGTCCGTCTGGACCTGCAGGGTTGGGGGCCCCCGGGTAGGTCGTACGGGGCCCGGGAAAGAATGGGAGACAGGAGCTGGAAAAGGACTTTCGGAGCCCCTGGATTCGGCGTGTGCAAAAGCCCGGGGGGAGCGGTGGTGACCGCGGGACAGGGGGACCCGGAGATAGTGGTGGAAAGAACTCCTGGGTGACTCGAGAAGCGGGAAGAAACGAACTGATGAGGGGTGCTGAGCCGTGTCTACCCCGCACCCCGGGAGTGGAGCTGACGCAGAAAGAGCCAAGGGCCTGGGTTCCAGCAACCGCACGGCTAGAGGCTTCAGGAGCTGTTGGCTACTCTCGCTTTCCTTGGCCGCGGGGTGGGGCCCGGGCCCCGGGCGGGGGCCTAACAGGTGTCGGGCAGCCGCTGCGCCCACGGGGCCCAACGGGCGGGGGAAGCGGGGACCGGCTGGCGGCCAGGGCGCGGGGGCGGCGGCGGCGGGGACAGCGGAGCTCAGAGGTTGAGGGGAATCAGGGCTGGCGGCCCTCCCTGCGGACCCCTGAGCGCTCAGTGCCCGGAGCCCTTAGCGCGGGCCGGCTTGAAGTTAATATTTGATCCTTCCCGTGATCTTTGCCTCAAGTTGGCTGCCGCCCGATTCCTAGCTGAGCAAACTTGGCCTTGGGACAGGGAGGGCTGGGAGTCACCCAGAGTGGGGTGAGGCGGGGGTAGCCTGGCAGGCTGTACCCCCCTCCCTTTCGACCCTGTCCCAGGACCCTCCTCCTTCTGCCATCCAGGGGCAGGACTTGCATTTCCAACACATTCTGTAATCCTAGAAGCTCAGGAAAATGCCAGACCCTAAGGGTGTCTTTAGAGCAGGGACAAGGGAGGGGTTGCTGGACCCATGGGGTGACAGGGAGCCCTCAAGTAAGACATGGGCAGTATTGAGTTGGTGTCCATATGAAGACCAGAGCCTCAGTTTCTCCATCTGTGAGATGAGATGACCTGTCTCCTGGGAAGGATTGTCACTGGATTTTTTTTGTCTCTGCTGGTGATGGTGAGGGTGGAAGAGATGTGAAACCCTTAGGATGATCTGGACTGGTGCTTGGGAAGGCTCAGAGAGTGACACCTGCTTTTGCTCAGCCAGAGGAAATGCAGAAACCTGCAGATTTTAAGGAGTCTCCATTCCAGGATGCTGCAAAGTCAGTTGAAACTGAGCCTCAAGTCATCAGACTCAGCTGGAGGTGGCAGAGCCCAGCCCGGGTCTCCTGAACCAGATTCCACCTCAATCAGACAAGTTGTCCCAGCCCTGCCCCTTGCTGGCCCCCGACTTGGGCCAGGAGATTCTAGGCCTCTTGGTGAGAGGGCAGGAGTGGGAAGCCTAGGAGACCTGAGAAAGGCAGAGTGGCTGAGGAGGAAGGGACCGGCCCTGGCCTCCCCTCACTCCTTTTATGGCTGTAGACCCACCACTCTGCTTTCTCTCTCTAGCCCTGGATTTCTTCTTCTGTGAAATGGGAAGAAGAAATAGTGTCCTTTGGCGAGGAGTCCTGTGGAAGTACCCAGAGCTCTCTCCAGGAAAAGATGCAAGTCTGGCCACAGGGTCCCTGGAGCACAGAGCCGGTCTGCAGCCACGTCTGCGCCTAGGTTCTTGGCAGCATCTGGGTGGGCACAGAGCTCTGGGCATGTAACCTAGAAGGGTGGGGCCTGTTCTGGGAGCCAAAGTGGGCCCGCCCAGTGGTGGTTAGGGAGAGGACACACTTCCTGTGAGAAGACGGATCTTCCACGTTGCAGCTCAGACCCGGGGTTTACTGCCAATTACTGAAGTCCCAGAAACTTAGGGCTTTTGTCAGATGCTGTGAGCACACACCTACTGTACCAGCCTCAAACATACAGCAAAACACCACACGATTACACACACAGACATAACTACATGCAGCCACACACTGTGTAAACAAGCAACTGTGAACATAAATAACTGCATGACAGATGTGGTTCCTGATCCTGACATGACTGACACACAGACCATTGTATTTTCAGAAAAAGCCACAAAGACAACTGTATGCATGTTTAAACGTGTGCATGTGCACCATAAGCTATACCCCGATGTGCAAAGCTATAAACATAGCAAACAGCTGCACTTACGTGTCCAGACGGGTTGTGACATAGACGTCATCCCACAAAGACAAATAGACACATTATATTGGGTTGGCCAAAAAGTTCGTTTGGGTTTCCATGACAGCTTTTTTTGGGAAAAACCTGAACAGACTTTTCCGTCAGCCCAGTCCTTGAGCAGCATACACACAGCAGCTCCCCACCTGAACTGGAGATACTGCTGGCTGCATGTCCCATACATGCATGCCGAAAGACGTGCCTGGCAACATTTGCCCATGGCGTTGTGAGTCCAGCTACAACTGGCGCTCACGGCTGTTCTCCAACATGACCCAGTTATATATACAGTGTGACATACACAGGCACACACCCAGTGGTGAGCTGGAACTGGCTTAATGCTGATTGTTGAACTTTCAGGGATTTTGCAAGCCAGTTGTTAAATACAGCAATTGTTTTTAACATTAAACTGTATGCTTACAATTAAATTTTGTTAAAAACAAATGTCATAAATACTCCAGAGTCATCACTTCCTTATTATTTTATTACTATTTTTGGTCATCTATGGTCTGGAGGCCATTTATTATACTGTATTGTATCAATATGGGGCTTCCCTGATAGCTCAGCTGGTAAAGAATCCGCCTGCAATGCAGGAGACCCCGGTTCAATTCCTGGGTCGGGAAGATCTCCCCTGGAGAAGGGATAGGCTACTCACTCCAGTATTCTTGGGCTTCCAAGTCCATGGGGTCACAAAGAGTTGGACAGGACTGAGCGACTAAGTACAGCACAGCATAAATATGGTCTGTGTCACTCATTTCTTCCCAGTGTCTCCTTCAGTTCAGTGACAGCATGCTCTAGCTTGACATTGCTGTAGGGAGAATATTGATGCCACAGAAATTGACAAACACTGCAAATCAATTTTTTCCTTTGAGAACCTGCTGTTAAACATTGACCAGCATACCACTGCACTTACCCATGTTGATATTTCATGACTGCACACATCTCACCAGACCTATGTCCATACCTACTTGCACGGTTGTATAGTGGGTCAAACCCAAAAGGCCCGAGTTTGACTCCCAGCTCAGTTCCTTATAACGTTGAGCAAATTCACTTCTGTTTCTTGGATTTCTCTTCTGTGAAAATGGGATCTTGATTCTTTAAAAATGAGAATAGTAATAGGACCTATCTCAGAGAATCATTTCAAGAGTCAGAAGAGATCGTGCATGTAAAATATTTAGAACTGTGCCCAGCAGATAATAAGCCTTTAATTAGTGGTACATGCAGAGTTACATGCCTGCAAGTTCACATGCACACACATCCACACGTCAGTCCTCTGAAGCATACTATGAACCCAAATTCTAAGGGAGACTGAGGACTGGCAGAGGGCAGAAGGGGGATGTGACCCAGGAAGCCTGGTAGGGTAGGGGTTGGCGGCTGGTACTGCACAGTGGGGTCAGGGCATACAGGACACGGTCAGCTGGTGCTTCCCAGGGACCTGACCTCAGGACAGGAAGCTGGGGCTGGCTTCTAGGAAGTGTGTGGAAAGAAAGAGAAGACCAGAAGGGGGCAGGGGTGGTTCAGGGCCTGGCAACCAACAGGTTTTCACATCTGTATGTCTTGTCTTCTCCTCCCTCTTCCCCTTCCCGCCTCTGCTTTCTGCTTTATTCATTCACTCAGGGAGCACTGGGCTGTGTGCTGAACCCAGAGGTCTCAGAGATTATACAGTCCTCTCTACCCAAGAGAAAAGAAAGTGCATATCTTCACAAAAACTCTTTGTTTGTAGCAGCCCCAAATTGGAAACTCCCTAACAGTCCCATTCACAGGTGAATGGATCAACAAACTGTGGTCTCTGCCTACAATGGCAAACAACCCAGGAACGAAAAGAACTGTGGCTCCGTGCAGCAATGTGCATGGAACCTCAAAATGATAACACCAAGTGAAGAAGCCAGACAAAAACGTCCATCACAGTCACATTCTGTAAAATCCTTCAAAATGCAAGAAAGCAGAATAGTGGTGCCTGGGGTTGGGGGTACAGAGAGGGACAGATTCCCAAGGGGCACAAGGAAATGTCGGGACTGCTGTGTTTGTTTTGGGCTGCGCTGTACAGCTTGCAGGATCTTATTTCCCCAGCCAGGAATTGAACCCATGTCCCCTGCAGTAGAAGTGCAGAGTCCTAAGCCCTGGACCACCAGGGAACTCCCTGACTATGTTCTTATCTTGATTGTGGCGATAGTTTCATGGATGTACACGTTATGTCAAAACTCACCAAATTGTAGTTTACAATATGTGCGGTTTATAGTATGTCAATTATACCCCAATAAAGCTATTTAGAAAAAAAAAAAGCTGCAGTCCTCAACCTACAGAAGGTCACGGTTGGGAAGTGAAGAGAGGCAGATACAGACATAAAAGAAGCAGTAAACCATGAGGTAATTAACTTTAGGGGAAGAGATGGGGAAGGGGAGAGCATTCCCAGTGGCAGGAACAGCAGAACCAGGGGGTCAGGGGGTCAGGAAGAGTGGGTAGGGCTGGACCCTGCTCAGACGGGCTGGAACCCAGATGGGTGGCGGGAGGTGAAGTCAGAGAGCTGGTCTGGGGCAGAAGCTGCTCCTTCTCTCCTCCTCCTCTTCCTCACCTCTCCACTGACTGCTTGTCTGCCTGGATCTGCCGCTGGAGCAGCCTCCTTCCTTACCTCCTGCCGCTATCCTTCCCACCAAGACCGCACGATGGTCAGAGAGGGGCCTGGGCCGACCCCACAGGCCTCGGCCCTCACCTTGTGGCCTCCCACAGGAAGGGGCCCTGGACCTCCTGAAGAAGCTCAACAGCTGGCAGATGTCCATCCAGCTGCTCCAGGTGGGTGGCGATGGGCAGCCCCCGGGGCAGGAGGGCAGCCTTGTGCAGGAAGGAAAGGTCCTTGTGGGGGAGCCCTCCCAGGAGGGGGTCTGGGAGGGATTCTAAAGGGAAGGCAGCAGGGGGGATCTTGAGGTACTCCAGGCGTGGGAACAGAAGCCTGCAGATGGCAATGGAAGCTTTCTAAGCTCTCGGGCCCCTCTGGGTCTGGGGACAAGACTGACCTGCTTTCCTTGAACCCCCAAGTTCCCAAGACCCGGGGTCTATGGGATCCAGAAGGCCAGCATCTCGGGGAGAGGTGAAAGCACCCCCCCCATTTTTGCATCTTCCGTGTGTTACCCATGTGGCCTCCAAAACTCTACTTGAAGCTCGGCCCTGAAAAGTTAGCACGTACCCAGGCTGTAGCAGCCAGAGTTGTGTCTTAGGCTGAAATTTGAACTCCAGGACACCGGAGGGCAGAGAATGGGGAGGAGTCCTGGCACCAGCCAGGCCCAGCTTTACTTCAAAGCTGGAGTTACCCCTGCAGCTGGGGGGCCAGGCCTTGGGCACTGACCTCACTCAAGGCAGTAGGTCCATTATAAAGTCAGGATGACAACCTCAGGCACAGTTCTGGGCCAAAGCCCTGGGGAGCCTGGACCAGGGGAAGGGGGTGGGTGCCCTGGGGCAGGTGTTGCCAACTAGGACAGCCAGTCCAGCGTGTCCCGATTCGCAGGCTGGCTCCTGACCTTCTCCCTTTTGCAGACCACCAGGATTGGAGTCGCCGTGAATGGGGTCCGCAAGCACTGCTCCAACAAGGAGGTGGTGGCCTTGGCCAAAGTCCTCATCAGGAACTGGAAGCAGCTGCTGGGTGAGGGGGCAGGGTCCCCGGGGCCAAGTATTTCTCCCCGCACCTGGGTACTGGTTTATAGCAGGTACCCAGTGTATGGCTGTTGAGTGACGACCCCCAGTGGGAGTGCCAGGGCTTGTCTACACCACAAATGTGGGATTTGTAGATGGGTGAGTTTTCGTGTCCATGTCCCTATGTGTGAATTTCTGTGTGCTTCATGTGTGTGTACACATCTGTATATACACTTTGGTGTGCAGAGATGTCTTTCTGTCCCCATGCGTGAGCTTGAGCTTGCACCCACATGTGCACAATTTGTGTATAAACGTGCATTTGTTGGGAGAGGGGTGAGGTTGCCCCAGTCCCTGCCCTTCAGTCCTTTCTCCCCCAAAGTCTTGGGTTTGGCTGAGACAGAGCGAGTTGAGGAACAATGTCATGATTCTGTTTTTAGACTCCCCAGCAACCCCCAAAAGAGAAAAAGGAGAGGAAAGAGTAAAAGCCAAGAAGAAGGAAAAAGGGCTTGACTGTTCAAATTGGAAGCCAGAGACAAGTCTTTCTCCACCAAGGAAAAAACGGGTGGAAGAGCCCAAAGACAGGTACTTGTTCTGGGATGGCGAGAAGGGGGCTGACACTCATCATTTCCTCTGACAGCACTTCTGTTTATATACCACTTTTCGTCTTCACACACCAGGAGGTGGGTATTGTTATTTCCCTCTACAGTGTCCCTTCTGGGGGCCTTCTTTTTTTTTTTTTTTTCCTGGGAGCCTTCTTGGCCCCACCAGACTGACTCACGAAACTCAAATAGGCCGTCCCTGGTGGGGCTTCACCTCGAAGGATGCAGGGACGGGAGATGCAGTGTGCCAGCAGGGCAGCTTCTTATCACCAAGGTGATGAGAACACATCACCAAGGTGTTTCTCATCACCAAGACTTCTCATAGCCCAGTGGTCCCCAACCTTTATTGGCACCAGGGGCCAGTTTCATGGAAGACAATTTTTCCATGGGTGGTGGGGTGGCAGGAGGGGAAAGGAGGATGGTTTCAGGATGATGCAAGCACATTACATTTATTGTGCACTTTTATTTCCATTATTATTACATCAGCTCTTCTTCAGGTTATCAGGCCTTAGATCCTGGAGGTTGGGGACCCGTGTCCTAGGGACCAGGCTGTGTCCAGAGCTATTCTCCTGCCCACCCAGACGACATTCCCAGGTGCAAAGAATGAGACCACCAAGGGCGGGAACTTGCGCCACATCCTCCAATTGAAAAGTCCCATAAACCAGGTCTCCAGGATTCCAGCAGGATTCCATGGTGGTCCATGGTTGAGAGTCTGCCTTGCAATGCAGATGACCAGTTACAAGATTCACAATACTCGGGGTGGCCCCAAACTGCGGTTTTTCCATAAATCATTGATAGTTCTTTCATAGTCCTCTCCCATCTAGACACAGTTTACCAATCAGGGCTCATTTGCTCTAGATGCAGTGTTACCTAGGAATACAGCTGAGGGTCCACCTTCGTCAGGGTTCCAGGTAAACGGGGCTGGGAACTTACTTGTCCACAGAGAAGGAGTGTTTGTTGGCTTTTTAGTCAAAATCACCTTCAGCGATAAGGAAGCTGAAGACTGGGGAGCAGGGCCTTTCCCAGGGTCACACAGCCATTATGTGACAGAGTGGGAGCCCCATCTTTGTCAGACCCCCAGACCTCTGCTGAGGCCTCAGCTCTGTGTCTGTTCCCCCTTGCCCACCCCAGCCAGGGTCTCAAAAAATGCATGACTTATTAGAAATATTTATTTGTTTAGTTGCACCAGGTCTTCATTGCAGTGTATGGGATTTAATTCCCTGGCCAGGATTTGAACCCAGGGCCCCTGCATTGGGAGCACAGAGTCTTAGCCACTGGATCACCAGAGAAGTCCCAATGCATGACTTGCTATAGACCCAAATGGCCTTATCCATGCTGCTGCTAAGTCGCATCAGTCGTGTCTGACTCTGTGCGACCCCATAGATGGCAGCCCACCAGGCTCCCCCATCCCTGGGATTCTCCAGGCAAGAACACTGGAGTGGGTTGCCATTTCCTTCTCCAATGCATGAAAGTGAAAAGTGAAAGTGAAGTCACTCAGTCGTGTCCGACTCTTAGCGACCCCATGGACTGCAGCCTACCAGGCTCCTCCAAACATGGGATTTTCCAGGCAAGAGTACTGGAGTGGGGTGCCATTGCCTTCCATAAAAGTAGATAAAAGCCTTCATGGATGTATTAGTTGGTCCTACCTATTCCCTACATGACTAGTCAGATCACTTAATTCCTTCGGGAGGAGGTCATCTAATAGATAAGGGAGTGAGACTAGAGGACACTGAATAGTAACTGATGGCCCTAGGTAGTTAGAGTATGACTTGTGATATACCAACATTTTAAACTTTTAAAAATTGTATTTGTTTAATTAATTTATTTCCGGCTACACTGGGTCTATTGCAGTTCATGGGCTTTCTCTACTGGCAGCGTCTGGGGGCAACTCTCTAGTTATGGTGCTTGGGCTTCTCATTGCGGTGACTTCTCTTGTCGCGGAGCCCAGGCTGTAGGCACATGGGCTTCAGTAGTTGCAGCTCTCAGACTCTGGAGTGTAGGCTCAGTAGCTGTGGCACTCAGGCTTAGTTGCTCTGTCCCAATCTTCCGGGGCCAGGGATCAAACCCATGTCCCCTGCATTGGCAGGTGGATTCTTAACCAGTGGACTACCAGGGAAACCCTGTAACATATTTTTATCACCCTTGTTTATTTTTTGAAAGTACTGTTATTCTGGGACTTCCCTGGTGGTCCATGGTTGAGAGTCTGCCTTGCAATGCAGAGAACTTGGGTTCGATCCCTGGTCCGAGTACTAAGATTCTACATGCCTTGGGGGCAACTAAGCCTGTGAGCCACAAGTACTGAGTCTGAGTTCTCGAACCCACAACCCTCAACTGCTGACCACATGCTGTGTTACACCTACTGAGCACATGTGTTGCAACTACTGAAGCCCTTGTGCCGTAGAGCTTATGCTCCGCAACAAGAGAAGCCACCGCAATGAGACGCCTGCACACGACAACTAGAGAGTAGCCCCTGCCTGCCTCAACTAGAGAGAGCCCACGCCCAGCAACAAAGACCCCGCATAGCCAAAACTAAATAATCTGTTGTAGAAATAATGGAAAATATTTTAAAAGTATGAAAAAAATCACATTCCCACCACCCAAAAATAATCACTACTAATGTTTTGGTATATATTTTTCTCAGTTTTCTATAGTTATCATCAATTCTATAATCTGCTTTTTAAGATGCAATACTTGTCACCTGGTTCTGGAATCTTCTGAATGTTCCATTCCTTTCATTCTGCTAATTTTGCAGTTGTATCCCACTTGGAGAAATCCTCATTGGCATTTAATGTTTCACATGGTATGTTTGGTTTTCCCAAAGGGATTAAAAGGTTGGCCTCCAGGGATCCTGTGTTCCCCCGTGCCTAGCATGGAGTGAGCGTTTGCTGAGCATTGCCACGCCCAGCTGTACCAGTGCAATCCCCTGTGGAAATTTCATGCTCTGGCTGGTCTGGCCATGTCTGGAGCACCTGTTTGGTTCTGAAAGTGAAAGTGTTAGTTGCTCAGTTGTGTCCGACTCTTTGTGACCCTATGGACCATAGCCCGCTAGGTTCCTCTGTCCATGGAATTCTCCAGGCAAGAATACTGGAGTGGGTTAGCATTTCCTTCTCCAGGGGAATCTTCCTGACCCAGGAACTGAACTTGGGTCTCCTTCATTGCAGGCAGATTCTTCACCATCTGAGCTACCAGGGAAGTTTGTTTCTGAATACCTTGGCAAATAAACGAAGAAACAGGATCTTTTGACATACATTTGAAAGACTAGAGGCTGAACTCTTGGGTGAGGAGACCAAATGGAACATGGAACTAGCCTGTGGAATAGGGAGTGTAGACATCTGCGTACAGATGGCAGCTTAAGCATGGGTGTTTCCTTTTGCTCCATCCCCAGATCCCCCCCAAATGATCAGCAAAGGGGTTTCCTTAAAGGCCTACCGAGATGACAGGTATGGCCAAGGGGACAGTTGGAAAGCAGAAAGCAAATTTCTAGGCCAAACTTAATCACTTACATCCTTAGACTGTGAGATTCACTATTGTGACCTGAAAAATGAACATCATTATCTCATTATATAAAGTTTATTTGCAGAGCTCAGTCCCTCAGTCATGTCAGACTCTTCATGACCCCCATGGACTGTAGCCCACCAGGCTTCTCAGTCCATGGAATTCTCCAGGCAGGAATCCTGGATGGGTCGTCATTTCCTTCAGGGGATCTTGCCAACCCAGGGGTCAGACCCACGTCTTCTGCGTTGGCAGGCAGATTCTTTTATCACTGAGCCACCTGGGAAGCCCTAAAATTTATATAACTATAAGTAAGTGATAAGTGAAGTCGCTCAGTCGTGTCCAACTTTTTGCGACCCCGTGGACTGTAGCCTCCCAGTCTCCTCCGTTCATGGGATTTTCCAAGCAAAGGTACTGGAGTGAGTTGCCATTCCCAATATGTGTATATATGGATATATCCTTCTACGATTTTTCCTGTGCATCTACCCATGAAATACTTATTGTATTAATAAAATGGAATTAAATCCCATATACTATTTCGTAGCCTTTTCACATCATATATTTATTCCAACAGTGAGTCACATTTAGAGTAAAAATTTAGAAAGTCAAACACAAGAAGAAAATAACAGAAATAATCACTGTTAACATCTTGATGTATGTCTTTCTCATCTGTTTAAGAACATATGTATATAAATAGAGTTATATTTTCTTAGAAACTTGAATCACACTATAATACTGTTTTATAACCAGCATTTTACATTTAACAGTGTCCTGGGGTGTTAAGTTGTTGATGTCAGCTCACTTTTCACAGCTGGAGCTATGAGATGAAGTTGTCTCCATGGCTGAGCAGAGTGTGGGGTGGTTGTTCCCCTGCCTTACTGGGAGAATCCAGTGGACAGGGGTCCTTTTTCAGTTCTATTGGCAAACTTCCTTTCTTTTTAATTTTCTAAATTGACAATTTATTATCATATATAAACACAATAACCACATTATTATATAAATACTGTAACCACATTACTAAAATTTAAAATAAGAATTAAAACTATTTCTCTACAGTGTGCTGCTTCTGAAAAAGGAAACAGCTTGTATTTTTTTCCTCTTCCCTTCCAGTCCTGATCTACTTATATAATTTTACCGTTCCTGTAGACACAGGGGACAATTACATCCCTGTTTATTTATCTTTCTAATGTATTCTAGGCATTTTTTGTGTGTGTTCCTGAATAGTTTTCGTAATGATCCTTTGCAAAAATGGCAGAATTTTTCTGGTTTGTTCTAAAAAGAAAAACAATGAGGAAAGGCCAGAAAATGGGGAGTCCCAGGGGGAGGAGAGATCATGTCTCCCCTCCTTTCTCCCACTGCAAGAATTTCAGCTCCCAGCTCTGGACCTGTCCATCCCCGTGGGGCAGTCAGGGGGGAACCCCATAGAGGAGCTCCCAGGGTCCAGTGTGGGACTGGAGGGGGCATGCAAAGGAAGGTCTCTGCCCCTCTCCCTCTCTGCTGCCTCCCCCTGTGTTTAAGCTGGGGGCAAAAGTCCACGGGATCGTTAAGAGCTGGCACCTGAAACTTTCTTACCCAATGTCCCCCAGGCCACGTCGGGGATGAGATGGGAGCTGGAAAACCATGCAAGAGCCTTATTATTATCTGGAAAAGAAGAAATCAGATACCTAGGATTAGGGAGCATTGAGGAGCTCTTCCTGGTGGGAACTGCAGTGGGGATGTTAATGATGTAGAGTCTTCTTTCTAGCCAGCCCACAAACACAGGTCCTTTTCCCAGGACTTGACAGATGAGGGAGCTGATGCTCCAAGAAGATGACCTGCCCGGGGCGGGGCTGGGATTACACCTCCTGTCACTGTCCTGTGCTCTCTGCTGAGCTCAACCGCTCAGCCGTGTCTGACTCTTTGCAGTCCCATGGCCTGCAGCCCGCCAGACTCTTCTGTCCATGGGATTTCCCAGGCAAGAATACCGGAGTGGGTTGTCATCCCTTTCCAGGGGATCTTCCTGACCCAGGGATCAAACCCACGTCTCCTGCATTGGCAGGCAGATTCTTTACCACTGCGCCACCTGGGAAGCATGTCACTGCCTCCCTTTTTAGAGTGGTAAATGTCATGTATGTTTGTATGCATGGAGAAAAAGATCTTAGATGTAAACAGTTCTTACCTCTGGGGAGGTTTCTTTTTCCACTTTTTTTTAAATCATTTCTTTACTGTTTGACTTCACAGCCTTCAGCAACAAATATTTATAGAGCACCTACTCTGTGGCAGGCACTGTTCTGTTCACTTAGGAGAAGTCAGTTGAGTTGAGTATATTAGATTGGGCTTCCCAGAAGCAAACCCTGAGACATGGATTTAAGTGCGAGAGGTTTATTTGGGAAGTGATTTCAGGAAATGCAAACAGAGGAGAGAGGAAGTGAGACAGGGAAGGGAGGGGAACGGGCACAGGGTGTGTTCCTGAGCAGGTTACTGCCCTGAGTGGTGGTGGTGTAGTCACTAAGTCGTGTCCGACTCTTGCGACCCCATGGACTGTAGTCTGCCAGGCTCCTCTGTCCATGGGATTCTCCAGGCAAGCATACTGGAGTGGGTGGCCATGTCCTTCTCCAGGGGATTTCCCCAATCCAAGAATCGAACCCAGGTCTCCTGCATTGTAGGCAGATTCTTTACCAACTGAGCTACGAGGGAAGCCAGGGCTTAAATCCAGCTGGAGACGGTGGAGGATACACCTCAGTCGATCCACTAGAGGGCCGAGGAAGCTGGAGTATCTGCTCATCTGTTCGCACCTGTTTGGTTGAGGGCTGCTCCTGGGGTTGTTAACTCCCCTGCGATTTCTGCCCACCAGCCTGCTGGCGCTGGCTGACACAGGCAGAGCCCCAGGCGATCTTGGAGAAGGAAGTCCTTGGGTCCCAGTGCATTTGGGAGGAGTGCCCAAGGGATGATGGGGACTCAGCATAGACAGCGTCCACCCCCGGGAACAAAGCCCACCAAATTCCGCGCTTGTGAAATTTACGTGGCAGGTTGCTTGGACAATGCGTAAAGTAAGTAAGCAAATTATGTGGTCTGTTAGATGGTGACCCCTACGCTGAAATTAAAAAGCAGAGCTGGGGACTTCCCTGGCGGCCCACTGGTTGAGAGTCTGCCTGCCGGTGCAGGGGGCATGGGTGCGATCCCTGGCCCAGGAAGATCCCACATGCCCATGCGCCACAACTACTGAGCCCGGAGCCCTAGAGCCGGTGCTCAGTGATGAGAAGCCACTGCAGTGAGAAGCCCGCGCAAAGCCCGCGCACCACAACTAGAGAGTCGCCCCTGCTCGCTGCAACTAGAGAAAGCCCGAGTGCAGCAGCGAAGACCCAGTGCAGCCGAAGAGAAATAAATAAATGATTTAAAGGGAAAAGAAGAGAGAGAGAGCTGGGTAAGTGACATGGGGAATAGGGGTTAGAATTTACAAGCAGATTCATGTGACAAAACCAATGAAAGGGGGAAATACCTTCTATACAATAAAAAGGATGTGTGTATGTGTGCTCAGTCGTGTCCACCTCTTTGCGAGCCCATGAACTGTAGCCCACCAGGCTCCTCTGCCCATGGAATTTTCCAGGCAAGAATACGGAAGTGGGTTGCTATTTCCTACTCCAGGGGATCTTCCCAACCCAGGGTTTTTACCCGAGTCTCTTGCATCTCCTGCATTGGCGGGTGTATTCTTTACCACTGTGCCACCATGGGAAGCCCTAAAAAAGAATGTAGCTACATGTATTTCATAGAGTGGGGGTGGGGAGGAATTTTTCACTTCTAATCCCATCACCCTGATATCACTATGGCTAGCATTTGGTTATGGGCTTCCCTCATAGCTCAGTTGGTAAAGAGTCCACCTGCAATGCAGGAGACCCCGGTTCGATCCGTGGGTTGGGAAGATCCCCTGGAGAAGGGAAAGGCTACCCACTCCAGTATTCTGGCCTGGAGAATTCCATGGGGTTGCAAAGAGTCAGACGCGACTGAGCGACTTTCAAAAATGGAGAAGGGAATGGCAACCCACTCCAGTATTCTTGCCTGGAGAATCCCATGGACAGAGCAGCCTGGTAGGCTGCAGTCCACGGGGTTACAGAGAGTCAGACACAACTGAGTGACTTCACTCCCTCAGCATTTGGATGTATTTTCTTTTCACCTTTTCCTCTCTTAGGCGTTAGTTCTCTTGCCTGGCTTCAGACACAGCATGTGTCTAAGTTTGTACCCTCCTTTCTCACTTGCCATTTTAAACCCAGTTCTTGGCAGCTCTGAGGCCCACCTGCTTCTCCTTTCCTCTTAAGGTGCCCACAGGGGAGGCTGAGGCTGATCTACTCCAGCTTCTCATGAGAACTGATCATCCAAGGAGTTCCAATCCATCGGTTCCAGCTAGCCAAGGCCTGCCTGACAGCAAGGAGGAAGGGCCTGCTGAGAATTAGTTATTAGTAACACATGACATAACACATGGACCACATCTGACACGTATTTGGTGCTTGGCAGATCTTGGTCTCCTTCCCTCCTGTTACCTCATTGGATGGTGGGTAGGTGAGGGGACCAGCCAGCACCTCCTGGGGCTCCCCTCCCAGGCAGCTGGGGTCCAGGTGGACTTAGTCATTCCCAGCCCAGCAGGCCTGGCTCCGGGATACTTCCTCCCCAGACTCTGATCTCTCTGGGCCAGCACTGATGCTCGTCGACCAAAGCATCTCATCTCCAGTTTCTCTTCCTTTCAGGAGAGACTCTGTGGACTCCAAGTCTTCAGCCACATCTTCTCCAAAAAGACCATCGATGGACAGGTAAAGGAAGCCATGGGCCTCTCCACCCCAGAAGTCCTGTTCAGCATGTGCATGTGTCTCTCTGTTTTACTGGCAGAATCCCGAGGCAGGGGAAAGGAGGAAGCTTCATATGTTGCATTGACTCCTATTTCTAGGACTCACGCAGTAAGGCTGGCAGGGGTGGTGAATCAGAGGCCTCTGAATCAGGCCTCTGAATCAGAGGTATGGTTCCTTTGCTGGGGTGCCTGACCAATTGCTGTTATCTGATTGCTGTCTGGGGAACATTTTCAAAGTCAAGTTGAATCCAGTGAAACAGGTCTTGAGAGCCTGTGCCTGGACTGGAATCTCTGGGTTTGGGGCAGAACTGGTATTGGCCCTAAATTATCAAGTCACTCATTCATCAAATATTTATTGAGGGCCTACTGTGTGCCAAGAAGTATTCTAGGTGTCAAGGATATAGCAGTGAACAAGAGACAAAATCCTCACAGGCATGAGGCCTTTATTCTAATGGGTGAAAGTGAAAGTCACTCAGCCGTGTCCGCTCTTTGTGACCCCATGGACTATACAGTCCGTGGAATTCTCCAGGCCAGAATACTGGAGTGGGTAGCCTTTCCCTTCTCCATCAGATTGTCCTGACCCAGTAATCGAACCAGGGTCTCCTGCATTGCAGGTGGATTCTTTACCGACTGAGCAATCAGGGAAGCCACGTATTCTAATGGGGGAAACTGGTAATACATATGATAAGTAAATATTGTAGTTGTTTAATCACTTAGGCGTGTCCGATTCTTTGCGACCCCATGGACTGTAGCCCACCAGGCTCCTCTGTCCATGGACTTCTCCAGGCAAGAATACTGGAGTAGGTTGCCATGCCCTTCTCCAGGGCATCTTCCCAACCCGGGGATCAAACCCACATCTCTTACATCTGCCTGCACTGGCAGGCAGGTTCTTTACCACTGAGCCACCAGGAAAGCCCAAGTAAGTTATATGATGGTTCAAAAGGTGATAAATACTGTGGGAAGCAATAGGGCAGAATCGGGGGGGATGGCAGTTGGAATGGGTGGTCACTGCAGTGGTCACGAGAGCTCTCATTGGAGAGCTGACCTGTGAGCAAAAACATGAAAGAAATGAGGAGTAAGCTGGGCAGACATTGGGGTCATTCCAAACAGAAGGCCTGCAAGTGGGAGTGTGTTTGGCAGGGTCGGGGAGCAGTGAGGTGGCCAGTAGGTGTGGAGTGAAGAAGTGAAGGTGGGAGTTGGGAGACGGGGTGAAACAGGAACCCCTGGAGGGTACTGAGCGTGGGCTTTCTAGGAGTGAATTTATCAGAATCCCTCTTGCCACTGTGCTAGGTTGTCAGGGCCACAGACAGAAGCAGAGAGACCAGCCAGGAGGCTGTTTGCATAATTCAGGGAAGCTGTGATTGTGGCTTGGATCTGAGTGACAGCACAGAGATGGGAGACCCCGGGTATATATTTTAGGGGGACCACACCCTTCATCATGTGGGATCTTAGTTCCCCAACCAGGGATCAAACCCACGCCCCCTGCAGTGGAAGCTGGAGTCTTAACCACTGGACCACCAGGGAAGTCCTGACCCTGCATATATTTTCAAAGGAGAGCTGTCAGGATTTCCTAACAGGTTGGATGTGGAGTACAAGAGAAGAATAAGTGTCAGGATGCCTCCAAGACTTTTCACGTGAGTGTCTGTGAGGATGGAGATGCTATGAACTGGTATGGGGAAGACTCTGTGTCAGTCAGGCTAGAGGTGGGAGATCAAGGGTTCAGGTTTGGATATGTTGGATTTAGGGGTGTACAAACCATCAGGTGAAGAAATTGAATATGCAGTAGGTTATACCAGGCTGGAATTCAGGAAGAAAGCCTGGGCTGGAAATACAAATTTCAATCGTCAATGTGTAGCTCACACTTGAAGCCACTAACCTGGATGAAATCACCAAGGAGAGAGTGTGGATAGAGGAGTGTGAGCTGTGGCCCGGGAGGGAGGTCAGAGGTCAGAGCAGAAGAATCAGAGCAAAGGGGGAGCAGGCCAGGCCAGGAAGTAGGTTAGAGGTGGATCAAGGCAGGTGATTAGGATCCTTGAGCTGTACTGGGTGCTCGGGTGACTGGAAGGAGTGGTAAGAGTGTTGACTTCTAGGGGAGTATGTTTGGAAGCTGCCCAGTTATTTTGGGCATTTTTGTTGTTGTTCAATTGCTCAGTTGTGTCCAGCTCTTTGCGACCCCATGGACGGCAGCACGCCAGGCCTCCCTGTCCATCACCATCTCCCAGAGTTTGCTCAAACTCATGTCCATTGAGTCAGTGAAACCATCCAACCATCTCATCTTCTGTCATCCCCTTTTCCTCCTGCCCTCAATCTTTTAGGCCTAATGTACCAGTAAGACTAGGTCAGATTTGGAGAAGGAAATGGCAACCCACTCCAGTGTTCTTGCCTGGAGAATCCCATGAACAGAGGAGCCTGGCAGGCCATGGTCCATGGGGTCGCAGAGAGTCGGACACAACTGAAGCAACTAAGCATGCATGCACCAGTAAAACTGACATTGGAAAGAAAAAAAGGAGCACAAAAGTTAGGTCATTTAAGGTTTTATGAAGATTAAACAGGCCTGGGATGTTGATGGGGCAGCTGTGTTGAACATCCCCACCGTGGCAGCTGAGTGCCAGCTCCAGCCAATGAGTGGAGGCTCTCTGCTTGGAGCATGAATCTGAGGCTGCATCCTGCCAGGGGAGAAGAGAGTTCGGTGGTCGATTGGCATTGTCTGCCACAGGCGACGCCTCGGAATTGAGGATCGAGCATAGTTCTTGGTTCTAAGCTAATCAGTCCTGAATATTCATTGGAAGGACTGATGTTGAAGCTGAAGCTCCAATACTTTGGCCATCTGATGCGAAGAACTGACTCATTGGAAAAGACCCTGATGCTGGGAAAGATTGAAAGCGGGAGGAGAAGGGGACAACAGAGGGTGAGATGATTGGATGGCACCACCAACGTGATGGACATGAATTTGAGCAAACTCTGGGAGTTGATGATGGACAGGGAGGCCTAGAGTGCTACAGTCCATGGGGTCACAGAGAGTTGGACCTTACTGAGCACCTGAACTGAACTGAACTTCCTGGTTTGCAGACAGCCGCCTTCTCACTGTGTCTACACATGACCGAGAGAGACAGAGAGAGAGGGAGATTTCACGCTCTGGTCTCTCTTCCTTTTTTTTTTTTTTTGGCTGTGCCATGCGGCATGTGGGCTTTTAGTTCTACCTACCAGGGATAAACCTGTGCCTCCTACAGTAGAAGCCTAGAGTCCTAATCACCGGGGAATTCCCTGTGGTCTCTCTTATTCTTCTAAGGACGTTAATCCCATCATGGAACTTCACCCTCTTGACCTCATCTAAACCTAATAATCTCTCAAAGGCCCCACCTTCAAATACTAGCACACTGGGAGTTAGGGCTTTAGCATGTGGATTTTTGCCCCGAGGGACACCGTCTGTACTGCAATGTAATAATGGGAGGGCGGGGAGAGGCACTGCTGGCAATTATTTAGTAGGCAGCAGCCAGAGATGCTAGATGTCCCAGAATGTGAAGGACAGCCCTGCGTCAAGAAGGATTGTCTTATCCAAAAATGAAACGCTGGCCTGTAACCCATTTCTGGGTTTGATGCTATAATAAGCACATTCGACATTTGTTTCAGGGTTTATACCTTCAGGCTCCTCTGCTTACTGTGCCCTGTGGCCTGGAAGTCTGTTTGGCTCCCTTCCGTAATGCCTTCTTTCTCTGAGGGTTGGTCAGGCAGAGTATGTTTGTCCTTCCAACAGCTGTGCCATTTCCTGCTGGTTCAGTATTGGGGGTGAGCACCCCCAGAGGGAGAGAAGCAGGTCTTGTAAACTCACTTTATCCACCACTCAGACTGTTTCCTGCACTCTTTACCTCTATTTCATCTTTGTCTTCCATTCATTCACTCATTCATTCATTCATGCATTCATTCATTAAGCAAGCACATGTGATTTTTTTTGTTAAATATTTTATTTTTAGCTGCACTGGGTCTTAGTTGTGGCTTTCAGGGTCTTTGATCTTTGTTGCAGCATGCAGAATCTTTAGTTTCAGCATGTGGGATCTAGCTCCCTGACCTGGGATCGAACCTGGGACCCCGTGCATGGGAAGTGAGGCGTCTCAGCCACTGGAACACCAGGGAAGTTTCCCAGCTAGCACATTTGTTGAGCGCCTCCTTACAAACTCAACATCTTCCAGGGTCGAGAGCATGTGGACACACTGGGTGACTAGTGGAGAATACCTGCCCATCTGAAGGGGGCACCCACTACCCAGCCCCAGCTGGTGGTTGCTTTATGGATATGAGACCCAGCATACCATCCCTTCCAATTTTTTAAGGAAAGCTGGCCAACTAGATTTTCCTAAGAAATGCCCAGTTTTATGTACTAGCAACATATTCCTATTTTCCTAAGACACAGCAGCTCAAACAAAACTCATGTGTAGCCCATCAGTTTGTGACTGCCAAAGCTAGGCAAAGAGATACCAAAATGCTTGTTTCTTTGAAGTTCTTACTGAATAATGGGAACACAGTGTCTCAACATGACTGGAGAAGTTCAAGGAGACTTTAGGGAAGAGAGAGTATTTGTGCTGAGAACTGAAAGATGGATTGCCTGGTCGACCAGCCAGTGGAGGGCACCCCAGGCAGCGGGAATGGCACGTGCAGAGGTGTGGCGGTGTGAGTGAGCATGGTGCTCGAGGAACTGTAGCAGGAGTATCAGGAGACAGACCGCGAAGGGCACCCCTGCGACAGGCAGAAGGGTGCGCTTTGCCAGCTGCCCTTCTGCTTTCAACCGAGCAGTTTCAGCTGGCTTGGTGGTGCAAGTAACCGAAATGCCCTCGAGGTGGCGCAGAGGAGCAGCCAGACCGGCCTCCAGGTGACTCTGCTCAGACCTGGTTAGTGAGGATTTTTTCAGAGCTGTCAGCTGTGATGTCAGACCACAGGCTGGTGCTGGCCCTGGTACATCCGGGGAGCAGAAGGAAGCTGTTGACAAATCCAACACCCCCACCCCCGCCCATGATGCCCTCTCTGCAGCTTGGCACAGTTCCCACTCACGTGCACTGAAAACAAAATGAGCCTGGCTGCCTGATTTGCCACCCAGACACGAATCCCAGCCAGCCAGCCAGCTCCTCTCCAAGAGGAGGAACCAAGGCTGGGAGTGCCCTGCCAGGGAGGTGAGGGGGGAAATGCAACAGGCAGCCTAGCCTGGCCCAGGAAAGGGGATTCTGGAAAGCTCCCCGCCTTTTAGAGGAACAGTGAGATGTGTTGAAAAGAATTTGGAAGGCAGACAGACCTAGATGTGTGGTCTTTCTCTGCCATTTGCAAGTTGGATTACCTTGAGTATGTAAATTCAATTCTCTGAGTCTCAGTCTCTTGAACTGTAAGTTGGGGATAACTATGACCCCCACAAGGTCACTGTGAGACTCAATGAGGTAATGAAATGCTCAGCACCATTCCTAAACCAAATGGGTGCTCAGTGGATGCACAATGCTTAGTAAGAGTACTCACACTTAATGTGGCCATCTGTGTAAATTATTATCTAGTAGTCTGGTGCTGGAATTCTCTTAGATGCTTTAATCTTCTAAGCAACTCTATACGGTGAGCACTGTCGTTCTATTTACATATGAGTAAACTGAGGCACCCAGAAGTTAAGGAACTCATCCTAGGTCAAATAGCTACAAAGTGGTGGTGTCAGAGGTTGAATCTGCAAGTCTGGCCCTGGAACCTGTTGTTGTTCAGTCTCTAAGTCGTGTCTGACTCTTTGCAAGAACATGGACGGCAGCATGCCAGGCTCCCCTGTCCTTCACTATCTCCTGGAGTCATGTCCGTTGAGTCTATCTAACCATATCATCCAGTAGAGGTGATGCTATCTGACTGTTTCATCCTCTGTTGCCCTCTTCTCCTCTGGAGCCTGGGCTCTTCATAAATATACTACCTCCAAAATGACAACTTTTATTAATGTTATTATTATGCCTCCTTCCAAGCAGTGTGCTGCTAACTCCTCCCTCCCTGATTCTCCACTGATGAGTCCTAGACGCTGAGGATGTGGTGATGGGCACACAGGCCAGTGAGGGGCAACACCAGGAAGAATCTGGGCTCCATCCCAGCTGTAGGAGATGGGTTGGTCCAGGCTGTGGGAATTGACAGATGCTGGCTCAGAGGGCCCTCTCTTAATCCCAGAGAAGTGGGGCAGCTGGTTTTCTAAAGAGGTTCTGTCTCCTGCCCAAGTCAGCGCTGTCTAGACCCCTGGATGTGCTTTTCATTTCTGTGGCCCACTCCCTCAATTCATCATCTGTTCATTCATTTGACAAAGATTCATCAGGTGTCTACCTAGGGCCGTGTCACAGGTGCTGGAAGACAGGGGTGAACCCGCAGATGGGGTCCTGGTACTCTGGAACCTGTAATCTGGAGATGGAGGCAGACAGTGTTTATAAACACGCACACAAGCTAATTACAGATTGGATAAGTGCTATGAATGAAAGAAGTTGGGTCATGTGCTGGAGAGTTCCAGGGCAGGAGAGTTGGCTTGGCTGGGATGGTCCAGGGGGGCCTCCCCGAGGATGTGACATTGGAGCTGAGACCTGTCGGGCAGGAAAGGACCCATCATGAGAAAATCTGCAGGAGGAAGGGCCTTCCAGGAGGAGGGGGACCAGCCCTGTGGTGGGAGAGATGGGTGTGCTGAAGAAACAGAACGCAGCAGTGCAGGGTGGGGAGCTTCAGTGACCTGTGAGGGGAGTGAGGGGTGAGATTAAGTCAGTAGGGGAGGCCCCAGCCAGATGTTGGGGGGAGGATAGGAGGCCATGGGTGGGAGTTTGACTTTATGCTGGAAATGATTGGAAGCTGTTAGAGAATCAGAAGCAGGGGAGTGATGGCATCAGCTGTGGGTTTTTGTAGATTGTCGGGGGCGGTGTGCAGGGAGACCAGCTTGGGGGCTACTGTGGTTGTTCAGGTGAGAACCGTGGCCAGGGCTGGGTGCGGGAAGATTGGTTTTGGTTTCCAGGCAGCCCCTTAGATGTGCGAGTTTACCCCCTTCCCAGCCTTCCCTCACCCACACCTTTACTCCTCCTGGAATCTGACTCCAGGACAGATCCAGTTGGATCTCAGCTCCTCTGTCCCTGTGCCCTTGCTGCCAGGCCACCAGTTGTGAGGCAGAGCTGGGCAAAATCCAGGGTGAATTAATCTAGAATGGTGAAGTTCAAACTGAATTTTTAAAAAATAGTAAAACTAGGGAATCCGTTTGGACAAAATTTGGGGGAATTCAAAATGTATACCTTGGGAGTTACCTGGCCATCCGGTGGTTAGTTCTCAGGACTTCCAATGCCATGAGTCTGAGTTCAATCCCCGGTTGGGGAACTAAGATCCTGCAATCTCTACAGCGAGGCAAAAAATAAATAAATACTAAAATAAACCTTAAGAGGGCAGAGCCTTCCCTCCTCAGACCACCCCACTCTGTGGCAGCACTGAGCCACCTTTAGGAACCTCACGGCTCCAGAGAACACAAAACTCCCAGTGGCCCAAGGGTATCTATGGCGACAAGAGTCCCCTGTGTCAAGGTCAGTCCAAAACAGCAGGAGTTGGGGGACAAGGAGGTGGGTGGCAGAATTCACACTGAACAATGGGATTATCTTGTAACCCCAGGTTTTACATTTTTATTTGTTTATTTTTGGGTGTGCTGGGTCTTCATTGATGCGTGCGAGTTTTCTCTAGTTACGGAGAGCTAGTTATGGTGCATGGGCTTCTTATTTAGTGGCTTCCCTTGTTGCCCAGCACAGGCTCTGGGGCTTCAGTAGTTGTAGCGCATGGGCTTAGTTGTCCCTCGGCATGTGGAATCTTCCTGGAGCAGGGATCCAATCTGTGTCTCCTGTCTTAGCAGGCTGATTCTTAACCACTGGACCACCAGGGAAGTCCCACCCCAGGTTTTTTAACACTGGGAAGCTTGGACTACTCAGCCAGCCTCACTCCCAGACACAGTTTTCTTGGGCTTGACCTTTGAGAAGTCCAGCACCATTTGCCTGAAGGAAAGAAGTGCATCCGTATCTCCAGAGCTGCCTAGGACAGCTGCCCAGGTTGTGCACTGTACAACTCAAGAGGTACCCAGGTGACAATGAGGATCGTGCCCCTTGGAGTCTTGGGAAACACAGCAGTCCTTTGGGCCCTTCCACAAGGGGTCAGTGTGGTGGAGTGGAAGAAGTGACTCTCACTTCTTCAACTCTGATGAGTCAGTTTTTCCTTGGAAGCACGAGGGTTGACTGGCAAATCCTGATGGGTTACTGAAAGAGGAGAATGGGAAGAGCCAAGAGAAGGAGGCAGAGAGGTCTTGACTGGCCCTGACCCCAAGAGTAGTGTGGAAACAGCTCTGAAAGGGAGAGCTGTACAGTTACCTCTCCATCCTCTGATATAAAATGGGGCCAGTTACTTATGACTCTCAGGGTTATGGAGTGGAATAAACAGCAAACAGGCAGTAAATGATGGCTTTTGTTATAAGATCTTTAACACGCCCCAGAGTCTGGCCAGAAATCCTTTCTCCCCAGCTCCCTCGCCCTCACCTTTCAAGTGCCCCAAGCCCTTCAGAGCTGCCCATACAAACCATGGGCTTCCACGCATCCACAAATTTCTGCCGAGGATTCGTTTTCCCATCCATTCCTCTGGTGGCCAACTCCCAACCCCCATCCCTTGCTGAATTTCTTGGGCCAAATTACACTGTAGAATGACCTGTTTGACCTTTCTTATGCCACTCAGGAAGGCCTGACATGCTAATGCCAGTTGGCTTGGGGCCACCGCCAGGAAGCTAGGTGATGCTCTCATTGCATCGCCCAGCACCTGGTCACAGGAACCGAAAGGGACCGTAAGCAGTTGGAGTCTGAGCCTCGGCCTGGTCTTTTTGGTTACATGTATCAGCACTTCACTCTTTTTTATATAGTGGTAAAGTAGTATATATGGAAAAGGGAAAGGCTACCCACTCCAGTATCCTGGCCTGGAGAATTCCATTTATTGTATAGTCCGTGGGCTCGCAAAGAGTCAGACACAACTGAGCGACTTTCACTTCAAAGTAGTATATATAACAAAATTTACCATTTCAAACCCACTGCCCTTTTTTTGGCCCATCGCAAAGCCTGATGGGATTTCAGTTCCCAGACCAGGGATTGAATCTGCACCCTCAGCAGTGAAAGTGCAAAGTCCTTAAAGTCTGGACCACCAGAGAATTCCCCACTTTAACCTTTTTTTTTTCCCTGCAGCTTGAGGAAAAAAAAAAAAAAAGATATTTCATCATTTCAAATGAACTAAGATTTGACAAATGGGACTTCTCTGGCGGTCCAGTAGTTAAGACTTTGCCTTCCAAATGCAGGGCATGCAGGTTCTATCCCTGGTTGGGGAACTAGGATCCCACATGCCTTGTGGCCCAAAAGCCAAAACATAAAACAGAAGCAGTGTTGTAACAAATTCAATAAAGACTTTTTAAAAAATGGTCCACATCAAAAAAAGATTTGCCAAATATGAGGCAAAAGTTCGTTCGGATTTCTCAGTTATGTCTTGTAGAAAAGCCTAATGAACTTATTGGCCAACCCAGTATTTAAAACAGGTTAGTTACCATCGCTTATTTCAGGGTTTCTGGCTACTCTTATTCATTGAACTTACTATACAGATTTTTTTTATTGTGGTAAAATATACATAACATAAAATTTACTCATTGTAATCATTTTTAAGCATACAGCTCACTAGTATTAAGTATGCTGACATTGTTCTATATCCATCACCACCATCCATCTCCAGAACTTTTTCGTCATTCGAAACTAAAACTCTATACTCATTAAATAATAACTCTCTATTCTCCCTTCCCCCCAACACCATTCTGCATTCTGTCTCTATGACTTTGACTACCCTAGGGAACTTCGTATGACTTCATATGAGTGGAAGCTTACAGTATTTGTCCTTTCGTATTTGGCTTATTTCACTTATCATAATGTCTTCAAAGTTGTAGCATGTTTCAGAATTCCATTCCTTTAATAGCTGAATAATATTCCGTTGCATTATATAACACAGTTTGTTTATAGATTCATCTATTGATGGACAGACACTCAGGTTGTATGTGTGTGCTCAGTCACTTAGTCTTGTCCAACTCTTTGTGACCCCGTGGACTGTAGCCTGCCAGGCTCCTCTGTCCATGGGATTCTCCAGGCAAGAATATTGGAGTGGGTTGCCATTTCCTTCTACAAGGGATCTTCCTGACTCAGGGATTGAACCTGCGTCTTCTGTGTCTCCTGCATTGGCAGGTGGATTTCCCACCATGCCACCTGGGAAGCCCTGGACACTCAGGCTGCCTCCACTTTTGCTGGAGAACAGGAAGACAAGAAGCTTCCTGTCTGAGCCTGTCTGAGCACAGAGTGACCACTCATGATTATCAAATATTACAAACCAAACAAAAAGTGTCTCTCATGACAAAAGTAGATATGTTCTTTATAGCAGACTTAGAAAATATGTATGTGAAAGAGGAAAATGAAAATCTCCTATAATCCCATCTAAGAGAGATAATTGCTATTAACATGGTGTTAGGACTTCCCTGGCAGTCTAGTGGTTAAGACTCTGAGCTTCCACTGCAGGGGCTGCGGATTCAATCGGTGGTTGGGGAACTGAGATCCTGCATGCCATGCAGTGCAGCCAAAAAAAAAAAAAAAAAAAAAGTTTTTGAAATGGTGTTATTGTCTGAATGTCTGTGATTCCCCAGAATTCATATGTTAAAATCCCAACCCCCCACCGTGACTGTATTTAGACACAGGGCCTTTAGGGAGGTAATTAAGGTTAAATAAGGTCATAAGGATGGAGCCCTGATCCAGTAGGATTAGTGTCCTTATAAAAGACACATCAGAACTCACTTGCTCTTTCTCCACCATGTGAGGGCTTAGCAAGAAGGTGGCTACATAAAGCCTGGAAGAGAGCTCTGGCCAGAAACCAGATTAAGGGACACCTTGATCTTGGATTTCCCAGTCTCCAGAATTGTGAGAAATGAATTGCTGCTAAGTCTTGTAGACTATAGTATTTTGTTACGGCAGCCTGAACTGACTAGGAAACACGGTTATCCCTCCAGTGCATATATATTTGTGACCTTTAAGCCAAAACCAAAACAGGATGATTCTTATGCGGTATATCATAGGAGTTAAGAGCACAGGCATTGGAATCAGATTGATCTGGGTTCAGATCTTAGTGATGTAACTTTAGGCAGATCTCAGTGGTGTAACTCTCTTGCTTCTTCATCTGCAAATGGTGGTGATTAGAGTATCTACCTCCAAGGACTGCTTTGAGGACCAAATTAGAAAATGCTCCTAAAAAAAAAAAAAAGAAAGAAAATGCTCGTAAAGGGCCCTGCACAGTTCCTGGCACGTGGTGAAAGCCAATTAAGTGGTGGTAAATTCATTTTTCACTGGACTATAGCTCCTTTTGGAGAAAGAAATGGCAACCCACTCCAGTGTTCTTGCCTGGAGAATCCCAGGGACGGGGGAGCCTGATGAGCTGCCATCTATGGGGTCGCACAGAGTCGGACACGACTGAAGCAGCAGATAGCTCCTTGAGCGAGGACACTTTTCTGACTTGTCTGCTTTATCCCTTGTTCTCAGCACAGTACCTGGAGAATAGATGCCTATTATTTATTGAATGAGTGAACAGATGGTTCTATGAGAGCAGATAAGAGAGAACAGCTAGCATGGTGGATGATAGAGTTATTGACATCAAACAATGTTCTGCAACCTCTCAGCAAAGCAGAGTGGTTGGCTAAGTGCCTGGGTACCAGAGTTCACCCACATGGGTTTCAATTCTGGTTCTACTGGTTTCCAGATGTGTATCTCTCTCTCTCTAAAACACACTTTAAAATACAACTCTAAAGTGGGGATAAGTATAGTACCGACCTCATGGGATTGTTAGGAGGATTAAATGAGATGATCCATGTCAAGTGCCTAAAATAGCACCTTCCTCATAGAGTTTTTATGAGGATTAAAGGAGATCATCCATGAAAACACCAGACTGGTGCTCAACAAAATGCTTTTTTCTCTTGTTGTCAAAATGTCTGTTACTGGTTGTCATCCTCAGATCAAACAGCAGCAAATCAAAAGCGGAGACTCCCAGAACACCCAGCAGCCCCTCGAGCCCCACGTTCGCCCCCTCCGTCTGCCTCCTGGCGCCCTGCTATCTCACAGGGGACTCCGTCCGGGACAAGTGCGTGGAGATGCTCTCTGCGGCCCTGAAGGCTGATGGTGAGAGGGCCTGAGCCAGCGACTGGGGAGGGAAGGGCTTCCCAGGATCTGGGAGAGGTGGTTTTTCTCCACACCGCAAAAGCGGTACAAGATGCTAGACTCCTCGGTACAAACAGGCTTCACTGCCAAGGTCATCTTCAACTGATGCCTATGTTTCCCAAATCTCTTTTAGATGATTACAAGGACTATGGAGTCAACTGTGACAAGATGGCATCAGAAATTGAAGATCATATCCTTGAGCTGTGCCAGGGCTGTGGGTGCCTAAAATGTCCAGCAGCAGGTGTCCCAAGTGCAACGGATCCGGGACACTGAGTGGGCGAGGCTGTCTACAAGCAGTACCTCATTTCATGTTGAGAGCAATCGCACAGGGGAGGTTCCCTCATTTTACAGGTGAGGTTAACTGAGGCTCAGAGCGGCTAAGTCCTTGCCAAGGCTCATCAGCTAATGGTACTGGCAGAATTGAGATTTGAACCCAGGAAGTGTGGCTCTAGAACCTGAGGGCTGGGACTTCCCTGAACATCCCAGTGGTTAGGACTCCACGCTTTCACTGCTAAGGGCCTGTCTTCAATCCCTTATCTGGGAACTAAGATCCTGCAAGCTGTAACAGCCAAAAAAGAAAGAACCCGAGGGCTCAGACAGGCTGTGTCTGGACAGGTCTGGGTTGTGACATCATCGCGGAAGTGAGACAGAAATAGAGGACAGCATTCCTCATGTTCAGCCTTCCCTCTCTTCTTCCTCTGACAATAACAGCTCCCATCTTTGATGCCCCAAGTATGTACCAGGCCCTGTGTCTTGGTCAGTTGACACTTCCTATCTCTGTAGATTGCCAAGAGAAATATCAATAACCTCAGATATGCAGACGGACACCACCCTAATGGCAGAACTAAAGAGTCTCTTGATGAAGGTGAAAGAGGAGAATGAAAAAGTTGGCTTAAAACTCAACATTCAAAAAATGAAGATCATGGCCTCAGTACCATTACTTCATAACAAATAGAGGGGAAAAAGTGGACAGAGTGACAGACTTTATTTTCTTGGGCTCCAAAATCCCTGAGGATGGTGACTGCAGCCATAAGATTAAAAGACGCTTGCTCCTTGGAAGAAAAGCTATGACAAACCTAGGCAGCATATTAAAAAGCAGAGACGTCACTGCCAACAAAGGCCCATAGAATCAAAGCTGTGGTTTTTCCAGTGGTCACATAAGGATGTGAGAGTTAGATCATAAGGCTGAGCATCAAATAATTGATGTTTTTGAATTGTGGTACTCAAGAAGACTCTTGAGAGTCCCTTGGACTGCAAGAAGATCAAACAGGTCAGTCCTAAAGGAAATCAACCCTGAATATTCATTGGAAGGACTGATGCTGAAGCTGAAGCTCCAGTACTTTGGCCACCTGGTGCAAAGAGCTGACTCCCTGGAAAAGACCCTGATGCTGGGAAGATTGAAGGCAGGAGGAGAGGGGATGACGGAGGATGAGATGATTGGTTGGCATCATAGACTCAGTGGACATGAGTTTGAGGAAACTCCGGGGGATAGTGAAGGATAGCGAAGCCTGGCGAGCTGCAGTCCACGGGGTCCCCAAGAGTCAGACAAGACTTAGGGGCCGAACAGCAGCAACCTCTGTTAACACTTAACAACAATCTCTGTGAGGCAGAGGCTATTGTTCCCATTTTACAGAACAGGAAACAGGCTCAGAAACTACTGGATGTCAAAGCTGAACTGAAAACCTTAGGCTTTGGATTCCATGTCCTGAGTTCTTCCCCTCTGCCCCATGCTCCCACCATCTGAAAGCAGCCTTGTATAGACAGAGGAGATGACTGCTGTGTGGTACGGCCAGTGCAACTGAAAGATTTTTTTGTTGTCTTGCCTGGAAAGTCCCATGGGCAGAGGAGCCCAGCAGGCTACAGTCCATGGGGTCGCAGAGTCAGACACGACTGAGTGACCAACAGTTACTTACTAACACTTACTTGTTGTTTTGTTTTAGCAATGCCTTGAGCTTGCTGGATCTTAGTTCCCCAATCAGGGATAGAACCCAGGCCCCCTGCAGTGGAAGCATGGTGTTCTAACCACTGAACCACCAGGGAAGTCCCAAGATTTCTGCCTTGAGAGAAAAAAGGCCTCCACCCTGTGCCCCTCTGAGGGAATGCATAGAATTCCTTTTACTGGAGACAAAGCTTTGCATATCAAAGAAGTGTGGAGGGTGGGGACGAACTCCCCAGGGAACAGGGGTGTGAATGTTCCATTAAGGCCCTTTCCTGGCCTCCTGGGCTCTATCTAGGGGCTCAGCCGGCTAGGGAAGGTACAGGCGCCAATCTCAGAAAACAGATTTGCCTCCCTCGATCTCTTGCCTAAGAACCACCTTAATATCCTCCAACACATCTCCTGGGAGTTTCCCTCCACCATCACTTAGTTATTAACCAGCACTTCTTGAACTAATCAAATACCTCTCCAAGTACATGTTCAAAATTTCTAATTAACTCAGGATCACAGAACACAAGGCATCAGAACTATCAGAGCTTCATCTTTGTTTTCTCCCTAACAGTTGTCCCTCCGAGAAGGTCCCTCCACCTTCAAGCCCAGTTTGGGACACAAGGTGGATGGTCCAGTGCACAATCTCCACTGCTGGCCTTCTATCCTCTGAGTGACCCTCTTCTGAAGGAAAGGCCATCAGAGCTGCACCAACAACCTTTCAGCTCTTTGTTCATAGGTGGTGGGAGGTCAGAGGGAGGATGAGTCTGGGGGCTTGAATGCTCCGTGTCCTGAAAAAGGTAGGACCTCTTTGGAGCGACCCTGGACCAACATTGGCAGCCGTGGGGCTCTCACACGCTCATGTCGGGGTGGGGAGGAGGTCAGTGGAGGTGGGAGGTCAGTGATGCCCAGGTCTGCTCTGCCTCATCCTCCTCTGCAACCTTGATGAAAGGAGGCAGACTCAGGAAGAGGCGGACGAAAGGATCCTCAGCCCTGCTGTCCCCACTTCTCAAGCACATCTCCACCTCCAAGGATCCCAAACACAGATTTTTAAACAAATACTGGGGCTTTCAAGTGCATGAGAGCATATTCTTCCTTCTCACATTTTATTGTACTATACAAACAAGATGAACCGAAAAAATAAATACCACCACCTTCCCTCCCACCACTTGGAGCTAGCCAGCTGTGTCCGTTTCTCCACATTCCCCACAGCTTCTTTCTCGTATAGGGTTTTTCCCAGAAAAGTCTTCATCTTTTTGATTCTTCTTGGCTTCGAGGAGGCCAAGAAAATGCGGCTGTGTTCCCTGAGCTCTTCCAGAGAAGGGAGGAGGGGGTGGAGAGGGAGGAGGGAGGAGGCCCATCTGGGATGCAGCTTCTGGACAGAGAACTCCCTGTGGTCGGTGGCCAGGGGTGACTTCCTGCCGGGTGAGTGGAGAAGAGAGTGTTACCGTCAGGAGGGAGTCTGGCTTCCAGCCCTGCCTCTGCCGGGAATGTGCCCTGTGACCTTGAGCAAGGGCCTGTACCCTTTCTGAGCCTCAGCTTCCTCATCTATTAATGAGCAAACTAACTGACCAGCAAGTCTCAAAGTGGGTTCTGCGATAGGTATTCCTAGAGAAAAAGAGGGGAAAGGGAGGTTGGTCTGTGTTCTAATATGCTGAAAACACCAGATGAAACAAAAGCCAATGCGTTCTTTATTGTAATACTTCCTAGAACCTTAGACACGTGGCCCCCAATCTGATGTTTTTCTCTGACAGCTAGACTTAAAGTGTCCAGGAGCCCTTCCAAACTAGGGGCTCATCGTCATCGTCATCACTATCATCTTAGCCCCTAAAGGCTGAGCATTTGACACGCCCCGACCACCACGCTAGTAGAGTGTGCAGCTTAGATCAGGGAATCCTCATGACAACCTGTATTTTATGAAGAGGGAGGCCGAGGCACAAAGAGGTCCTGGGCTCACCTGAGGTCACACAGGAGGCTCAGACAAACCCAGACTGCCCATTCCTGGGGTCCCTGGTCCCACAGTGCTTGTGATGACCCGATCTCACCTTGAAGGCTGTTTCCTATCCCCGATATGTGGCTGATCCCACATGCCCGCGTGAGGACCCTGACTTGGGGAGTCAGAGGCCATGAATGGGCCTGACCCCTGTACAAGCTGAGGGTACTCACTCGAGCACGTGGGGTGAGCCAAGTCCAAGGAGAGGGAGAGGTGGCCTTGGGGCTCCCCGTTCTCCGGGCCCTCTGCGAGTGGCTGGCTGGCTGGCCCTTGACGGTGTCACATATCTACCAGGAGCTCAAGAGCACGGACATGAAGTACCGGAACCGCGTGCGCAGTCGCATCAGCAACCTCAAGGACCCCAGGAACCCCGGCCTGAGGCGGAACGTGCTCAGCGGGGCCATCTCCGCGGGGCTCATTGCCAAGATGACAGCGGAGGTGAGGGCGGGGCCGGGGCCCCTCCAGTCTCGCCCGAGTCTGAGAGGCAGAGGCTTGTGACGCAGCGATGAGCCAAGGCTTCCTTAGCGGGGGACCATCTCGGATGCCCCATCCCTCAGGGCCTCTGCACCGTCAGAACAGTGAACACAGCGCCCAGGTATTCGGCACCGTGGTCATCGCTTCAGGCGCATGGGCCGGTTCTAGCTTCACACCAACCGAGGGAGAAATGTTTATCATGTCCAGTCTTATAGGTGAGGACACTGAGGTTCAGAGGATTTAACTCTGCGACCTCGTGGACTTCAGTACACCAGGCTTCTCTGTCCTTCGCTGTCTCCCGGAGCTTGGTCAAACCAATGTCCACTGAGTTGGTGACACAATCCAACCATCTCATCCTCTCTTTCCCCCTTCTCCTCCTGCCTTCAATATTTCCCAGCATCGGGGTCTTTTCCAGTGAGTGGGCTCTTCGCATCAGGTGGCCAAAGTATTGGAGCTTCAGCTTCAATATCAGTCCTTCCAGTGAATATTCAGGGCCGATTTCCTTTAGGATGGACTGGTTTAATCTCCTTGCAAGGGACTCTCAAGAGTCTTCTCCAACACCACAGTTCAAAAGCATCAATTCTTCAGTGCTCAGCTTTCTTTATAGTCCAACTCTCACATCCGTACATAACTACTGGAAAAACCATAGCCTTGACTAGACGGACCTTTGTCAGCAAAGTAATGTCTCTGTTTTTTAATAAGCTGTCTAGGTTGGTCATAGCTTTTCTTCCAAGGAGCAAGTGTCCCCCACATAAGAAGGCAGATTCTTAACGACTGGACCACCAGGGAAGTCCCTCCTCCCTGCTTTGTGCTCTGCCTCCCTCTTCTGCCTCGTTCAGTCCTACATCCCATTCCCCAGCTCCGGGCCCAAGCCTGAACTGGAGTCCCTGACTCTATGGAGAATAACAGACACGTATACAAATACGTTTCATACAGAGGTGGCGGCTGCCGTGACAGAGTCCCCGCGGGAACTTAACAGGAAGGAAGGATTGACCCAGTGTGAAGGGGTCGGTGAGGGAAGGAAAAGGGAACCAGCCTGTTTGAGGGAGTATATGCAGTGGTTAGAAGCTCGGCGGTTACACCAAACTGCCCTGGTTTGACTTCTGCCTCTGCCGTGAGCTGTGTGATCTTAGATCAGCCACTTAAGCTCTCTATGCTTCAGTTTTCTCATCTGTAAATTGGGAATAACAGCTATCTCATGAAGGGCAGAATGAGTTAATAACACATGTAAAGTGTTTAAAAGGTTAAGACAAAGAAAGCCCTCCCCAGAGTTAGTATGGACATGAGTTTGAGCAAGCTCCGGGAGTTGGTGATGGACAGGGAAGCCTGAATTGTTGCAGTCCATGGGGTCGCAAAGAGTTGGACACGACTGAGCGGCTGAACTGGACTGAACTTAGGCCTGTTCACCTGCCAGCTCATGTAACCCTCATCACGGTGAAATGTTGTCCCCACTTTATGGCTGAGAAAACTGAGGGCACACTCAACTCATAAGTGATGATGAGGATTTGATCCCAGATCTGTTTATTTCAGAGTCTGTCTTGGAAAGACTTTTGCACACCCTCAGGTATGAGTAGCTCTCTGCTGCCAGCACTCAGGGGGTTCCCTGAAAGCACACAGCGCTGGCACAGCTAAAGTGCCACTAAATCCAAGAGGCCCAGAGAAGGGGCAGAGTCATGTCTTGGAGTCTGGATGTGCCTCTGTGTGTTTGCGGTGTGTGAGATGTAATGCACGTGTGTGGGGTGGGTGTGTGGGGTGTGTAGTTAATGTATAGTGTACGTAGGTGTGTGGTGTGTGTGTTATATAATGTGTACTGTGCTTGCTCGGTCACTTCAGTTGTGTCTGACTCTTTGCAACCCCATGGAAAGTAGCCCGCCAGGCTCCTCTGTCCGTGGAATTCTCCAGACACGAATATTGTAGTGCGTTGCCATGCCTTCCTGCAGGGGATCTTCCTGAGTCTCCTGCATTGCAGGCAGATTCTTTACCAGCTGAGCCACAAGGGAAGCCCCCCACCCACCTAGCACCACCTGGGAAGCCCCATGTAATATGTATGCAAACATTTTTCTGAGAATTGGGTTCACTGCTTTCCTCAAATACCCAAAACAACAAAAAGTCCTGAAAGTGAAAGTCGCTCAGCTGGGTCCAACTCTTTGCAACCCCATGGACTATACAAGTCCATGGAATTCTCCAGGCCAGAATACTGGAATGGGTAGCCTTTCCCTTCTCCAGGGTATCTTCCCAAACCAGGGATTGAACCCAGGTCTCCTGCATTGCAGGCGGATTCTTTACCAGCTGAGCCACAAGGGAGCCCCCCCCCCCGCCCCCAGCCACCCTGGCTTTAGGATAAAAATGGGGAATCTGGCACAGGTGAACAGAATTGACTTTTTGCTTAATTTAAAATGTCTGATCTTTTTAGGCTACTAACAACATATACCCAGGGTTACACATGCAACTTGGCTTAACAGAGTATCCTCTTTCCTTGTGAGGTGGTGCTGCAGCTTAGATGGGAACCCAGCCTGCGTTTCCGTCTGTCACTCTGTGGCCCTGGGGTCCTTGGCCTCTGTGTGCGTGTGTGTCGTAAGAATGCGCTCATCAGAGTGTCTTACGGGCGGCTGCAGAGACATTGGGAAACCAGGCCCTGGAGAAGCAGCAGCAAGGTGTAGCCACGAGTGCGAGCCAAGCCTGGCAAGTTCCCAGAAGCCGGAGGCTGGAACAGAGCTGGGTGCTGGAATTAGGACAGAGGCCCCAGACGTCTCAGCAGAGCAACCGGCCAACTCTGGCCCCATCCAAGGACTCTTCACTAGAACAGGGCAAGAGAATCAGGTGATCAACAGGCCCAAGAAGAGGCTGACCAGGCCAAGGACAGCAAGCCAGGACCACACCAGGCCTCCCCAGGGACTGCTGGTGCCAGCCGCCAAAGGGCCCCCGCCAGCAACCCAGGCAGCAGAGGCCCAGGGGGCCTTCTTCTTGGGGTCAACTTCTGCTCCAGGCAGGAAATTTCTATAGGAAATATGGGATCGGGGCTTCTCTGGTGACTTAGTGGTAAAGAGTCCACCTGCAATGCAGAAGTCATGGGTTCGATCCCTAATCTGGGAAGCTCCCCCATGCTGAGGAGCAGCTAAGCCCGTGGGCCACAACTATTGAGCCTGTGCCCTTGGGCCCAGGAACCGCAACTATTGAAGCCTGTGTGCGCCCTAGAGCCCATGATCTGGAACAAGAGAAGCCACTGCAAAGAGAAGCCCAGGCACCACAATGGGAAAGTAGTCCTCACTCACCACAACTGGAGAAAAGCCTTCGTGACAACAAAGACCTAGCACAGCCAAAATAATAATGATTAAAAGAAATACAGGACCATTTTTGCTCCAATAAGAAAAATAACAACTTGGACTACAAAGAAAGCTGGGCCCTGAAGAATTGATGCTTTTGAAATGTGGTATTGGAGAAGACTCTTGAAAGTCCCTTGGACTGCAAGGAGATCCAACCAGTCCATCCTAAAGGAAATCAGTCCTGAATATTCATTGGAAGGACTGATACTGAAGCTAAAACTCCAATACTTTGGCCATCTGACGCGAAGAACTGACTCATCTGAAAGGATCCGGATGCTGAGAAAGATTGAAGGCAGCAGAAGGGGACAACAGAGGAGGAGACAGTTGGATGGCATCATTGACTCAATGGATGAGTCTGAGCCAATTCCGGAAAATAGTGAAGGACAGGGAAGCCTGGTGTGCTGTAGTCCATGGGGTTGCAAAGAGTCGGACATGACTGAGCGACTGAACTGAACTGAACAGGACCATTTTTGCTCCAGTAAGAAAAATAACTTGGGGTTGGGATGCCTGCTATGCTGTGGCTCAGAAGACAGGGGCTCCCATCAGACAGAGCCTGGCGAAGCAGATGCCCACGTGTGACTGGCCGTCCCTCTCTGCCTCCTGGGTCTCCCTAACTCCCTTTCTGTGTCTGTTTCCTGGTCCACGTGATGCCCTCACGCTTCCTTCTTCTGGCTTTTCCTCTCTTACCCAGGTGATTCATAGAATGGGGTGGATTCTGAGATACCCATTAGAACTGTTGAGTGGAGACATTGGCAGCCTCCAAGGAGAGGGGTTTTGTCTGTTCCCAGCATCAAGGCCAGTGCCTGCTGTGTCTTAAGTGCTCAACAAATATGTTTCAAATTCACCTTCTATGTGACATGAAGACCCAGTGTCATTGCTTACTTTCCTCATTTTCAACCTTTTTATATTACTGTATTGGCTCCATGTGTCTTTGATGTGCTTCCTAAATAAGGCAGGCAAAGATAGGTAAATGGATTGGTGAGTAGACAGATTTTTTTTTCCTCCTGTTCTCTCTTTCGCTCTCTTTTTTAATTGGAGTATAGTTGATTTCCTGGTCTCTATTTCTTAGCTGGAACAGTCTGACGCTAGCCTGGTCTCCCACATTCCTCACCTTGAACCCACCCCAGGTACCCTTCCCCAAACATGTTAGTCTTGTCCTCTGATCTCTCACATGACATTCCTCTGGACTGTGCCATGCCCCTTGAGAAGTCCTGCTTATCTTTCAAGTCTGGTGAAGGTGTCAATTTCTTTAATGAGCCTCCCTGCCCCCAGGCAGTTAGCCACTAGTCAGGCTTTTCCCTGCACTTTGCAGACTTTTGCTTTAGTTCCAAAGACCCTGATGCTGGGAAAGATTGAGGGCAGGAGGAGAAGGGGGTTACAGAGGATGACATTGTTGGATGGCATTACTGACTCAATGGATGAGTCTGAAACAGCTCCAGAAATAGTGAAAGACAGGGAAGCCTGGTGTGCTGCAGTCCATGGGGTCGCAAAGAGTCAGACACCACTGAGCGATGGAACAACACCACTATCTTGCAATCTTAGGTGAATGCTTGGCTCTTCGACTAGATATCATTACCTGGAGACAGGAACCAAATCGTATCTTAGTCCACAGGGCTTAGAGGCAGTGGTGGGCTGTCCCTGCCTACCAGCTTCAGAGAGCTGATTGTATGTAGCTGTTCCCAACTCTGCGTTCAGTTCCATCACATTAGTAGCTTGAAAGGCTGTGGTGGGAGTGTTGACACCATGGAAACTGGTAGATGCTACAAATCAACCACCCTCTGCGGCCAAAGCCAGTTTACCAGCACATGAATGCTATGAAAAGCCTTCAAGAGATTGATATCCAATACACTTTGAAAGAACAAATATATTATGCTCTGGAAAGTCCCCCAACATTAAAGTTAGCTGCTCTTTGCTTATATAGCCCGGGGTTGACTTGTGGGCTTTCCTGGTGGCTCAGCAGTAGGGAATCCACCTGCGGTGCAGGAGCTGCAGTAACTGTGGGTTCGATCCCTGGGTCAGAAAGAGCCTCTGGAGAAGGAAATGGCAACCCATTCCAGCTTTCTTACCTGGGAAATCCTATGGACAGAGGAGCCTGGCAGGCTACGGTCTGCAGGGTTGCAGAGAGTCAGATACAACTGAGCATGATGACTTGTTTTGTGTATACCCCTGCCATTGGTTAGGACCTAGTCCTTGCATTTGACACAGTGGGAGTTAAGCATTCATGTACACAGGATAACTTGGGGGCATTAGTAAAAATGCATCTTCCTGGGCCTACCCTTAGAGTTTTGGATTCATGGGAATCTGCATTTTATCAGGAAATACAATTGGTTGTAACGCAGAAATCGGCACACAAAAGTTGTTTGACCTTCGGGCCAACTCTGTTCTCCACAGTTTAAGGGGTCAGGCTAAATGGTAGTAATTAAAATGTTTAGCCAGTGCCAAATCCTCTTTTTTTTTTAAATTTGGTAAATGCCACAGGATGTGCAGGATCTCAGCTCCCCGACCAAGGACTGAACCTTGTCCGCTGCAGTGAAGGCACCAAGTCCTAACCGCTGGACACCAGGGAGCCCCCAGATTCTCCTTTAACTTTAGGTTCGGGGGATTCCCTGGCAGCCCAGTGGGTAGGACTCCACACTTCCACTTCAGGGAGCATGGGTTCAATCCCTGGGCAGGGAACTAAGATTCTACATGCCATGTGCCGAAGCCCCCCCCAAAAAAATTAGCTTCAGCCATCTTCCTCCCCCTAAACCAAGGCTAACTAGAGCTCTCTCCAGCTTGAGTGTCCTTCTCTCTTCTGGAAGAAGGTCAAGGCGCATCAGATGGCTAGGGAGATAGACAAAAAAGGGGGGGGGGGGTAGGGCCTAGATAATGCAGAGACTGAGTGTCCACAGGGAGCTGACAGGAGATGGGAGGCTCCATTCTGCAGGAAGATTATAGAAAAAGATGCTCCATGATGCAACCACCGGTGAGCAGTCAGTGGTGTGAACCCGGGAGCCTCAGGTCCTGCTTGGGTGGGGTAGCCGCTGTAAGTCGTGGAGATGTGAGGCCAAGGTTCCCACCAGGCAGAATGGCCTGGCTGAACGATGATTACAGCTCAGACAGGCTTTGAGTCAAGTCCAGCCCGGAAGGACAAGGGGAACATCACAGATCACGGGGTCAGTGGTCAAATAAGCTTAAGCAGGAAAGTTCAGGCAGGTTCCCGAGGTCCTTGGTGGGCGTCGTGAGCGCCAGAGCTGAGGAAATGTACACGAGGTTGTTGACTCTGGGCAGAAGCTCTTTGTCTTGTGTTCTCCCACACAGGCCCTACTGTACTTGGCCTGGTCAGAGCCCCAGGGTTTGACCTGCTACCCAGAGACAGAACGGGGACTCCTCCGGTGAAGACTTGCCCCAGCTGGGACAGGGCCAGGCTTCCCTCCAGTTCCTCATACTCAGTCCAGAATGTTCCCCTTCCTCTGTTCAAGCTCCCTGAAACCCAGGTGTGGGGTAGGGCTCCTGGGGGCTCCCTAGCCCTGAAGGGCACACTCCTTTTTCTCCAGGAAATGGCCAGTGATGAGCTGCGGGAACTGAGGAATGCCATGACCCAGGAGGCCATCCGTGAGCACCAGATGGCCAAGACAGGCGGCACCACGACCGACCTCTTCCAGTGCAGCAAATGCAGGAAGAAGAACTGCACCTATAACCAGGCATGGCGTGGGGCGGGGACCAGAAGGAGCTGAGGGACCAGCCAGCAGGGAGACGGGGCTAGAACTCTAGGCTGCGGAGAGGGGCACATCCTGGTTCACCAGCATGATACATCTGTGGCTTCTAGAAAAGATGCAGAGAGAAGCACCCAGAGCTATGTGTGTGAGGTGCCACCAGGATCTGACCTGCAGGCAGAATAAGAAGGACCAGACCTAAAAGGGGCACAGAACTTCTTCAGAGTCACAGATGGTTGGAAGAGAACTTGGCAGTAAAACCTCTGCTTCCTCACTTCACACACAGGGAGACTGAGGTTCCAGAGGGGACAGGCTTTGTCTAAAGCGGCAAAGACGGTTTGTGGCACAGAGAATAATAAACCCAGATCCAGACCTTTCTGCCTATAGTCTAGCCAACTTGGTGGTAAAGCCTAAGGGACTGAGCCCTGAGTCCTGAGGGTGAAGACCACTGCCCTGGCCTGGCCTCCTGTTCTGGGTTACACATGTTATGCCCTTGAGGCACCAGTATTCTTGGATTTGGATTAGTGCTCTGTTATTCTGGAGCTCTATTCATTCCCCCATCTACTTGTCAAGCAAGCACCTTGCCCCTGGGGACGTGTGGCTGCAGCAGAAATGCACTAGTCGGCCCTGCCTTCCAGGAGTCCCTCGGAGAATTCCCACTCAGGAATCCGAAGATGCGTGTGCAGGTTCCTACTCTCTGCAGAATTCTCTCTCCTGGGGTGTCATTGCTTTGCAGGGACAAGGCCGTGCTGTGCTGTGTCCTCCTGGCCTGTAGCTGGGCACACTCATTAGCCAGGGGACTCCCTCCCACCCCATAGACACCAGCTGACACGGTTCACAGCTGAGAGTCTGCAAAGCCACAACTTGTTACATGTCATGGGCATCCAGGGTGGGCTGCAGAAAATCAGAACAGGAGTTGTTAAATCCAGAAATGCCTGGGATTTGCGGGGGCAGACCTGGTTTTGGCACCTGAACGGTCTAGTTAAAGGGATGAGAAACCAGAAAACAACACTAAATATCCCCCATGACCTTCAAATCCTCTTTCCTCTCCGGGCCTCCATTCTTCCACCTGTATAATGAAGAAGAAACAGAATGATCCCTAAGAGTGCTTCCAGCTCACTCAGTTCTGATCAGAGAGGTACATCCAATAGGCTGCGCTCATTTTTCCTGTAGGAGATGAATCTTGAAGCAAGAGAATAAAGATCAGTTCAGAAGGATCAACAGGAAGTGTGAGAGTGCAGAGGTCAGGCTGAGCCAGTGAGATCCTGGAAGGGAGCCGATGGGCCTGTGAGGAGAGAGGGAAACATAGGCACACACAACGGAGCGCTCAGTGATGAGGGCACTGCCAAGGTGGCGTGGGAATAATGGTGCCAGCCTCTGCGATTTGACCTACTTCTGCAGTGGGAGCCATGGCAGGTCCAAGAGCAGGGCGGGTGACTTCACGAGTGGTCCCACTCTCTTTTTTTCTCTCAGGTGCAGACACGCAGCGCTGATGAGCCCATGACGACCTTTGTCTTATGCAACGAGTGTGGCAATCGCTGGAAGGTCTGTATGTCTGTATCTTTCTTCCTCCCCTGTCATCCTCAGGTACTGCCCCACTTAAGAAGTAGTAGGCCCACAGCCCCAAACCAGGGGAGGCTGGGGGTGGGGGGGCTTGCCAGCCTGCACACAGCAGGTCTGCAGAGCTGGAGATAGTGGTGCATTGTTGGGAAGGCAAGGCCAGAGGACACATATGTGTGCATGTTTTTGTTTTGGAAAGCACCCAGAGGGGGTGTGGACAGCAGCCAGCATTTTATCACAGGATGGGCAAGTCTGTCATTTGAACACAGATGGAATCAGCCTCCTGAGATCCCCGGGGTTGGTGGCAGGGGTGGAGGGGGAAGGAAAAACAATAGCCCTCTGCACTTGGACCGCACCTCTCTGCAAAGTGCTTCCACAGATGCTATTTCCTTTGAGCCCGGCCACAGCCAGGGAGGTGGGGACGACTGAGCCCTGTCAAACGGGCACTGCTCTCAAATGCACCCAGGTCATCCTCCCCTCCTAAGGCAGCTCTGGGAAAGCCTTACGTTACCCAAGGCTGTAACCCAGGCAGCCCCAGCTCCCACAAAGGCAGTGGTTTTGTTTTCAGGCGTGGGAGCCAAGCAAAGGCTCCTCCTGGAGTGCTCCTGCCCGCCTCATCTTCTGAACCACCCGAGTGTGGTCACATGATTAATGTCCCCTTCCAGTGCCATCTGATTTGCATGTGTGCTGTGTGATGTCTGGGTCACCGGGCAGCCAGCAGGGTGCTTCAAAAGTTGTAAAGTACTTAGCGAGGACTGAGCATGAGACTGGGAGTCAGGAGCCTTGATTTCCCGTCTCCACTCTGCCCTACTCACTGTGACCCTGAGCATGTCACCCACCTCCCTGAGCTAAAGGGTGATGCGAATGCCTTTCTCCCAGGCTGATTATGAGGACTATTACCTATGCACACATGCTTTGCAACAACTACGAGAAATGTTCCTTCATAATATTACTCTCACTTTCAGATGAGGAAATTGAGCTACTGAAATGGTTAACGAGCATAAAGCCTCGAAGTTTGGAGCATGGAAAGACAGTGCTCCAAATTCCTGATCGATTGACCTGTGACTTTATGAAGGGCCTTGACAGCCCCGGGGTCTCATAAGAACTGCCATGTTTTTTTAGGGTAAAAAGTCAGATGATTGTGTATTTTTTTCTCTCATTCACCTGTTGAGCACTTAGAGGTGAAGCCAGGATAATGGCCTACTGGCTTCAAGCATGGGTTTGGGTGTCAGGCTCAAATCCTAGCTTTATCACTCACAAAGTGACTTTGCCAAGTGCCCTGAACTCTCTAGGCCTGGATTTCCTCATCTATAAAATAAGGGTAGGAATATAGCCCACAGAGCTATTTTGAGGATTAGAGAAGGTAATACATGTAAAAAATTAACAGGGCCTCTGACAGCTCAAATGGTATCTTTGTCAAATTAGGGAAAGGTGTTCTTCCTCCAGGTAGACGTAGCCTTGCACTTGGGTCCAGAACTTGGGAAACAGCAGGGATGGAGTTTCAGGCCCAACCTGCCCCTGTGGGGAGGCTGTCTTGTGAACAACCTGTACAACCACACAAAAAAGTCCTGAGCACATATGTGCCTGGTACATAGAAACCGCCATTCTTGTTATTCCCAGTTGTTACCTATTAGTATTATGGGAGCTTGCAAGTCATTTAACCTGTCTGAACTGCTTCTTTACCTGTGAAAATGCAAGTATTATAATAGTGCTTATCTCACAGGGTAGCTATGAGGATGAAATGAGTTGATATGTGTTAATACTGCTTAGCCCAGAGTAAGTGCTCAATAAACGGTAACTTTTGTGAGTGTTACTGTTGGGCAAAAGACATTCTACATGCTCCAAACCCAGCTCCTCTCCCTGATTCCTGGAGAGAAACTGGAATATGAAAGTTGGAGAGGCAGGTCCCACTAGAGGTGGCAGCTACGTGGCTTTGGACAAAATTTCCAGGTAGTGTCCGCTGCCATGTGGGAGGCCTGCTGTCTAACCAAGCTATGAGTAATAGTCATGGTGATGTTTCTGACCATAAATTGAGTGCCCACCACATGTCCGGCATCAAATTTCCATTCATTGCTTGATTATCTTTTTCTTCATGGATCGGCATTATGATCCCATTTTACAGATGAGTAATTTGTTCAGGGTTGCACCGCTAATAGTGACGGAGCAGGGATCTGGACTGGTCTGTTTGGCTCCAGGCTTCCAAGGTGGCTCAGTGGTAAAGAATCTGCTTGCCAACGCGGGAGATGCAGGCTCAATCCCTGGGCTGGGAAGATCCCCTGGAGGAGAAAACAGCAACCCACTCCAGTATTCTTGCCTGAAAAATCCCATGGACAGAGGAGCCTGGCGGGCTACAGTCCATGGGGTCGCAAAGAGTCAGACACGACTGAGTGAATGAACACAATCCTGCGTGGCTCCAGACCCCACCTTCCCTTTCATGTCCCCTCCACGTGCCTTTATCCTCTGAGTGGCACAAAGAAAGTTCTAAAATGCTGTTGCCTTCTTGGTCTTGTAGTTCTGCTGACAGAACCACCAACCAGGATTTCAGTGAACAAGGTGAGGAAGAATAAAGAGAAGACACCAAGCCCTTCGTAAACTGGAGAAAAATAAAAATGAAAATGAAGAGAAATGCTGAACTCTGAATGGGGCATTAGGGATCAGAGGGAGAGGTCTTTTGCAAATTAATAATCATTTATCAATAGGGATGGGCTTCCCAGGTGGCTCAGTAGGTAAAGAATCCCCCTTTTGATGCAGGAGTTGCAGGAGACTCGGGTTCAATCCCTGGGTCAGGAAGATCCGCTGGAGGAGGAAATGGCAACCCACTCCAGTATTCTTGCCTGGAAAACTCCACGGATAGAGGAGCCTGGTGGGATTCAGTCCATGGGGTCACAAAGGGTCGGACACGACTGAGCCCAGCAAAGCAGCAGCACACGGATAGGCATTGACTAATGGGGAGGCTAATTGGGGTGTGATTCTAAGACCATGTGGACAGGCCTCTTGCAGAAACTCAAGATTTCAGAGCCCCAGAGCTAAGGTGCAGTATATTTGATAGTAGCTGGCAGACCTTCGCTTTGAGTCCCTTCCCTCACATCTGAACCTCTCAGCCTTTTCTGAGTTGAAAAATACCAGACTGACTCAGATCTTACCCACTCCACTGTGAGTCACACGTGCAGAACAGTTGGCACACGGCGTCACATTTGGCTAAGGCAGACGTGACTTCCACGCCATGTAGGAAGATCTCTTCCCCGCCCATCATCTCTTCTCAAACTCTCTGCTCTTCCCTGTTCTAGCTGATCTGGGGGCAGGGCTCTCAGGACTCCAGACAGGCCACACATCATCTTGAGCCCAGGGTTTCTGAGTGAAGAAGTGGTGCCTGAGTTTGGCGGTCCCCGGGAGATCCTGAGCCTTGGGACCCGTCCGGGCCCAGGCAACGCGTTCCTCACAGCTCTGTTGTGGCCTGACTACAGAGGAAGTCTGCAGGGCACAAGGCCCCTGTTGTGCTTCTCCCACGATGAAGTTGGCTTGCTTTTTAAGCCAATAGGAAACTTTAGGCAAAGCTAGAACCTTCTGAAAAAGCCCTGGGAGCAGGTCTGGTGCATCTGTCCTGAGTCTCACTCTCTGACTGTCCCTGGCCTTCCAGCAGCCCTAGGCTGAGCCTCCTGGACACTTGTTTCCTGAAATAACTAACTCGTAAGAGCTTGTGAAACAAAAAGAGGCTATCCTGGTGGCTCGGTGGTAAAGAATCCACCTGCCAATGCAGGAGACGCGGGTTCGATCCCTGGGTCAGGAAGACCCCCTGGAGAAGGAAATGGCAGTCCACTCCAGCATTCTTGCCTGGAGAATCCGCCAGACTGTAGCCTGGCGGGCTACAGTCCCTGGGGTCGAAAAAAGTAGGACACGACTTAACGACTGAACACGCAGGAGCTTGTGAACTCCTGGGAGCTTCGGCGAGTCCCTTAGCCTGAGTCATTTACTTATTCGTTAAAAATGGGAGTGGTCCTATGCCTGCTTCAGAGCATTTCCATCTGCCTTGGGGTTCTCTCTTAGGGCAGCTTTTGGGGTAACTTCAGCCCACGTTTCTTATGTGCCCTGGCATCATCCACTCTGGAATTTATCACTTTCCTCTTTCTATCCAACTGCCTCTTCCGATAGATGAAGCCTGTAAATAAACCGTGTGCAGAAACCTGCCACCATCTCCAGCTTTTCAGCAGTCAGATTTGGGATGGGTCCTTTGGGAAGACGGAAAATTCACTCATGGAAGCTATAAAACCCAAAGCTCATAAATATCAGATCCAAGACTGAAACTCTGGTCTTGTGCTTCCTGTCATTGTGCTCAAGGCTATGAGAGATGCAGGGCCAGACACAGTGCTCTGCCCCCACCTTCCAGGAACCCTCAGCCTGGCAGGGAAAGAAACCCACAGGCACAGACTTCCACACCAGATGGGATGGGGGGATGTCATACATGCCTGAGGTATGAGTGTCACCCGCAAAAAGGCAGAGGGACGTTGCTTTAGATACCCAGGTACTTCTTAAACTGTAATATGGGTAGGAATCCCCTGAGGATCATGTTAAAATGCAGATTCTGATTCAGTGGGTCTGGGGTGGGGCCTGAGATTTTTTTCATTTCCAATAAGCTCCCAGGTGATTCCAATGCTGCTGATCCACAGACCACACTTTGGGTAGTCATGGTTGAGATATCTAGACTTTTCTCTGCAATATCTCAGCCTCCTTCCAAATGTCTAGAAATCAAAAGCAGAGGGTTTCCTAGGTGGCTCAGGTGGCCCAAAATGGATTAAACAACAACAAAAAAATGCAGAACAAAATATCAACCACTATTAATACAATAATGTCAATAAATGTTACTTTGGGGCTATTTAAAGATGGCAGCCTGGGTGAGCTTCAGTACTCCCTTTCCATCTGAATATCCATTGTGCTTCTGGTGTCAGGGATTTACAGCAAAGGAAAAAACACAAAACTGAATCTCCACCCTCAATAACCTTACTGTTTACAAAGGAGATGAGTCAGAGTAAACAGCAGAAGAACAAGTCGTCTCCAGTTCCCATATCTATACAGTTCACATCTACGTTCACAAGAGGACACAGAAAAGCATGAATAGGCCTCAGACTGTCAGTCAGCAGGCATCAGGACCTTCCCAAGCTTCCTGTATCCACTCGGGACCCCCTCCAAGGCATGCCGTCCACTGCAGTGACCAGAATAGGCTTTTTGAAACTGCAGATCTGATCCTGTTGCAGCCCCCCACTCCCTCATCCCCGTCTAGAGCCCTCCATGTGTTCCCACTGCTTGTGGCAGAGCCCACAACGTCCTGCAGTGCTGGCCTCGGCCTCTCCTTTGTGCTCCAGCCACACTGGTCAAGCTGTGCTCCTTACCACGTGGGCTCTGCATTCACTGTTGTCAGGAACACGTGGTTTAACCCCTTGCCCTCTTCATCTTATCAGTTATCAGTTCTAGAGTCTCCCTTACCCATTCCTTCTCTCCACTGCCACCATCAACATTTTCTCTCAGGTGTTTTTTTTTGGGGGGGGGGGGGGGGCGGCGGGGATTGATGCAAAGGCCTCATACTCAACTCAAAACACTCCCAACTCAAAATACTCTCCACCTGGACTTCCCTGGCAGTCCAGAGGTTAAGATTCCGAGCTTTCAATACAGGGGGCACAGGTTCAATCCCTGGAGAGGGAACTAAGATCCCACAGGCTGTGAGGTATGGCCAAAAAAAAAAAAACAAACCCAAAACCACCCCCTACCTTACCTGCATGAGCCATGCATGGCTCTAAGCATCAGTCCCTCATTTTCAGTGGATTTTCACCAGCTGTCCTTGGTCTGACTTTAAAAGCTCCTCTCCTCCTGCCTATCTTTAGTGGTTTATCTTCCACCCTTGCTGCCTCTTATGCTACAGCCAGCCTAAGGGAGGTATTTGTCCTGTTCTTGCAAACCTGATGGACCTTCCCAACTATGGCTGCCTATTTTGACCCCACCCCCATCCCAGTCCAAATCTTACATTTTCTTCAAGGCTCATGTCTTCTATGGAGTCTTCTCTGATCCCCTGGCTGAAAGATATGGTTCCTCAGAACTTCTACAGTACTATGAAATGCTAATAATTTTTACACCGCATTCTACCATGACAAAGATCATTTCTCTGTATGACAGTGTCAGTATTATCTATTAATTATTGAGCATTTACTAGCTGAGTATCTTGGACACATTATGTAAACAACATGCCTTCATCCTTTATTTGTAAAATGATGGAAATAATAACACTGAACTCATAGGGTTGTTGTGAGGATTCATCAGAATCACACCTGACACAAAGCACCCAGTTAGTATTAGCTATTGGTGTGAGTATGAGGCGGGGGTGGGGGTGGGGGCGGTACTTTATATTGTCTCAACTAACCCTCAGACCCGCTGAACTAGGTTACTATTATTATATTTTTTTTTTAACATGTGGGTTGAGAACTGGTGGGTCTTAAATGAAGTTGTGCGTAAAAACAAAACAAATTGTGGGGAAATATACATAATAAATTAGCCATCTTAACCATTTTTAAATGTACATACAGTCCAGTAATAAAGAACATTCACACTATTGTGCAGCCAATCTCCAAAACTTTTCGTTTTACAAAACTAAACTTCTATACCTATTAAACAATTCCCCATTTCCTCCTTCCCTAGTCCCTGGCAAGCCCTATTCTACTTTATGTTTCTATGTATTGTATTATTATACTGGTTTTACAGACCGAGAAATCCAAGGTTCAGAGAGTAATCTGCTTCAGGGAGACAGAATCTGGACTTGAACTCGGGGCCCCATGCACACTCGGAGTCACTCTGAAGTACGGTGTCACCTCCGACAGCATCTATGATGCGTTTACCTGCCCCATGACCATCGTGGTCAGTATGTGCCAGGGCCCTCCTCTGGGCCCCTGCGTTTTGCAGCCATTCTCAGATGTAATCCTCACGGCAGCCTTGCAATCACTGAGGGGCAGTGTTCTATCTCCCAGCGCAGAGCTGATATAGGACAGATCAGGCCTGATGCCTGTCAATAGATTAAACAATACGAGATAAACCTGTGGCACATTTTTAATGCAATTGTTTACATTTTTTCAGTGTTGACACTCAGGAGAAAACCAGCTGAAACGCATGAGGTCAGAAAGAGCTTCCCAGTCCCCCCCCCCCACCCCTCCTCCTGCAGAGTCAATCTGCTCTTCTCACCCCAGGCCACCCCCAACCCCATCTGCACCTTGTCACCAGCATCGCTGAGCCACACAGCCAGGGCCAGAGGCAGGCGGGCGGGCGGGCGAAGGGACATCAGGGACTGTGCTTGCTCTGCTTCCTCCCCTGCCACTCCACCCCCACGTCCTTCCCTCCAACCAGACCCAATCCTGACCATTCTGAAACACTCTCTGTCCTTTCACGCCTCCGTGGCTGCGCACATGCTGTTCTGGAAGCCTGGAATGCTTTCCCTCCCCTCGTTCTCCACCTCCAAGACTCCTACCGTCTTTGCGAGCCAGCTCCGCCGTCGCCTCCTCTGTGAAGACTCCTCCCCTACCCACCTCCCCAAGCTGTGAGTCCGCCCCTCTTTGGAGCAGACTAGTTCGCGTCGGAGTGCTCTCGCGTCTGGGCTGCAGTGACTGTCTGTAACTCAATGTGTCCCCCACGCTCCCAGCTCCTTGTGCTAAGATGAGGCTTCATCTCTGCTCCCAGCAGGGGTAAAGAGGATTTTGGATCACTGATTTTTATTTTTTTCATGTTCCTGGTATATTTCAAAATGAAGAGATAACAAGATCACAAATATTGAGGCATCTTTTTCAATGTCTTGCAAATGAATGCTTCCAGATACAAAAAATTATAATTGTGCTGCTCACAGGATAATTATAGGATTAAGATATATTAATAAATATATATAATTTATTAAAGTGTAAAAATATACTTTTATATTATTTACATTTGTATAAATACATATTGTATTTATACATTATACTATATATACTAAAGACTTATTAAGATATAATAATTTATAGTGCTCAGTAGGCATAGCAGTCTGTTAATAAGAAACAAGCTTCAGGATATGCAAGGAGGCTCTTTGATCAAATTGGTCAGTGGATGTGACATAATGTAAAACCCCATTTGGAGACACTGTCAAAAGCCTAAATTGGAGACTGTAATGAAACTGTTCTCCTGGCCCCCTTCTCCAGTGGCAGGCTGTGCTGCTGCCTCTGCACACAGTAGGCGCTGATTGTATGCTGAAAAAATGGGAACAAACACAGCTTTCCAAGTTGTTACTGAAAACCCACCCACAGTACGTATTCATGAAAAACAATGAAGTCCTGAACAATGGGGCAGGAAGCCACCTCCTTCTCCAGTGACCCCAACCCTCAGAGTCCAGCTGAAGGCTGCAACAGGAAACCCCTCACCCAGAGTCTTTCCTCCCCCTCCTCCCCACTGCCCACCCCTCCAGGGGCACCAAATGCACTCTTGCTTTCCATCCACTCTCAGCCCCCCTTCTTCTCAACCCTCAGAGGGTCCCAGGTGAAAAGAGAAAAGCACTTACTCATAGGAGGAGGCAAGCAGCCAAGCTGGGCTTGGAGAGTCGTCCTGCCCCGAGGCAGGCCTGAGGAATAAAAGGAACGGCGGGCAAGAGGACAAAGAAGGACTTAAAGCTCTGGAACAAGGGGAAAGAAAAGGCCTAAGAAAGTTTACAAAGCAATCTGTCAGAGAAGGGATGAAAAGGGAGCCCCACTGAGCCGAGGGGCTCAGGCACTCACCTCACCTTCGGCCCAGTTAGAAACCTGCAAACTCTGAGCTGATCTCTCTCTTCCTTGTCCCAGAGCTTTCTCTGGGAGCGTGAGGCCTCACCTTGCTGAGTTTTTGGTAGCCCCAAATACTTCTGCTCTACTTGGCTCAATACGCCAGTTCTCTTGAACTCAACAAACTGACTCAACTGCCAGCTCCCTCTGGATTTTCAGCAGAAACACTCTGGATAATAAGGTCACCAGCAGATCTCCACAGCTATCCAGCCACTCCGACTTCTCAGATGTTCTGAGCCAGTGAAAATATCCACAGGCTTTCTGAAAGTCTCTCCTGCCACCAAAGGCAGGATTAATAGTAATATCAATGATCATCTGAGTGCTCTCTCTGTATGGAGTGCTTTAAATCATCTTACTGCTCACCACCACCTTAGGTATGGATTACCCTATTTCACCAGAAAGGGAAGCGGGCCTGGAGCGATTAAATGACTTTCCAAAGAGATACACAGCCTGGATTCCAACCTAGGTCTGTCTGACCTTGATGCCCACACACTTCCCCCACTCAGGACACCACCTCTTGGGGATCCTCTACGATTCTATGTTTTTGTGTGTGTGGTTCCCATATTAATTTTAGATGGGGGAGGGATGGTACAATTCTGTGGTATCTAAAAAATTTCTTACCTCACAGTTGGCAGTGGGGAGTGGGGGAGTCTGCCTCCTGGCTGGGTAGGGTCCTGAGTTCTTTCTAAACACTTGAGTAATTAACCATAAATAACTGGGCACTGGGAACAGGACACTCACTAATAAAAGCGTAGCCTAGAGTCACGTTTGATGAAAAAAATTCAAGTCACTTGGTGGGTGGACATATCTGCAAAACAAAAGAAAAGCCCCTTTCCCAGCCCAGGCAGAGAAGTCTCCTGTACAGTTAGAGACAACAGGCTTCTGGGCACATGGCCAAGGTTCTGGGGATATTTATAACTTGAAGAGGGTGGGAGTCCCTAATAAGCTGCTATATTCTTTTTCCATCACTTCCCTCTCCAAGGCTACAGCGAGCTCGGAGCTCTCCTTCGCGCAGAATGCCTGCTCTCCCTAGTGCTCCGCTTCCATTGTCTCATTTTCTCATCCTGGCTGGGGAAAGGGAAGGCTGCAAGTCCTTCCGTTCGGAAGAGCTCCAGTTGAATGCAGCTTAGCTGCTGGTGATATTTCTTGGCTAGTTGCTGTGGTCTCAGAGATCTGCCTAGGAGCCTGTGGTTTCTCTGAGCTGCCTCAGAGTCTGATGTTTCGGGAATTCTGTGAGTCTTTGGGAACCGCCTACCATCTCTGGGCTTTGCCTGCATGTCTACGGATTCGAGATCTACCTGCAGGTCTAAGATATCCAGGGTCTGCCGGTGATCCCTAGAATCTTTCCAAACGTCCGCAGTCTCAAGAGAACTCTGCCTGCGGATTTGAAATCTGTTTTGAGGCCTCTTGGATCTTTTGAAGCCGGAGACCTAACGCATCTTTTGCGGGCCAGGAGGTGAGTCTGGTGGTTCCCAATTCGGGTTTTCGGCTTCCTGCCTTAAGTCGGTCAAGGGCTGGTAACATCCTGAGAGCCCGTTGGGCTTAAGCCGTTAGAGGCCCACGATCCCATCGACGCGGGAGGCCGCCAGGAACTCTTTTAGCAGGCAAGCCCTCGGGGATAATAAGGACAGGCTTTCCGAACCCCCGGGCCCGGCTCGCTCCACCTTACGCGCCCTATAACCCACCCTCGCTTCTGACTTCGCTCCGGCTTTTGCTTCCCCTCCGCTAGGCGCAAATCAGCCGGCCGCTCAAGGGGAGCCTGTTTTAGAAAGACGCGGTTGGATATCCCTACAGGGTTAACAGCGATGGAGCCGGGACCCAGCCGGGCCCTGCCGCGGACCTCACTCTCCTGCGGACGGGCTGCGCGGTGCCTCCTGGGAGTTGTAGTCTGCGCAGCAGTGTGAGAATGCCGCGGTGGCTGCTGGGAGATGTAGTGCGTGGGTGGAGCTCAAAGTTCCAGCGCGGCCGCCGAGTCTCCCCTGGGGAGTGGGCGGCTGCTGCTTTCCTCTCAAGTCTGGGTCGTCAGATGAGAGCTAATCCCAGAGGAACCCAACACAGGCCAGCACCTATATTAGGCTCAATGTCGCAGTTAAGCTTAACTTAAGCTCGACTCAAGATAAACTTCTAGGGGTGTGACGAGAAGCAGGGCAACCTCTCTGGCTTAATCCGGCTGCTCTCTCCAAGAGAAGAAAGTGAAAGATACTCCGCCCTGGCTAGGAGGACGCGCTTTTTTTCTTCACCCTTTTGTTCTTTCCCTCCGTGGCTTTTGGCCTCTTGACTGGCCTTTGTACGACAGAGTGGAACTCCAACTCCCGACAGGCCACGGGGTCGGGCGCAGGCGCGCTAAAGGGGCTCTGCCGGGCTACGGGAGGCGGGCTTAATACTCGGAATCTAATTGGCAGAGTGCTTTTGGAGCTTCGCTCGCTGATTGGCCGAGGCAGCTGCCGGAAAGGGCCCAGCCTCGCCATGGAGGAGCAGAGGCGTTCTGTGGGTTGGGCTGAGAGCCTCCTCCCTGAGAGAGCATCGGCTTGACCCCCGGGTCCGGGAGGGACCGAGCCAGGGGGTTGTCTTATTAAATTCTGGCAGCCTCCACCCCTTGGTGGCGGAGACACAGAGGGCGGGTCGCGCTCGAGGGTCAGGGAGGAGAGTGACCCGGCCCGGGTTCAGGGCCCTCCCCACCCGCCTGGGCGGCCAGAACTCCAGCCCCGGGGAGTGGGCAGGGCCTGTTTCTGTGCCTCACGCCCTGCTTTTCGCCTCCTTTAGCGCTGTCTGCTAGCTGCTTTTCCTGCTGTCTCTCCTGGGAGGCGAATCCTTGAGCCCGAGATGGCAGCCACCCTGCTCATGGCTGGGTCCCAGGTAAGCCGGGGGTGGCTTCTCGGACCCTGCCTGTGCTTAACCACCTCGTGCCCGCGTTTCTTTGCTTTGCAAATCCCTATGGAAAATTCCCTCGGATTAGTAATTCGCTTGCTTTGCCATTCTGCCTCCAGAGATCCAGTATCAGGACAGTATAGCCACAAACAAGCATTTATTGAACACCTGCTGTTTGCCTTTCAATACTAGGGAGACAAAGATGGATGGAACGTGCCCTCCCTGTCTGCTCACAGTCTGTAGGAAGACAGATGCATCCGGTTAGCCATGAAACTAGCGTGATAAAAGCACTATTTTCTGTAGGAGCAAGGTGCTGTGGGAACCAAGAAGTGGGAGTATTCTCTCTGAGGTGTGGGAAGGAGGAGTGGAGCAGAGCGCGGAATGGGCGGCGGGGAGTGGGGGGGCGGGGAGGGCACTGAGGAACAGATGGTGCTGGAACAGGGTTTTAAGGAATAGTAGGATTTCACTAGTCCGAGGAAGATACTCCAAGAAAAGAGGAACGTTGTAGGTAAAGGTATGGAATGATGCAGATGTTCGATGTGTTCTGAGAAGAGTACTGTTAACAGGAGGGCAGGGGTATCCGGCCATGGGACCAAAGCAGTCTGCTCATAAATTGCTGTCTCCTGAACCACATCTCTTTGTTGCTTACTTATTTCTCCTTTGGATTCTACATATCAGACCTAATGCCTTTTGCCTTCTCAACAATTCTAGCCATGTCTCTCGTTTCAAGAAGAAAAATTGTTACTAACTTCCTAGATACCAAGTATTGAGGAAGCAATGTGTGATTTCAGGCACCTGTGACATTTGAAGATATGGCCATGTACCTCACCCGGGAAGAATGGAGACCTCTGGACCCTACACAAAGGGACATTTACAGGGATGTTATGCAGGAGAATTATGGAAATGTTGTCTCATTAGGTAAGAATTCTCTTTCTCCACCCCACGTTTTTTGAGACTATCAAAAATGCCTTAGCTCTTTCAACACAACCTAGTTACTTGATTTTTAAAGCACCTAAGTGGATTTTGGCGTGGGCTGAGTCCTCAGGCAGATCTTTGACTGAGGGAATATCAAGGTCATATCGTCTAGGATGAAAGATTGTTTCTGTGCATTTTAGAAACACTCAGATTTCTTGTGCCCTGAATCATTTGCCATTCTCCAGCCTGTTTGTACAGATCACTGACCAAACAGGTCTGACATAATGGTACTTGCCAGGTTATAAATGCCCCTGTAAATGGTGCTTTTACTAGAAGATGAAGGGGTGCTGACCAAGGTTGACAGGAGGGCAAAAGCCACCTTTTTGTGTTTGTTTTGGCTTCAGAGCCCTAGCTTTGCCTTGGGTCCTTTATTTATCCACAGTAGGTACTTGTCTAGAGATGTTTCAGAGTTGATCATAGATTTTGAGTGTGTCAGATGCTGTTCCAGGAGAATCCTGAACTAAATGAGATCACAAATTCTATTAAAGAGGGAAGCTAATTTTTCTTAATGGCCTGCAAACCTGTCTTTTCTGTGAGATACCCTTTTGTCTGGGTGCAATAGAATAAACTGTTCTTGAGCTGAACAGTCTTTTGACTCACTTTGTCTCCTGTTAGGACTTGACAGAAGTTAGCAACCATGTATGGTTCACTATGTTATCTGCCATTCATTAGGATTATTTCTTTTTCTGAAAGCTTTATCCCTATAGCTTTTAACAAAGAAATGGCAACTCTGAAGGGTTTCCTATTTAACCTGGACTCTCTCTGATGTCTCAACTTTCTTGGATCCTTCCTTTAGAAATGCAACTAGAAATGACTCTGTCTACCCAGATCTGTTGTAGTCAGGAACCCAAGTATTCCACTTAATCCAACAAAAACAAGAAGTGAGAATCTTAAAGAAATGTGAATTTATACGTCAGTGGTCCAGCCCAAGGAATGCTTGTTGGAAAGATGGAAACATGGAAGCACCAAAAAAAAAAAAAAAGTTTCTTGCCCAAATAAGTTTGGGAATGGGTTAAATAATGTTTACAAGACTTTTTTTTACCTTCAGACTCCTCAGAACCTATAATCTGGTATCAGGGCATTTTAAATTTCTAGGAAGAGGATGTTGTATGCACCATTTACCAAACTAATTTGTCCATGGACCTTTTTCCCCCAGAATACCTAGTAACCTCTTTATAAAAAGTGTACCAAGAGACACAACTTGGAAAAGACATGACTGGTAGAAAGTTTCTTATACACAGTGACTTTGTGTATTTTGATTTTCTTTTAAAGTCTTTACCTAGTCAATGCCAAAAGCATTCTGAACCAGGCATCTTTTTTGCCTTCTCCAACTGTCTCACTTCTGTTTGCATTAAAAGGCCAGTGAGGAGGACATCCCTTGCAGTCCAGTGCTTAAGACTCTGCTCTTCCAATGCAGAGGGTGTGGGTTCAATTCCAGTCTGGGAACTAAGATCCCAAAAGCTGCATGGTGAGGCAGAAAAAAAAAAAAAGTACCAAAAAAAAAAAAAGCCACTGAAAAGTAGCAAGTAACATTTGGCAGTCATTTTTCCTGTCAAGTGAGACTTGATATAGATTGATAAAAATCTGTTTTTCTCCATGCTAACCCAGTAAGTCCATTTTTTCCCCCTAGTAGGTGCTTAGTGGATATTAAATAATGCTAATGATGAAGACTTGACAAGAACATACCATATACACACACATGCATTCACATACAAAATATCTAGGCTCTTTGCTTTTAGAAGTTCTAATTTAGAGTCTTATATTTTCTTTTATATATATATACTTATTTATTTGGCTGTGCTGGGTCTTAGTTGTGGCACACAGTTTTAGTTGCAGCATGTGGGATCTAGTTCCCTGACCAGGGATCAAACCCTGGCCCCCTGCATTAGGAGCTTGAAGTCTTAGCCACTGGACCACCAGGGAAGTTCCTAGAGTCTTTTATATTTTCTATTTCTGGTTTTCTTCTTTTGAAACACCAGGAACGTATATAATTTGAATAAAGAACCATTAACTGTAGTGATTGAAAGCATTAACTTTTATCAAGACACCTGGATTTGTATCTTAGCTTTACCATTTACTACTGTTTAACCTTTTGTGAACCATTTCTGTGGATCTTGGATTTCTCATTCATAAAGTGGAAATCATCATGATGTCTGGTGCTCAGGGTGGTTGAGGTAATTCACATAAAGAACTTAGCACAGTGCCCAGCACACAGTAGATCATTTTTGTGTGTGTTTACCAATAGTATTCTTTACCCTTGATTACAGATTTTGAAATCAGGAGTGAAAACGAGGTGAATCCAAAGCAAGAGATTAGTGAAGATGTGGAATTTGAGACTGCATCTGAAAGACCTGTTGGTAATACTGAGGAAAATCCTGAAAGTGAAGAGGCCTTTGACAACAGGGATAGATCAGAAAGACAATGGGGAGATTTAACGGCAGAAGAGTGGGTAAGCTATCCTCTCCAGCAAGTCACAGATCTGCTTGTCCACAAAGAAGTCCACACAAGCATCCGATATCATATATGTTCTCATTGTGGAAAGGCCTTTAGTCAGATCTCAGATCTTAATCGGCATCAGAAAACCCACACGGGTGACAGACCCTATAAGTGTTATGAATGCGGGAAGGGCTTCAGTCGGAGTTCCCACCTTATTCAACATCAAAGAACACACACTGGGGAGAGGCCCTATGACTGTAATGAATGTGGGAAAAGTTTTGGAAGAAGCTCTCACCTCATTCAGCATCAGACAATCCACACTGGAGAAAAGCCTCACAAGTGTAATGAGTGTGGGAAGAGTTTCTGCCGGCTGTCTCACCTCATCCAGCACCAAAGGACCCACAGTGGGGAAAAACCCTACGAGTGTGAGGAGTGTGGGAAAAGCTTCAGCCGGAGCTCTCACCTAGCTCAGCACCAGAGGACCCACACAGGTGAGAAGCCTTATGAATGTAATGAATGCGGGCGAGGCTTCAGTGAGAGATCTGATCTCATCAAACACTATCGCGTCCACACAGGGGAGAGACCCTACAAGTGTGATGAGTGTGGGAAGAATTTCAGTCAGAACTCTGACCTTGTGCGCCATCGCAGAGCCCACACAGGGGAAAAGCCGTACCACTGTAATGAATGTGGGGAGAATTTCAGTCGCATCTCACACTTGGTTCAGCACCAGAGAACCCACACTGGGGAAAAGCCATATGAATGTAATGCCTGTGGGAAAAGCTTCAGCCGGAGCTCTCACCTCATCACACACCAGAAAATTCACACTGGAGAGAAGCCCTACGAGTGCAACGAGTGTTGGCGAAGCTTTGGTGAAAGGTCAGACCTAATTAAACACCAGAGAACCCACACAGGAGAGAAACCCTATGAGTGTGTGCAGTGTGGAAAAGGATTCACCCAGAGCTCCAACCTCATCACACATCAAAGAGTTCATACAGGAGAAAAGCCTTACGAATGTACAGAATGTGAGAAGAGTTTCAGCCGGAGCTCAGCTCTTATTAAACATAAAAGAGTGCACACTGACTAAGTCCTATAATTATGAATGGGGAATGATTCATTTGAAGGTACAATTGTATTCTGTATCAAAGAGCTCTGTCAAGACTGAAGCTTCTCTTACTGTGCTGAATTTCTTTCTTGTGGGTCACCATTTAAAATATCACAGAAGACAAGCCACTTGAAATTCTGACCCATGGCTTTGGGAATATTATTCTCTCTTGCAAAATAGTGATTTGTATTCCCTCAGTACTAGCGAATTATTTCATCAAAGTCAGCCTCACAAATAACTGGAAATCTGAAGACCAGGTGATAAATGCTGGTAAATGCTCAGGCCTGGAAATGGACTAAATCTTTCAAAGTAATTTCTCCCATCCTTGACCCAAAGAGCTATACTAGGAGAAATGTTGAAATGTGATAGGGTGGTCACAGCTGCTTTGGAACAAAACAACCAGAGACTTTGCCTGAATTGCCACACCTATTCACTCACCATAGTAGCTGGGCACACACATCTTCCCTTCAAAGGGCTTTCTCCTTGAGTTGCTTATGCATTTGTATCTTTCTATCTTCCTGAGAGCAGGATTCTGCACGGTGAAGGCAATGATCATCGCTTTTCTCCTTATTGTTTCTAATTAACTTTTTTTAAAGCTTTCCTCTTTGTGAAAGCTAACTGAAGATTCAGATTGAAAGGAAAAATGAGACACAGATTTGGGGACCAAGGACTCATCAACAGTGGTGATTTTAGCAAGAGATGCCCACTGTTGTTATTGCCATTGATCAGAATTTAAGAATTTTCTTTGGGGATCACTGTAGGGAATATTGTAGGGAAAATATCTTCAAGGAAAGCTAGGACCATAAGTGATGGTGGAGCGTAAGGAGCAAGTGGAATTGACTGGGAAAGGAAGCATAGAGTTCCTTCCCAAGGAATCAGGTCGTTTCTGTGTTCTTTCCCCTCTACCCCTTAAGATCAAATCTCCCTGTACTGCTAACTCTAGGATTTGATAAGGGCCACATCCCAGTGTTTATCTTAGCTTGCATAAGGGCATGTGTATGTACAGTGAAATGTGTATTCTTATTGTTTTTCTAATAGCAGAAACTGAATTCACACTGAATTAGCATGCTCTTGGGTGATATTGATCATGTGACAGAAAAACCGACATAACTCCAACGTGAGAAATGTCCTTTTGTTCATTCTTTATGAAAAAAATGTAAACACTAGTGCTCTTGTGTGTACTCTCCTGAAAGATCTGTACAGAACCAAGCACTTGTTTATATGTATTAGTCTTGGAGATAATTACCAAATAGGTTGATTGTCCTAGTCTCAGACTGATCTTCTCTTTGCCCTAGTCACAAGGAATTAATAAACCTAGATAGGAATGTATTTCCATTCTCTCAGCTTACAAATTTAACCTGTTTATGTCAGCATTGACCCAATTTAAGCCCAGTAATGTCAATTCTCCTTATCTCAGTTCAAATAGGAATTAAGAAATATCCCAAATGTTGATGCATATCCAAGCATTTGGGGGTGGGAGTGGGAGGGAATCAATGTCCAGGAATGGGGGCTAGAGTAAGGAATATATTTTTTCTTGAGTCTGCCCCAAATACTGTGCTTTATTGTGAGTGTTGTAACATTTGAAAAACTTTTGCCATAACTCTTTGGGACTTGGTGTTAAAAGAGCCAGTGGTCTTTCTTGGGTAGGATACTATAGTGATTTCCTGTGATCCACCGCCCTGTGGGTCTGCATCCCTTGCAGTAACAACCTCAGAAGTAACAGTGAAATACTCCACCAAGTAGATGTCTTTATGTTGCCACTCCTATTTAAATACAGATTTGGGCAGGGAGCATGTTCTTTGTTCTATACGAAATCTAGCTGTGGGTATTCCTATTTTAATTGTTGAATGACTTACATGTTCTTGATGACTAAAGTCAAACATGTCTTTTTCCCATATCAGTGTTGCTGATGGTTTTAATGAATACCAAAATTCTCCTGTTGTTTCTGTGAGCTGCTAGAGGCATTAGCTTCGGAATGGCCAGAGAAGATATCATCTCCATGACCTAACTGTATTTTACCCGCTTTTCCTTCCTTATTCTCCTGCCTTACCCCCAACCTGTTCCTTCTGCTGCTTTTGACTTCTGAGTGCCCCAGCCTTCTCAGCAGACATGTACACTCCAGTTGGGAAGTTAAAAGGGCAGAGGGCTAGACCAGCTCTATCTCCTCTCTTCCTGCCAGTTGTTGCCCATTTGCTGCGTTGAACTCTGTGTAAAGTTATCCATCAGTCTCTCTTTGCTAAAGCTTTCTGCATGCCTTCTGCTCCCAAGTCTCTGGCTGCTTCTGCACATACCCTGAACACATTGTGCCTGTTTTCTATGGTTGTGGAGAGTGAGTGAACAAGTTAAGTATGTAGCGCAGTTTTCCTTCTGGTATTGGTCACAGTTATACTAGTGTCTATCTCCATCTGTATTATTCTAACAATATTCTGTAATTAAAAGTAAAATTTTTAAAATAAAAAAGCGGAGAATTATTTTAGTAATTCAGCACCAATTCACAAAACAACTTTTCATCGGATTCATTAAAATTGGGCACAATTGGTTTTTTATATTGATGCCTTTGTATAGATGTTCTTGTGGGAACCTGGGAAGTGTCTTCACATATTGGTCAACCTTTTGGATATTGCCATATTTTGGGGAGATGCAAAAACCTGGGCATTTCCTATGAAGATTAGGCTGATGGCAAAGCAACATAGAAATATTTGGTACGGGTAACTCATTAACTTTGGGGAAGGAAAACAAAAGCAAAAAAAAAAAAAAAAAGGAAAAAATGAGGGGAGGCCTTATTTTCTAGTAGGTTGTGGCCACAATCTTCAAATTTCTTACAAGTAATTTTATCTTAGGAAGCCTTTTTTTTTTTTTTTTGGAAGACCAATTTAGACAGAGGTAGGGAGTAGAAATGCTTTAAACTGGGGGAAAATACAAATATGAAAGAAAAATTTTAATTTACCCAATAGCCAAGACTTGAAAGAGATTTTATAAATTGTCAGACTTTTTGGAGGGAGTGGTGAGGGGCTGTGCCACATGGCTTCTGGGCTCTTACTTCCCCAACCAAAGATGACACCTGTGCCCTTGGCAGTGAAAGCTCAGAATCTAACCACTGGATCTCCAGGCAGTTGGCATAAACATTTCTTAAAACTTTTTTTTTCCTTCCTACACATTCAGCATTTTTTATCTCTGGAAAGGAAAGTTCAAGGAAAATGCTGGAGAAATTGACCTGGCACCTCTCCTGCAGGGTATTTAATATGTTAATATTTCACCATTATTCTAATAGAGGCAGATTTCCTTCTCTGAATTTTCTCTAGGTGGCTAGCCCTTGGTTAGGGTTGTGCTTCTAGGCCATTAGGACCCCACTGAGTCCATTGAAATGATAATTTGTTAAATGGTTCCATAGTGTTTCAAAGGTTAGTGTTCCTGCTGAAAAAGGAGTTCTGTGCCTCACGAGAAACTTACTCTTTGAAGCATTGGTTAGATGCCCATATCTGTACAGTAGAGGAGCTGCCGACTGGGACCGCCTTATCTCTAGGAGACTTCAAGATAAAAAGGCTGTTAGTGAAAAACAACTGAGGAGTAAAATGGATTGAAGAAAGTTACCCTGTAATGACCTAAAATGGTTTCATGGTGAATCTCATCGTGTTTATCTGTTTTCCTAAATGGTTCGTACACAAAGTCTGTTTCATTTTTACCTTCTTTAAAGGTGCTTTTGTTTTTCCCTTTGGGAGAGACTGAGGCTGATGATACCAAAATCTCACTTGGAATTTCATAGCATCCCCTATGGCTGCCTTCTAGACATCACTCAGAAATTACCCAGGCAGACCTGAAACTGAATCTACCACTTTGTTCTATCACCACCATCACCCTTCACCTGCTCCTTCTGTACTTCCAAACTCAGTCATGGTCTAGTCATCCATGCTAGAAACTTGTATTTCAGTATTTGAAAACTGCTTAAGCCACCCTTCCAAAAGCAAGCATGAAAATCAGTTGCACAATTAGTCTTCCAGTCATTACCTTGCTACCCCCTAAATATTTCTCAAATCTGTCTACCTGCTTTCTGTATTGCCCCCACTTATCATGTAACCTTGGGCAAGTTACTTAGCTTCTCTGTTCCTTGGATTTCCCATCCGTAAAGTGGTGGGTAATTATACCTACCTCACAGAATTGCAAAGATTAAATGAAATAATAGAGCTCAAAATATTAGTTGCAATTATTTAGACCATCCCTAAGCCACATCCTGCTTACTGAAACAACCTCCTAATGAGTCTCCTCTATTTTCAACCCCCTTCCAACTATTCTCCCTAGCTGCAGCTAGAATGAGCTTTCTGAAGGGCAAACCCATTCTTGCCACTCTTCTGTGCAAAACTTTCTCATGTTTTCCATTGCCAGTGGCACAGTGTGTGATGTGTGAGGAAGTGAACAAGATCTGGCCTCTGCTGCCCTCCTGAGCTTCGATTCTCTGCACTTTCCCTGCACTTGCAGCACTCTCCAAGCTGCATCTCTTTCTCTCCACTCTTCTGGTCAGCTTCTCTTCATCCTTCAGGTCTCCATGCCTAGCTTGTTCCAGGGAACCTTTCCTGATCCCACAAGACAGGATCAGGTGTTCCTGTTGTGTTCCCTGGGTTTATCCCAGTCAAAGCACTTTCTTCCTGTTTTGTAAATGCCTGTTTACTTCTTTGTCTCCTCCACTAGATTTTGATATCCTCCAAGAAATCACTGTGTCTTGCTCACCGTTGTATCTTCATTCCCTAGCAAATGTTTGACTTAGAATAGGGAGGCAACAAATATGTCTTGGATAAATGAAAGGAGTTGATGTATCAATTTCATTCCCTCTAGCGGGACTGGTGACTTCATTTCTGATTTTTCACCACACAAGCAACTCATAAAAGAAAGTCTGTAGAAACAGGAGCTATTCTGTCATTGCATATCTGGTGGGGCCTCATGCAAGAGGGAAAAAGACTCCCAGAGGCTATGTGGTCCTCCCAAGGTAAAACGAGGATAAAGTCACCTACTCTTGAAGTGTCAGTATTTGATGAATCATTGTCATCTTTGGAGGGTTATCTAGGTTTAGACATTATGGCAACTTTGGTAAAATGTTGCAAGGCAAGCTCTCAATACAGGGAGCTTGGGCAGGATTCTAAGCTCCCAGCTGTAGATTTGGCTATTGGTCAACCTCTGAACTCTCCAAGCTGATAATTCTCCAAGTTGAGCATTATAAACCAATAGGTGTTAATATTTTAAGGAGGATCCAGATTCCTTTGAGAATCTAATGAAAGTTTTGACTCTTGTGTTTGAGAGTTCTTTATATATTTTGTATACAGGTCCTTTATCAAATACATGATTTGCAAATATTTCTCCTAGTCTTTGACTTTTCATTACCTTAACAATGTCTTTCAAAGAACCAAAGTTTCACATTTTGATGAAGTCCTGTGTTCTAATAGGATTTTCACCCAAGATTTCCTTTTCTAAGTCTCTTTATTGATAGTTCTCAAGTTACAAGACTCTATCTTTGTTTTTTAGATGAGGGAGGGAAGAAGCATGCTTTCTAGATTTCACCTTCATTTGGTTATATCCACTCTATTGGAATTTGGGTTTTAGCTCAGGTAATACTGCCATTATACCAGAGCAACAGGGCCATCTTTCTGAGCCCTGTATATTAAAGGGTCCTCCTCCAGTTGCACCTTTCCCTGTGGGAGCAGAGGAATGTGCCATCTAGAACTCATACTCCTGTCTCCCCTTCTAGATCACCAACTTCAGTTATCTAGGGCCTTGGACACCTTTGCCCCGACAGCCCACTTCAAGCCTCTTCCCCAAGTTTGTTCTCTTGAAGGCAAACCAAGCTCCATGTGTGTACACATAGCCCTTGGTTTGGGAAGATGGACAGAGATTGGACCTGCAGCCACACATGTGAACATGAGGGCCCTCCTGGAAGAGGACAAAGCCAGAATAGGAAAAGAAGGGGGACAAGCTTTCATTTGTACTCTAGCTCAAGTCCTAGTCCCAGCCTCCAGGCATACAATGAATTGTTTACACCAGTGACTTATTAGGAGTCAAAACCTATGATATCCAGATTTCTGAGGTGAGTAATTTGTTGGATGGATGATTATGCTATGAGTGGAACCCGGGCATACAAAGAGGAGAAATCTGGTCAGGGTACAAAGCATAGAAGTTAATTCATTTAATAAAAACTTGTTGAGCACCAACAGCATACTTGGTATAGGACTGAATGAGATGAAGGCTCTGCCCTTACTGAACTTGTATTCTGTGGCGGAGATGGACAAATGCATACATAAGGTGAGGTGATAACAAATGCAGTAAATAAAAATAAGGGAAGTGGAGTGAAGAGGGACAGTAAAGAGAAGACAGTAAAGACTCTCTGAAGTGGTGACATTAGAGAGGAGTTCTGAAGGTGTCAGGATATCTGGAGGAAAGTGTTCTAAGTACTTAATTTACTAAAGAGCAAATGTGAGGGGCTGAGGCAGTGGTTGGCATGCTGGAGGAATAGCACCAGGTTGGGGTGGGTGGAACCCAGTGAGGAAGGGGGCAAATGATGGAAGATAAAAACCATTTTTAGAGACTAGTTGTGGAGTTCAAAGAACCTCTTAACATCCAAACACACTCACATGCCCAGCAGGTAGTTGAGAATATGAGTTCAGAGCTTAGGACCCAAAAGGGGCCAGTAGGTAAGTAGGAATAGTGATGGGGTTTCCCTGGTGGTCCAGTGGTCAAGAATCCACCTCACAACACAGGGCACACTGGTTCGATCTCTGGTCTGGGAAGATCCCACATTCCATGAGGCAACTGAACCTGTGTGCCACAACTACTAAGCTCCTGCTCTAGAGCCTGGGAGTTGCAATTACTGAAGACTGCAGGTTCTAGAGCCCATACTCCACAACAGGAGACGCCACTGCAATTAGAAACCCATGTACCAAAACTAGACAGTAGTCCCTGCTCGACACAGCTAGAGAAAGTCTGAGCACAGCAGTGAAGACTCAGAACAGCACAAAATAAATAAATTTTTTAAAATAAAAAACATGAGAATAGTGAGTATGGAAATGAATAGTGAAAACCATGCAGGTGACTGGGGTGGCCCTGATAAGAGTGTGAGAACAGCACATATGTAATGATGGGCAGAAGAGAGGAGTATTACAGAACCCACAGGAGAATCGGGAGAGGAGCGTCACAGGGCCAAGGCCATACATTTCAAGATGTTCAAATGTAGTAGATATCTAGTGAGATACTCTATTTGAAACTCTTTGTAAATGGAAAAACTTCATGCAAACATACGGTATTATAGTTTGTATTAATGATAATTTCAGAGCACTTTCCCCCTTATTCTAATGGATATTTTTTCCTATTTTTCTTTCTTAATTTTTTGGCTGTGCCATGCGGCCTGTAGGATCTTAGTTCTCCTACCAGGGATTGAACCCAAGCCCCCTCCATTGGGAGCTTGGAGTCTTAACCACTGGACCACCAGGGAAGTCCCTTTAATGGATATTTTAACTTAAGGGTAATGACACTTTAGCTATACACATATTGTCTATTTATAATCAATTCTTACTATTTTATTGCACTCTCAAAAGTTATTACCTAGGGAGCAGGACTCACAATCCCTGTTGAATCTGATTTGTGTAACAGTATATTTAACTTGCATATTGGAATATGGGTAATAATACTTAGAATTCTACTGGATTTCAGTTAAAAGCTTATAGTAACACTTCCTAAAAGATTTGCCACATATAACTCTTCTGTCTGCTCATAGGGAAGCCTTAAAATAATCAGAAGTCAATGGACCAAATGTTATGTTCAACAGTCTCCTAGAATTTGATTTCTTGAATTTAGGTGGAAGCTGCTACCACCACCTGTGCCAGTCTCTTTACCAGCTGCAGAGTTCAGCGTCAGTGCAAAGATGCACCAAGGTCCTGGTGGGGACTCTCCAGGGAATTCTGCTGTGGCCAAGCGGAACAAATATGTTGCTGCTGCTGCTGCTAAGTCACTTCAGTCGTGTCTGACTCTGTGCGACCCCATAGACGGCAGCCCACCAGGCTCCCCCGTCCCTGGGATTCTCCAGGCAAGAACACTGGAGTGGGGTGCCATTTCCTTCTCCAATGCGTGAAAGTGAAAAGTGAAAGTGAAGTCGCTCAGTCGTGTCCGACTCTGTGTGACCCCATGGACTGCAGCCTACCAGGCTCCTCTGTCCATGGGATTTTCCAGGCAAGAGTACTGGAGTGGGGTGCCTTTGCCTTCTCCGAACAAATACGTTAAATTTCTCCAAAGACTAAGTGTTCATCACTCTTAAATTGGACTCAGCAATCCTAATTGGCCTTGAAATTTGATTCTTGCTATCTTGAGTTAGATTGAGGGAATGGAAGGCTGGAAAGGAGAGCTCATTTTGCTATTTTTCTTTTTCACTTTTTCTATGTTCTCTCAACAAAACTCTAGGAAAGCAGAGAAATCATGAAAAAAAAAAGTACAAAAAAGAGTTTAAAAATCAGAGACTACCAGGAATTCCCAGGTGGTCCAGTAGTATGGATTCCATGCTTTCACTGCCTCCGTGTTCAGTTCCTGGTCTGGGAACTAAGATCCCACAAGCCATGAAGTATCACCAAAAGAAAAAAAAAAATCAAAGACTACCAACAAGTTTGGAAATATTAAGTCTTAGAAAGGTGAAGGTTTAACTTTATTGGTTTTGATTCAATGAATCAAACCAATTATGCTCTAGCTATGTAGCAGGATTACGAGACTGTAATTTGGATTTACATCATAGTTTGAGTCTCAGCTGTCACCTGGGAATTAGTTTCTTCATTTGCAAAATGGAAATGATACCTTTTGCTACTTGCCTCATATATTGTTGTGAACATTAAATGAGATAGCATGATAGGTGCTTTATAACCATTAACTAGTGTTGTGAAGTCTATATAGGTATAACCTCTATGGGAAATTTTCTAACAAAGCTACTCAAATGACTTTGGCTCCTCAATGTTGACATTTTGTGAGGCCACAATTTTGTTCTTAAACACTGTCGTTTCTCAGAACATGTTCAAATTGCATTGAGAAGCCAATCTGCAAAGGACATAGGAAAATGTTCTCATTATCTTATATCACAGTTTGCTTTTGGGTCTAAATAGTGTTTTCTAACTTATTCATCATATTGGGACTTCCCTGATGACTCCCAGTGGTAAAGAATCTATGTGCAATTCAGGAGACGTGGGTTCGACCCCTAGGTTGGGAAGATCCCCTAGAGAAGGAAATGGCAACCCAGTCTAATATGCTTGCCTGGGAAGTCCTATGGACAGAGGATCCTGTCAGGCTACAGTCCATGGGGTCACAAAGGAGTTGGACATGACTTAGCGACTAAACAACAAACTCATCATATTAAAAAAAAAATTCATCATATTGACAATGATGGTTCTTTTTCTTTTTTTGGTTGTGCGGAGTAAAAACCAGGCGTGGGCTTTCTCTGGCTGCAGCGAGCAGGGGTTACTCTTAGTTGCAGTGCTCAGGCTTCACACTGCAGTGGCCTCTCTTGTTGCAGCATAGGCTCTAGAGCATGGGCTAAGTAGTTGTGGTGCATGGGCTTTAGCTACTCTGTGACATGTGGAATCTTCCCAGACCAGGGATTGAACCTGTGTCCCTTGCAGTGACAGGTGGATTCTTAACTGCTGAACCACCAAGGAAGCCAAATGATGGTGTGGGTGTGTATGTGTGTGTGTGTTTGACTGGTAAGATATCCATCTCTACAAACGACGAGTCTGGCAACACTAGGACTTCAATCGAAAAGGGGCCTGATGAAGTAGCTCACACCTGTGTTTGAGTCTTAATTCACCTGTGTGGCTTTGAGCAAATGTTTTAACCTCTCTGAGCTTTGTTTCCTCAATAAAATGGAATGTTACTAGCCTTTAAGTTTTCGTGTGAGGATCAGCAACAGCATATATAAAGCACTCAGTACATAGTAGTGTTAGTCATTCAGTCATATCTGACTCTGCGATCCCATGGGCTGCAGCCCGCCAGGCTTCTCTGTCCATGGAATTCTCCAGGCAACAATACTGGAGTGGGTAGCCATTTCCTTCTTCAGGGGATCTTCCCGACTCAGGGACTGAACCCAGGTCTCCTGCATTGGAGGCAGATTCTTTACTGTCTGAGCCACCAGGGAAGCCCCAGTACATAGTAAGAGCTCCATAAATGGTGATTATTGTTCAAAACACTGCTGTCACTAAGATGGAGAAGCGCTCTTCCTGTTTTAAAACAGTTGGATGAATTTGAGAATTGAAGGTAAGTTGATGGGTCAGCTAGGATAATCTTCAAGAGAACAATGTTGCAAAAATGATAAAGCAGGCATGCAGTAAGGTCTTGGAGTCAGTTGATTATAAGCTATTGCATGTCAGCCAGATGGCACTTTATTTTTAAAAGAAGGGTAATCCTAGAAGGTATAAATGAGACACAGTCTTTAGCTCCAGTCAGTCTTGATTGGAGCACTACCATTTTGGAAAGTGGCTTAAAATGGTAACTATTAAAGTATGATGGAGGAAATAAACAGTTCTATTTGACAGTGGGAGAATTCCAAGTAGAACTGAAGTTTTCTAACTCATATTTTCTAACTTATTCATCACATTGGGCTTTCCCTGAGTAGACACCTCTTGGCACCTAAAAACTGTTAACAAGGGTTGGTTGTTGATGTCCTTTTCACTAACATTTTATACATGGTATTTCTTCATTTTCCATTTTTCTCTCCTCATTCTTACTTTCTATATTATTTCGTTTTCATTTCCCCTGGGTGTGACCTTGAACTGTGGCTGAGATGGCTTAACCTCATGAGTAGCAAGTGAAGGCATTTTTGAAGAAGCTGAACTGATGTAATCTTGTTTGGAGTCTGAGGAATAGACTATTTCCTTTAGAATCATGAAAGGGACAAGTAAGACAAAAGATTAATCTATGGATCCAATAAAAAGGTTTGATAATTTTAAACATTCTTTGTTACTTCAGGTTGTAAGTAGTAAAAGTCAAAGCTTCAATTTGAGTATTTGGGTGCTCTGTAATTGTTTAAAGAAGCAAAAGCATGTTGTTCATTGACATACCAGTTAGACCACAGATTTGTTCTGTGACAGGAAGAGCTGTGGACTGGTCTAGCTGTACTGTGTAACCTCTTCTTAAAAAGGTTAGAAATATAGCTGGAGCTCTCCCTAGCAATTCATTTTATTATATTTATTTGTATACTTGTCTTGCCTTGTAAACTAGAATGTAACCACTTAAAGGACAGCAATTATATTTCATACTTTCATACCGTGATTTATATGTAGAGGGCATACAACAGATATTTGTGTAATATCACATTCATGACTACACACACACACACAATTTTTTTTTCAAATGCAAAGCTCAGATGCCCATATTTCCAAATTTTAAAAAACCAAGATACACGGTCTGAAAAGGTGGCGTATACTTAGGACCATACAGGTGAGTATTTGACCTCAGAAAATACTTGATGATAGAATCACTTTACTTACAGTATCCAGTCCAGGAGTTTTCATTCTATGTTAAATGGAGAAGGATCTCTGACTGGAATTCACTGGTTCTTCAACTTGAAAGAAAAAAAAATTAACTATTTTTGTTAATATACTGCTGAAATTAAGCATTTTTTCCCATTGTGAATACAGGAAACAAACCACAGTTCGTGGTAACTTTCACTCTCTCACCAATAGGAATAACAGGTATTTTCGTATCTCATTCCAGTTGTGGGGTTTCTTGCAATACCTTCTTTTTGCTTTAAAATTTCAGTAGTTTAACTTGCTGCAAGATATTGATGTTTAAAGAAAAAGATTACTATATCACAAATGTCTTAAATATGTATTTCCTGATTGTATTTCAACATAAAATTTCTTTTATAATGCTATGTATTTTACTTTGCTCATTTAAAAACGCAAAAGATCCACAGTTTTACCAGACTGTCAAATGGCACAAAATAGGTTAAGAACCCTCGAGTCAGAGGCAGATTTATGTGAAGCTAATAAAGTTTAAACTTCAAAGTCCCTTTACCATGCCCTTCCAGATTCTGTTCCTAAATTGTATTCATCATTTTATATTATTTTTCTTAAGGATCCTAGCAGATACATCTTAATTTGCATTATAAAATTATTTATAATTTATATGTATTCAAATTATATTACAAAATTATATTAATCATTTAAAATTATAAAATTAGCATTTTAATTTGCATTATAATTTGCATGAGATTAAAAGATGCTTGCTCCTTGTAAGAAAAGCTATGACAAACCTAGACACTGTATTATAAAGCCGAGACATCACTTTGCTGACAAAGATGTCTACAGTCAAAGCTATGGTTTTTCCAGTAGTCAGGTAGGGATGTGAGAGGTGAACCATAAAGAAGGCTGAGCACTGAAGAATTGACGCTTTTGCAATGTGGAGCTGGAGAAGACTCGAGAGTCCCTTGGACAGCAAGGAGATCAAACCAGTCAATCCTAAAGGAAATCAACCCTGAATATTCATCGGAAGGACTGATGCTGAAGCTCCAATACTTTGGCTACCTGATTCAGGGTCTTTGGAAAAGACCCTGATGTCGGGTAAGAGTGAAGGCAGGAGAAGGGGGCAACAGAGGATGATATGGTTGGATGGCCCCACGGACTCAACGTGTATGAGTCTGAGCAAACTCGGGCAGATGGTGGAGAGGGAAGCCTGGCTGTGTTGTAGTCCACGGGGTACACAAACAGTTGGACACGGCTTAGCTACTAAATAATAAAATTATTTGCATAAATTTCACACCGCACGCTGCAAAAGTTGGGTTCTCCATGACGTTCAGCCCAGTACCGAATGCATAGGTTTTCAACAGCTAATTTTTGGTTGATAGTTTCCGGGAAATTTAAATTATCCTTGAAGTGTATCTGGAAATCTCTGAGGCCACTGCTTGGCTTCCTTCTCGCCTGGACAGGGACAGGGCATTGGAGATGGGGAAGGAAAGGCCGTGGGATGAGAGAGGTTCGGACTAAGGCGAGGAACAGGGGACAAACAAGTAGGGGTGGAGGGTGAGAAACGTTTAGGAAAAACGGGATTTAGCCTCCTTTGGGAATTAGCTCTTATCCTTGCACGGCTCCTTTGGCTTCGTAGATGCATACACCTGCCTAATGTTCTTTTGTGAATGTGAATTAGCTCCAAACCCCACGCAGAAAGGTCTCAGCGCTGTCATTTGTAGCTAACATGACTCTTGAGTAAATGCCCACTTGAGCGATTTCCCTCACATCCTGAGCTGCTCCCAACCATGTGTGGAAGGGAGCCAAGGAGGGAGTTTTCTGAGTGCTCCAAGGGATGATTTTTCTTCGCGAAGAAATTCTCCAGCAAAACAGACGAGCCAAATCCCTACAGCGTGCTCTAACTGGAGCCCAGAAAACGACCTAGAGGAGGCCTGGCCGCGTGGCGGTGGGCGTGTCCGGGGCGAACGCGGCGGCGGCGGCTACTCCAGGGAGGAGGATTACTAGCGCGAAGGCGCCGGTGAAGGGGCGGGAGGGCCCGCGGGAGGGCCCGCGGCCGATGGAGCCGATGCGGGGCGTAGGGGGCGGGGTTCCGGGAGCAGTCTCGCGCAGGCGGCAGACGAGAAGGGACGGGGGAGGGGGCGGGCCTCGGCCACTCTGGGCCTGCGGCGCCACAGCCTCGCCTACCACTCGCGGATTCACCACAGACCCCTTTGTGTTCCTGCCCCCGCCCCGGAGGCGCCCCAGCCGGCGGCGCTGAGTTCCCTCATTGGCTCAGCCGACGGCTTCCGCGATTGGCTTCTGAGCCGTCCGGCGTGGGGCGCCTCTTCTCGCTGCTATTGGTCGTCTGAGCTGCTCATCAGGCCGCCGCGCGAAGTGATTGCCCGGCCGCTCAGAGTCCCTGGAAGCAGTTCCGGGAAACCCCGCGTGCTGCCGGGATCGCGTCTCGGTCCGTGACGGGGGGGGGGAGGGGGTGGCGCGCGCGCCATTTCTAGTCGTTTTCAAAGCGCCTCGCGCTGGTTCTCACGGGCCCGGCCACCGGCCCCAGCTCTGCCCTGGTGAGTCTCGCGCCGGCCCGCGGGGGGAGGGGCCGGGAGCCCCGATCCGACCCTACCGGGCCCGGCCCGGACTCGGCGCCTGCTCCCCAGTTTCGTTTTCGCTCCGAGGCCCCCGGAGTGGGGGTGGGGATGGGCTGGGGGCGGCTTCGGCCTCGGCCGGCCGCTCAGCGGAGGGCCTAGCCGCCGCCGAAGCGCTTCCTCGCCCTCGCTCGTCCTCCCCGCTCCCCCCGCCACCCGCCGCCTCCCCTCCCAGCCCAGGCCCATGGTCCAGCCCGTCGGGCGCTCTCCGCGCGGCCTGCCGGGTCCGCCGCGCTTTTCCCGCCTCCGCCTGCCGCTCCACGCGGCCGAGTCGGCCGCTTTCAGTCCCAGTTTTAGGTAGACCCCATCGCCTCTCCCTGCCGGAGCCCCGCCTTGCTCCCCGTTCAGCCGGCCTAGCCGCGCGTGGGGTTTGTTGATGGTCAAGACCGGCATGGGCCGGGGTGGGCCGAGGGCGGGATGCCAACCCGGGTGAACCGAGCCGGGAGAAAACTTTTGTATGAAGCAGCGGCCGAGAGGCCGGTGTGTGTAGGAAAAAGCCTCCTTTTCCCCTCCCCAGCCCCCCCCCCCCCACCCCAGTTCTGCATGCTGCAAGTCGAGATTTGAAGGAAAAAATGACTACTAGAGGCCATGAAACTTAGGCTTCAAGCGGCGCCTGAGATATCGCAGTCTAAATGCCATAGGCGCACTCTTTTGGAAAGGCGATTCTTTTTCTTCTGCGATAGAAACCGTATTGCCAGAATTTTAAGACTCGAAGAAGCCACGGGGATCTTGAAGGGTTCAGCCCCTTCCACACTACCTGTTTCAGATTTTTTGCTGTCCTCCGGAGTCTAAATTTATGTCTCATGAGTCAATCGTAGGATAAGGGCTTGACACTCCTAAGCCATGAGAGAACCGTTAGTTTTCATTTCATTGGATCTTTGAAAGCTGGTCTCTTAAAATGAGAAGAATTTTCACGAGATGTTCAGAAAAAAAAAGTCAGGGAAGGGCTAGTGCCAGATTTCCCAAATCTCCCAGCAACCCTGTTTTAAATTTCTCCTTTTTGCAAAAGAAGTTTAGATCAAACAACATCAATCACATTAGTATATTTGCTGCATCCAGAAATATGGTTTGGCTGTGTGGCATTGAATTGACACAAGAGTTTTAAATGGTCTCATATGACATCAAAGTCTTTTTTTAAAATGAGCACATTAAATTTGGTTTGAAGAGAGCTTTTTCCTTGATCTGCAAGGTTTTGTTTTCTGGACTCTCTTAATAGTTGTACTTTTTTGTTAAAGTTTTCAGACATTTTTTTGAAAATTTCAACTGATTTCAGAATCAACTTGTAGAGAACCTTTGCAATGAATGGTAGTCATAAATATTTCTGTCTTGTGCTTAATACACAACTTGTCTTTTTGCTTTACACATACTTTAAAAAATACCACCTTAACAGATGTTCATTGAACTTTTCTGTTAAAAATTTGCTTTCTTTCCGTGATTGATAGTATTCCCAGGTGCAGTACCGCAAGGGTCTTGTGATACTGAGAACTTTTGAGTTCTAATAATCTATCTTATGGTCGTAATTGAGGGTGGGTGAGCATGGAAAACAACTATATGTTCCCAAAAATATTTTGGACTTGAATGCATCTTTGTAGAAGTAGGTTGTACTAATCAGTAAACTATTCATCTTACACTGTAAGTAGTTTCTTTATCAAAAGTGCCAGTTTTGAATGTTTTTGTTTTTGCCAGTTCATCAGAATTTGAGTTTTGCCTTGAGAAACATTTATCCACCCAGAGATTAACCACGGAGTCTGCCTCTATATAGACATTAGTGGGTTAGTAAGTCTTAATGTTTTGTAATCATAAGAAGTTATAATACTGTTTATCTTATTTTCAGAGTAACAGTTTGTGCATTTTCCTCTCTTCCTGCTTTCTATTACCTCCTTCTCAGTCTTCCTTTTTCATTATTTTCAACTAAATATCAGTGGCCTTTGAAGTTGTTTAAGTCAGAAAAACTGCACCTGGTGCATTTGCACAGTGTTTTGAGAAGCAGTCTGGACGTGTGGTTATCTTATGTATGGGTTTCAGTGCTTTTTAGGAAACTTGTATTTTCTTTATAGCTGTCTAGGTATCTTCAGTGTCATCAGGAAAAGTAGGCTTTTCCTTGAAATCCACCTTCATGTCTTTTATTTCAGTATTTGTTGCAATGTCTATTCTGCTGCTTATTATCTTCATTACATTATAATTTCACCACAGACAAATGCACTTTAATCCCCTATGTTTTGAGGAGTTAGTATAGAGACTGGCCTTGTATGGTTTTATTATTTAATCTTTCTTCAGGGAGTTGATCCATTTCAGCATTACATAAAAGTTGAACGCCCAAAATGATTTGGGTAGGTAAATCTGAGACATCTGACCTAAGTTTAAAAAGAAGCAACCTTAACTATAGCTCACTTTTTATTTTATGTGGACTTACAACAATCATTTAGCTTTTAAACCTGGTCATTTTTTCTTTTAAATCTGTGAATGGGAATAGCAAATTAATTTTAGAACAAAAATTAATGTCAAGCTGTGTTTTTTAAGTTAAGTGGAGAAAACCCAAACCAGCAGCATGTTGAACTAGAGACCACAGGGCGTTTATTTCACACCTATGTTGAATTTGAAGCAGAGCTAGTAAAGTTTGAAAGTCCTTGAGCCTTAAGTTGTCTGTGGGTGTTCATTCTGTTTTTAAACCAGACTTTTTAAAACTGTTTAAGAATTGAGAGCCGAGGGGCTTTTTAGGATTTTGTGGTGATCTGTTGATGAGCTCGTCAGGACACAACTGCTGCTTTTGTTAATCAGTGATTCTACCTTAAATAAATTGAAGCTTTTATCTAACCTAGTGTACATGAAGTTCCTTAAAGATGCAACACTTCCATGTACATTTCCCATGGTTTTACAGAATTCTCGCAAATTTAGGTCAGATACATCAGAAAAGCCATCAGAAATAATATTTCGATAGAGGTTATTAGCAGCATGTATACAAATTAGATAAATCATGCATTGTCCTACAAACTAGTTATTTCTGGCTTAATGTAATATAGCTCCTGAATTTTTTCCAGCAGCATAATAAAATGGCTAATCAGGTGAATGGTAATGCGGTACAGTTAAAAGAAGAGGAAGAACCAATGGATACTTCCAGTGTAAATCACACAGAACACTACAAGACACTGATAGAGGCAGGCCTCCCTCAGAAGGTGGCAGAAAGACTTGATGAAATATTTCAGACAGGTATAATATACATTTCTTGTTTCTGACTGGTTATGAAAGTGAGGGCAAACCACTTTGAATTTTATAGATTTTTTAAGGTTAAATATTACTTACTGTTTCTGATCTGTGTAGAGCTGAATGTTACTTTCCCTTCATTGAGGGCATATTGGGTTTGACTTTGATATTCTTATTTCATTATTTTGAAGCCTTAGTGTTGAATATGCAGTCTGAGTTGTTTCAGAACAGTACATCAATTTGTCTTAGATTTACCATCAATTAAAATGTGTTTCAGCATATCAAATTTTACATTTTTTTCTTAATCTAAATCAGTCGTCATTTTGCTTTTACTTTTCTACCTTTAGCTTCTTAATGTGATTGTAAAAATAGCTTAGGTCTTATTAGGTGGCATAATAAGAGGACTAGTTAGATGGTATTGTCTGAAATGATAATAAAATGTCAGACTCCTTGAGAGTTTGTGGCCTGTCCAGTTTGTAACAAACAGAAATCTACAACTCTCAGTAATTTGGAAGTGTTTGGCTTGTAACAGCTGTGTTTTTTTTTTTTTTTTAATCTAGAATCCCATGGTTAAGTGCTTAAGCAAATTTGAACATTTTAATATGGTTGTTGTAAGTGGTTTGAAGTTCTAAAGAGGGAGAGAAATATATATACCATTAGAGAGCATTGTTCATAAATAAATGTGTTCTCCCCCTTTGGGGCCATTAGATGGAAACGTTCTTCCTCTGTGTTTTGTGTGCCTGTCCAGATTTTGGGAGAGAAAATGGAATTGTCTCACAAACTGTGTCTTAAGTACTGTAGTAACAAATACCTAGTTTTTTGTCCTTATTTATTTATTTATTTTTAAATCCGAGAAGCTCAAGCTAAAGCTCATTTAGACACTAAAATGTCTTCTCAGACTGACTCCTGGGTGATGGTCCCTTTGAAAATCAGTGCTCAGGAACTTTCTTTGATGTTCTGCCATAGAGAATTGGCAGTGATCTGCTTAGAGATGCTCTCTTGTAGAGTGTTTTGTTATTGATAAGAGGTTGATGGCTTGGGTGTAGGGTTGGATTGACAGAATGGATTGATGGGTATCCTGAGTTGTGACTTTGGGTGGTGATATGGAATAGTCAGGTAAGGAAATGCCAATTATTTTGGCATGCTCATTTTGAGCTCTTAAATCATGACTTTTTTTTTTTTTTTTAAGTAACTTTGCAAGTGTTATTATTTATTATGGAATAAAGTTCTTTTTGGCTTTACCAAAATGGAGTCACTTTTGATGTTAGTTCATATGGACTTGGGGCTTTTAATCTGCCAAATATTTCCATTTTACTTTGGATCAGTTCTGAAATATATTCAGAAATATAAAATTTAACAGACTTAAATTATATTTAAACATAGTAGATGTTCTGTGTGCAGTTAAATATACTATATGTATATATAGAATGCAGTGCATATATTTTCTGTATACTTTGCTTGTAAGTCCATAGTAAAGTCCTTTTAATGCCATTTGAAAAAAAAATTGTCATTGTTGACAGTGTTGTTAATGCTACAGCATCTTTTAAAATCTCACCGTGACACTTGTGAAGAACAAAAAATGCCTTAAAATATGACTTTTCGGAATTGATTAGTCAAGCTGCACTTGCATTTATAGGAAAAATTTAAAATTTAATGTGAAATATGCCTTTCCACATTCTGACTGCAGCAAAGTAGATGCTCAAAACAAATGAAATTTCATTCTATCTTTGGTGCTAAGGAGGGAAAGCCTTTGACACTTTTTGGAGAGTGGGAAGAATTATTTAGCAAAAATAATTCATTTTTTCCCCCACTTCTTGGGTGGTTAGCAACAACTCCAGCAGTCCATATAATTTGAAGATTGATCCTTGGGAAATAGTGGTTTTTTTTTTTTTTAAACCACTCTAACATAATCAGAACTTATTATTTTAATGCTTATTCTATAGTACAGTGTGTATGTACATCAGATTTAACTTCCAAGATTTAAACATTTTGCAGAGTGGGAAATGGGGTTAGAATTTTTTTTTGTGGGATGTGGGGATTGAAATTTATGTTTATAGGTGTTAACATTGTGTCTTCTGTTTTCATATTTGTACTCTTGATCTTTCTATATAGTATTTGTATAGCTGACCTATATGCGTATAGTTGAATGAAAGTGTAGTTAGTGATAGTATTGAATATAGCAATTTTTGATGGAACATTGATAGCACAGTTTAGACTATCCTCTTTGTTGCAATAATGTTACCCGTTTTCAATTTAATTTTTAGGATTGGTAGCTTATGTCGATCTTGATGAAAGAGCAATTGATGCTCTCAGGGAATTTAATGAAGAAGGAGCTCTGTCTGTACTACAGCAGTTCAAGGAAAGTGACTTATCACATGTTCAGGTAAGGACATTATCCAGAAGAGTCTTTGGACAGCTAATGATCTGAAATTATTTTACTGTTACTTTTTTTCCTGTGGATAAGTGGTATTTTTTTTTTTAAAGTGGTATTTTTTATTTGTGACTACTTCTTCTTTAAAAAAATTAGCTTAAAAAAATCTACATGGCAAAAAGTTTTCAGAAATGCAAGTGTAAAGTAAAAGTCTCCCACTTCTTGTGACATTTTTGGATTATGTGAAACTGTTTTGTTATCTTAGAGGGAAATAGTGTAGATAGGAATAGTTTCAGGACATCTGGCAAAAATAGCCCGGATGCCTTTAAATATCAGCAAATGGAAGACTATTTTGCCAGTGCTGAAGGTAAGCTCCCCAGAGGTCTTACATGTCTTAAGTGCTGTCAGTTGCAGTCTCTGGCACATAGCAACCGCTCATCAAGTATTTGTTGAGTTAATAAATGAGTAAATATTTTGTTTAAATTCTGTTCTTCTGAAATTTAGATTTAATTGTATATTTGACCCTTCAACAATTCCTGATAATTCTTTTTCATTGAATTACTTGGCTGTTCTAGAACAAAAGTGCATTTTTATGTGGAGTTATGAAGACCTACAGGCAAAGGGAGAAACAGGGGAGCAAGGTGCAAGAGTCCACAAAGGGACCTGATGAAGCAAAGATCAAGGTAAAACTTGACTTGGGTAGTTGTAATGAAGTTAAATGTAATTATGAGATCCAATGCTCTAGAAATATTTATTTCTTTGGGTGGGTCAGGTCTTGGTGGTGGCACGAGGGATCTTCCTTGCATGATGTGCGGTCTTGCGTTGCGGTGCAAGGGCTTCTCTGCAGTTGCAGTGCTCTGACATAGAGTGCATAATGCATGGAACGGAGGGAGATCAGTATAACTATGAGCCATTATTGTTACTGTTATTATTATTTAGATAAACTGAAAGGAAAATACAGGGCCTTTAGTGTATCCTAAAGGAGATCAGTCCTGGGTGTTCATTGGAGGGACTGACGTTGAAGCTGAAACTCCAATACTTTGGCCACCTGATGCGAAGAGCTGACTCATTTGAAAAGACCCTGATGCTGGGAAAGATTGAGGGCAGGAGGAGAAGGGGACGACAGAGGATGAGATGGTTGGATGGCATCACCAACTTGATGGACATGGGTTTGGGTAGATTCCAGGAGTTGGTGATGGACAGGGAGACCTGGCGTGCTGCGGTTCATGGGGTTGCAAAGAGTCGGACACGACTGAGCAATTGAACTGAACCGAACTGAGTGAACCACATACTTTAGTTAAATGGATATTGATGTTTTGCTGTAGTGATAGACTTTTCAATTCGAAATAGTTGATGTTGAAGTTTGTACAGTTCCATCATGTTTTAGACAAGAAATTCAACTTAAAATTTTTACCCCTTTGTACCTTTTTTTCCTCATGTGGAAAATGGCACACTTCGATTCTTATATCTTAAATAATGGGTGAGAACTTTATTTGCTATAATGGTTATTTTTTTTTTTAACTTCTATTCATAGAATAGGTCTATGTTATTTCCCTAAAACTGGCTATCTGCTCTTGAGAAGGTGCATATTGTATATGTAATATGTGTATACTACATATTATACAAGTAATGGATAATATACATGTTTTGTGTCAATGGTAGAAGAATGGAGGGTCTAAGATAACTGTAATCCCAGGGCTATCCAGAGGTATTTTTTAAAACTATTGAACTTGATGTCATCTAAAGTTTCTCGATGCTCTAACATTCTGTGGTTTTTTAAAACCTGAAGTGTAAAATCCTCCCATTCCTAGATAGATTGCCTTTCTTTTTTTCCATTATGTCATTGTTCTGTAGGCCTTTCATATGAACATAAACCCTTAAGGGCAAAGACAGTATCATCTTTTCTATGATTCCTCTTAATACCTCATATGATGTTGTGAGGAAGGTTGGAAATGAGGAAACAGTTTATTTTTTGAAACTTGAGAGTATATTCATTTGGTAATTGCCAAGTATTTTGAGTCTGTGCTGTATGAGAAATGGTCTGGTTCTTATGAAGCTTATGGTATAGGAGTACAAAACAACAGAATCAAACAAAGTTTAAATTATTTGAGTACAATAGAAAGAGTAGGATGATATGAGAAATAGTAAATGAAAGTAGCTGCCTAAAAGACCTAGGACTTCTGATTTCTTCTTGTTTTTAAGGATAGAGAACATTTTATTTGAATCACTTGTGGATGTAAATATGGTATGTAAAGGGAACAAATAAGGGGAAAATCTGATGTAGAGGGGATACAAAAGGAGGCATACTGTGGTATGTAAGTATGAACAGATAGCTTGGGGTCAGCTTATGTTGAAGTGTTAGTAATCCTTCCCCCTGTTTTTCTTTTCTCATTAAAAAAGATGATGTGTGCTCAGAGACTTAATTTGCCTACAACTCTCCATTAAATGTCTGGAAAGGAGAAGTAAAAGTCTATGTGTGTGAGAAGAACCAGTGTGAATTCTGTGATTTTTTTTTTTTTTCTTTTTTTCCCCTTTGACTAAAATACTAAAATACTGGGGTACCTTTTGGAAAAGATTTATATTTTGATTTGTGTGTGTATTTGTGTGATATTTAACACTCAGATACTAGCAATTGTGTATAATTATCTTTAGGCCTTACTTGAAAGGACCGGTTACACCTTGGACGTAACCACAGGACAGAGGAAGTATGGCGGTCCTCCCCCAGACAGTGTGTACTCTGGCGTGCAACCTGGAATTGGAACAGAAGTGAGTGTTCTTCAGCCTTTGGCTGAAATCTTTCCACTTTGTAAATATTTCTGTCTGTTGTATAATGGGAAAAATAACTTCCATTTTTTTTCAAAGAGTAGCCATAACTTTTGTTTTGGTATCCATTTGTATTTTGCTGTCATCGTAAGTAGGGATAATCCTGTGAATGGTGGATACCTAAACGCTTTGTAAAGGAATGTATAGAGTTCTTGGAACTGGTAGCTAGAACCATGCAGCTCGCGGCACACCATTTTAGGTCCTTGGGATGAGGTTGTTAAGGAGAAGCAATTGCTTTATTCTGTTTTTCTTTTATGTCAAAATGGTGCTTGTCATCTCTCCTTGACCCTCCCCTCTCTGTGTTTACAGAGAGATTTATTGAAGGGAATGGGTTGCACATGGGAAGGATGTAGAATCAAATAAAAGGTTGAGCACGTTGGTCTATACTTGAAAGAAGGAGTCCCTTCTCCATCCGTGTGTTCATGAGGGTTTCTTCATATGCCTTTATGTTAAACTATTCTAATCCTTTAAATGGAGAACACTGAATGCCAGAAGATAAGTCCTATTGTTGCAGGTACCTTTTCTGATTTGATGTCTCCATTGTCTTTTTAGTGCCTAGCATAATGCCAGGAGTATAGTAGGACAGATAATTGGTGGTTATGGTTTGTTTTCTTTGACTACTGTAATCATGACTTCATAACTTAAAATTAGATTAAATGACAATCTTACAGGATTTTCTTTAAAGCAGAGTGAAGGGGGTAGGTCCTTAAGTGATGGTGTCAGTTAAAATATTTAGGTGGTATCATTATGTATCTCCTACTTATTCGAATTTTAAGAAATTCTAAAACTTTATTCAAACGTTATCAGTGACACCCTTCTGAGTGCTGAAATTTAACTTTTGAGGTAGCCCAAAGCACAGATTGTTATTTCTAGTTTGTGAGTATGTAAATAAAGACATCACCATTTAATATAACTTTTCAGATCTATATCAGAGCTAATTTTAATTATGTTCTCTGTATGTAAATGTACATTTATTGGTGGTTGTTCCCTGAGCTGCTTTTATGCATTATTATAGTTAGTATTCTGTTTCTTAATATTTAACATTATTAAAAGGACTCTAGGCCTTTTTATGATACCTGAATCAGGTACATATGCTTGTTTCTGAATTTCAAAAAAACTACTGTAAATTACTTGCTGCTACATAATTATTGATAGAGTTGGGATTGGGACTCTAAGCCATCTACATTCCTTTTAGGAGAAAGTGTCATTGAAACATAATATACTCACAGTTGTCCTCTCATTAATTCCCTGACACCATACTTTAACTTTAATGTTCTACTTATGTTGTGAAGTGAAGTGAAGTCACCCAGTCGTGTCCAACTCTTTGCGACCCCATGGACTGTAGCCTAACAGGATCCTCCATCCATGGGATTTTCCAGGCAAGAATACTGGAGTGGGTTGCCATTTCCTTCTCCAGGGGATCTTTCCGACCCAGGGATCAAACCCGGGTCTCCCGCATTGTAGGCAGCCGCTTCACCGTCTGAGACACCAGGGAAGTCCACTTATGTTGTGAACCCTTTCAAATCTACATTTATATTTCATTTTTAAAGAATATGGAGGGACTTTCCTGGTACTCCAGTGTAAGTTAAGACTCTGTGGTCCCAGTGCAGGGGCACAGGTTCAACCCCTGGTTGGGGAACTGGGATTCTTCATGCCATGTGGTGTGGCCAAAAGAATAATAAACAATATGGAAATATAACTCAGCTTTCTTACAGGGACTCCTGTACTATATGTATTTTTTTTCTAATGGTTTTAAATTTGCACCTAAGCCCTCATGTAAAGTGAATAAAAAATGGAATTGTTCCTTTGCCTTTTTCTTGTTCCTGAGACAAGTTGAAACACCTCCAAGAGGGAAATACATTTTGAAAAAGTTATCTATAGTATACCATTCATCATATGATATCCTTATTAATTATTATTTCACTTTCTTAGTCTTGTTTCTTTGACTAGTTATAAAATCCTTAGAAATAAAAGTTGTGTCATACAGTTTTGTTCTTCATAGTGCTCAATATAGCCTACTGTAAAATTGGTTGTATCTATTTTGTAATTAATCAAAATAAATTTTGTTAGCCTGTTAGGTAGGTTCATTAATGAGCTCTTTAATGGAGACTTGTTTTATCTTGGCTCTTTGTAGATAAGGTACTGGTGTGCTGCAGTCCATGGGGTCGCAAAGAGTCTGACACTACTGAGCGACTGAACTGAACTGATGTAGACAGGGAGGGATTTGCTAGTACTTTTAAGATTTCACTGGAAGTTCTTCATTTAATAAACTGTTCTGAGTACCCAGTTAAAAACAAATCATATTTTAAATGTAAAATTTGTTTCAGTTCAATTCAGTTCAGTCACTCAGTCGTGTACGACTTTTTGTCACCCCATGGACTGCAGCATGCCAGGCTTTCCTTTCCATCACCAACTTCCGGGAGCTTGCTCAAACTCATGTCCATTGAGTTGGTGACGCCATCCAACCATCTCATCCTCTGTTGTCCGCTTCTCCTGCCTTCAGTCTTTCCCAGCATCAGGGTCTTTTCTAATGAGTCAATTCTTCACATCAGTTGACCTAAGTATTAGAGTTTCAGCTTCAGTGTCTGTCCTTCCAATGAATATTCAGGACTGATTTCCTTTAGGGTTGACTAGTTTGATCTTCTTGTAGATTTTATATTACACTCCCTCTGTAGAAGAGAGATGTGTTTTTCTCTATGTTAGTTATGTGCAGCAGATATGGTTGCAGCAAAAATCCCTATATGAGATCAGCAGCCTAAAGCACTCCTGTCAAGCAATTTGGTGCAACAAAATTGCAGTATAAAAGTTTGGATTCCTCCCTTAAGTTCAGATTTCATGAGATTTGGCCCATAGTTGTTGAAGATTAAAGTTTTGAAAATTAGGAGTGTTTTAATATATTGGGTTGATGATAGATTTAGTAAAGTGATTGGTTTTAATTGGTATCACTTTTGATGCTCCAGGGTTTGGGGTTTTGTTCCTCTATGGTTCATTGCAGTTACTAAAAATTACTATTAGCTCTTGATTGAGAAAGTTGAAATTAGGGTCAGTGCCTCATACTGACAGTTTTGAAAGTAAGTTACGAGAAGACAATGAAGTTTTATCTTTGGAAAAAATCTACTGTAAATTAACTGTATGGTGAATACTCATTAATGGACCTTGTTGCTAAGCATTGACCTTGAGATGAGAAATATACAAGAATGAGAATACCAGTTTTGAAAAGTATTTTTTTTAGTGTGCCTTGGCTCTCACACCTAGTATGGCTATAGTATTTTTGTATCCTTTTTTCCCTTTTTATTCCAGTTTTATTGAGAAATACTTGACATACAGCACTAAATAAGTTTAAGGTGTACAGCTTAATTGTTTGACTTACATGGTCATGAAATGATGACCACACTAAGTTTAGGAGGCATCCATCACCTCATCAAATTAAATGGAAAAAAATAATGATTTTTCCTTGTGATGAGAACTCAGGATTTACTGTTAGCAACTTTCTTATATAACATAGAGCAGTGTTAGTTATATTTATCATGTGGTACATTGTATCCCTAGTTATAACTGGCATCCAGATCCTTCTCCTGCCAACCCCACCTCCGGTCACAACAAATTGATCTCTGTTTGTATGAGTTTGTTTTCTGTTTGGTTTTGAAGTTCAGTTGACCTTCAACACTGTTAGTTCCAGGTGCTCAGCATGGTGATGTGATATTCCTGTGGTTCCAGAACGATCACCATACGTCTAGTTACTGCGGGTCACAGTGCCTGTCTGTTCTTCAGCTGGTTTTGTAAAACTCAGTTTCATTGACATAAATGTAATCTCCATGCAGATCATGTCTCTATATTGATAATAAGCTCTGTATATTGGATTTAACTCTTTGTTTTATTAGCTAGTTGAAATGTTAAAAAGAAACAGGGTGTTTAACAGACGTATAAGTATATGACTTTGTAGCATCTGATTTGCATTATATATAAAGAAAAGCTGCTGTGTTTGCAAAAATAGCAAGTAGAAGCTGGATAGTGGAGCAACCGCTGTAGATAATCAGAAGCACTGTGGAGCTGCCTGGTTACTTCCATTGATTCCTTCCAGAGCCTTTGGGGCTTCCTCTGTTACTGTTGGAGTAATCAGTGGGTAGACAGCAGGCAAAACTTGTTCAAAACCTTAATGTCTAATGAGTAAAGGGAGAACAGTTGTTCGGGTATTCACTGGATTCTATTGGTTCTGGTGGGGAGGGTTAACCCGCACGTGACTGAGTGTTTACTCTGGACAGCTCATATGGAGCCAGAATGGCTCAGGGACTAACACAGTAATAAAAGGAAAACATTTATGTTACATTTCAGTTCATTAAAAACTGAGCTTAAAAAACTTTAAAAAGAGGGATGCTTAGTTAGTTTTTGAATACCATGTATTTTCAGCCTTTTAAAGTTCTTTTAAAGTCCTTAGTTAAACTGATCTTGAAATGAGACCATCTCCTGTTTCTCAAGCAAATCAGTGTTTTTGGCCTGTTTCTTCATGGACCCCAGTAATTATAACATTGGGCATAGGTTTGTTGATGTTTCTTTTATTTTTGTTTATATGTTTATTTTTGTCCATGCCATGTGCGGCATATGGGATCTTAGTTCCCTGAGCAAGGATCAAACCCTTGCCCCTTGCAGTGGAAGCGCAGAGTGCTAACCACTGGACTGCCAGAAAATTCCTTGATATTTCTTTTAAAATAGAACAGTGTTCTTATGAAAAAGCTGCAATGTCAGGTGGACTTCTAACATTCAGATATGATCATGTAGAGTACAAGAAGCTTACTGTTATGAATTCTTTCTAATCAATCAATTGCTTTTCCTGAAAATACAGATCTTTTCAAGTGCTTAATGAAGTAAACCTGAATGGTCCTGAAAATATACACATGTGTTAAGAAAGTGGTAGAATAGTCTGACACTTAGATTCCTCATTTAGCTGTGTTCAACTGTGTATTTTTCAAATATTTGTTTGTTTTTTGTCTGTACCAGGTCTCAGTTGAAGCACACAGGATCTTCCTTGCAATGTATAGGCTTTTCTCCAGTTGTGCACAGGCTCCATCCAGAGAGCTGACTCAGTAGTTGCTGCATGTGGTCTTGGGGAGCTTAGTTCCCTGACAGGGGATCAAATCCATGTCCCCTGCATTGGAAGGCGGATTCTGTTTTTTTTTTTTTGGAAGGCCAATTCTTAACCAGCAGGGAAGTCCCTCAAGAGTCTTCTCATAGTGCCACTGTATGTGCTGTCTTTGCTTTTGCATGCATTTGTAATGGGTAGGGAGAGAATACGGATGGTGAATGGTGTAATTATGAAGCATCACTGCATTATAATAGAAATGATATAAAGCTGAGTTTACTTCCCAGAACAGTTTTAAAATATTCAAATAACAAATATTCTCAAATACAAAGATATTCTAACCAGGCTAGACTTAGGTGTGGCCAGAGCCTAGCAACACTAAAAAATACATTTCAGAATTAATGCCAATTACTCTTGTGTTCACAACAAACTGTTTAAAATTCTTAAAGAGATGGGAATACCAGACCCCCTGACCTGCCTCTTGAGAAATCTGTATGCATTTCAAGAAGCAACAGTTAGAACTGGACATGGAACAACAGACTGGCTCCAAATTGAGAAAGGAGTACGTCAAGGTTGTATATTGTCTCCCTGCTTGTTTAACTTATATGCAGAGTACATCTTGAGAAATGTTGGGCTGGATGAAGCACAAGCTAGAATCAAGATTGCCAGGAGAAATATCAGTAACCTCAGATATGCAGATGACACCACATTTATGGCAGAAAGCGAAGAACTAAAGACCCTCTTGATGAAAGTGAAAGAGGAGAGTGAAAATTTGGCTTAAAACTCAACATTCAGAAAACTAAGATCATGGCATCCAGTCCCATCACTTCATGGCAAATAGATGGGGAAACAATGGAAACAGTGACAGACTTTATTTTGGGGGGCTTCAAAATCACTGTAGATGGTGACTGCAGCCATGAAATTAAAAGACGCTTGCTCCTTGGAAGAAAAGCTATGACCAACCTAGATAGCATATTGAAAAGCAGAGACATTACTTTGCCAATAAAAGTCTGTCTAGTCAAAGCTTTGGTTTTTCCAGTAGTCATATATGGATGTGAGAGTTGGATTATAAAGAAAGCTGAGGGTTGAAGAATTGATACTTTTGAACTGTGGTGTTGGAGAAGATTCTTGAGAGTCCCTTGGACTGTAGGGATATCCAACCAGTCCATCCTCAGGGAAATCAGTCCTGAATATTCGTTGGAAGGACGGATGCTGAAGCTGAAACTCTAATACTTTGCCCACCTGATGTGAAAAACTGACTCCTTGGAAAAGACCCTGATGCTGGGGAAGATTGAAGACAGGAGGAGAACGGGACAACAGAGGATGAGATGGTTGGATGGCATCACCAACTCAATGGACTTGAGTTTGAGTAAGCTCTGGAAGTTGGTGATGGACATGGAGGCCTGGCATGCTGCAGTCCATGGGGTCTCAAAGAATCGGACACAACTGAGCGACTGAACTAAACTACTCTTGTGTATTTTTTGTCTCAGGATGCCTTTTATCAGTAGGTTTTTTTTTTTTTTTTTTTTTAAGTGCTGTGCCCTGTTAATCAGTGCTAATATATAGAGTTGTGAATGCTGTAGGGTGAATGCAGTAGGGTGAGACTAATGAGAAGGGGTCAGATTCTGGATAACTTGAGTGTATATTTTAAGAACATTTATTATGCTCGCTTCGGCAGCACATATACTAAAATTGGGATGATACAGAGAAGATTAGCATGGCCCCTGCGCAAGGATGACACGCAAATTCGTGAAGCGTTCCATATTTTTGTTTATAATAGCCAGGAAATGGAAGCAACCTAGATGCCCATCAGCAGATGAATGGATAAGGAAGCTGTGGTATATATACACCATGGAATATTACTCAGCCGTTAAAAAGAATTCATTTGAATCAGTCCTAATGAGATGGATGAAACTGGAGCCCATTATACAGAGTGAAGTAAGCCAGAAAGATAAAGAACATTACAGCATACTAACACATATATATGGAATCTAGAAAGATGGTAACGATAACCCTATATGCAAAACAGAAAAAGAGACACAGAAGTACAGAACAGACTTTTGAACTCTGTGGGAGAAGGTGAGGGTGGGATGTTTCGAAAGAACAGCATTTATATTATCTATGGTGAAACAGATCACCAGCCCAGGTGGGATGCATGAGCCAAGTGCTCGGGCCTGGTGCACTGGGAAGACCCAGAGGAATTGGGTGGAGAGGGAGGTGGGAGGGGGGATCAGGGTGGGGAATACGTGTAACTCTATGGCTGATTCATATCAATGTATGACAAAACCCACTGAAATGTTGTGAAGTAAATAGCCTCCAACTAATAAAAAAAAAAGAAGAAGATTTATTGATAAGCTGGATACAGAGACATGAGAGAAAGGAGCAGAGCATGGCTTTAAGTCCTAGGACCTGAGCAGTTACAAGGATGTAGTTGCCACTTACTAAAATGAGGAAGGCTGTAAAGAAGAGCAAATTAGCAGGATTGAAAGGCAGTAGTTGAGTTTTGGACATGTATGAATTAGAGGTCTCTTAGTCATCCACATGGAGCTGTTGAGTGAGCTGTTGCTTATGTGAGCCTGGAGTTCATAGGAGAGTTTCGACTGGTGATCATAAATGTGGGAGGCATAAGCATCTAAGATGGTGGTGTTTTAAGACCATGTTTGGATGTGGTCACCAAGGAAGTGTGTATAGCTAGAGAAAAATTTTTAAGATCTAATTCCTTCAGCCCTTCAACATTTAGAGAGATGGGGAGATGAGAAGGAGCTAGCAAAGGGGACTGAGAAGAAGGAGCCAGTGAAGGGACTTCCCTGATGCTCGAGTGGTTAAGAGTCTGCCTTCCAGTGCAGGGGATTGGGTGTGATCCCTGGTCTCGGAACTAAGATCCCCACATGCTGAGGAGGGCTACTGAGTCTGTGCACTCTGGAGCCTGCGTGCTGAAACAAAGACTCAACACAGCCAAATAAATACATTTTTTAAAAAGAGCCAATGAGATAAGAAAAACCAGCAGTGTGGTGTCCCAGAGGTCAACTGAAGAAAGTATTCACAGAAGGAAGGTCAGTTATATCAAACTTCCCAAGTAAAATGAGGACTGAGAATTGACATTTGATTGTGATAGCATAAATGTTGTTAGTGACTTTGACTAGAGTGGTGACAAAAGCCAGATTGGAAAAGATTCAAGAGACTAAGAAGATGAGTAAATTTGAGTCATTAGGAATATTATAGCTCTTCTGAGCAATTTTGCTACAAAGGATAGCAGAGAAATGGGACAATGGTTAGAAGGTTTATAGTCAAGATATATTTTTATTTTAATTGAAATTTTAAAGGAAGGGCTTTCCGGGTGGTCCAGTGTCTAAGACTCTGCGTTCCCAATGCCGGGGGCTTGGGTTCAGTCCCTGGTCAGGGAACTATTAAATCCAACATGCCACAGCTGAGAGTCTGCCTGCAGTAACTAAGACCCTGCATAGCCAAATAAATAAATATTTTTTTAAAAATAAAATTTAAGGGAGAGATTGTAATATACTATGTGCTGATGGGAATGATCCGTGTATAAAGGAGGAAATTGATGATGAAATTGTTGCCAGACCAAGTCCTTGAGTAAGAAAGAAGGGGGGAATCTCGCCTGTAAGTCACAGTATGAGATAGATGTTCACACATGTATTTACTCAGAGATGAGCAGCTGTTACGTCCCTGGCACTGCATTCAATACTAGGAATAAAAGGAGGAGCAAGATGTGGGCTCTCTGCTTACATGGAAGCTGAATGCTCTTGCTGCTGTTAACTCCCAGATGAGAATCTTGAGACTCGCTGATGTAGAAACTTGTTCACGGTAACTGGAATGTAGATTTGAATCCAACATAGCTTAAAACTCACCGTTTCTCACATTCTCCCTACCCTTAAGCTTTCACCCTACTACACCAAGCCACCATCATCTCTTGCACTGTTAACCTGACTGGTCAGCCTGGTTTTTTTTCATACGATCCATTTTCTACCCTGCTGCCAGTCTTATTTCTTTTAGGACATAAGTAATACCTAGTTATTTGTCTGCTCAGAGGCCTCTTAATGTCTTCCTAACATGTTTGGAATAAAACTCTAAACTTCCAACCATGATTTAACTTAATCCAGTCCTCATTTTCTCTTTCTTGTCACTGTCTCCTGTGTGGACTTTTTATTTAATCACTGGCCTATTTGCTGTTCTTCAGATAGATCAGTTGTGCTCGATGTGTTTACAGACTTGCTCTATCACTGTGGAATGCCCTTTCCTCATACTTTTACTTTATTTTCTCTCTCTGTTCTCGGTTCAAATTTGTCTTCTCAGGGAGACCCTCCTACTTAAAATATAATCTCTTCTTCATTTATCCCTTTTTGCTTTTATCTTATAATTTCCTCCTGAAATTGTATTATCTTTTAAATTGTCTGTCTCTATCAGTAGAATGTAAGCTTCATGAACATCTAGACCTGTCTGTGGTGTTCACTCATTTCTAGAATGTAGAAAAATTACATGGCATATGAGTCCACATCTTATGGATTTGGACCAGTTCTATGAATAGGGAGGGAGCCAGTTACCTGCACTGGAGTGACTTCAAGCTGCATTTTATTTATTTATTTGTGGATTTATGGCTGTGCTGGGTCTTGGTTGCTGTGCGTGGGCTTTCTCTACTTGGAGAGAGCAGTAGCTGTTCTGTAATTGCAGTGCTCTGGCTTCTCATTGTGGGGGCTTCTTGGGTTGTGGAGCAAGGGCTCTAGGTGCACTGGCTTCAGTAGTTGGAGCTCGTAGGCTCTAGAGCGTTGGCTTCAGTAGTTGCTGTACATGTGCTTAATTGCTCCGTGGCATGTGGGATCCTCCCGGACCAGGGATCAAACCCATGACCCCTGCACCACAAAGCAGACTCTTAACCACTGGACCATCAAGGAAGCCCTTAAGCTGATATTTTAAAAATTAATTGGATATCCAAAAGTCTACAAGCAATAAATGCTGGAGAGGGTGTGGAGAAACGGGAACCCTCTTACACTGTTGGTGGGAGTGCAAACTAGTACAGCCACTATGGAGAACAGTGTGGAGATTCCTTAAAAAATTGGAAATAGAACTGCCATATGACCCAGCATCCCACTCCTGGGCATACACACCGAGGAAACTAGATTTGAAAGAGACACGTGCACCCCAGTGTTCATTGCAGCACTGTTTATAATAGCCAGGACCTGGAAGCAACCTAGATGCCCATCAGCAGACAAGTGGATAAGGAAGCTATGGTACATATACACAATGGAATATTACTCAGCCATTAAAAAGAATTCATTTGAATCAGTTCTAATGAGATGGATAAAACTGGAGCCCATTATACAGAGTGAAGTAAGCCAGAAAGGTAAGACCAATACAGTATACTAACGCTAAATTCCATATATATGGAATTTAAAAAGATGGTAACGGTAACCCTATAAGCAAAACAGAAAAAGAGACATAGATGTACAGAACAGACTTTTGGACTCTGGGATGTTCTGAGAGAATAGCATTGAAACAAGAATACTGTCAAGGGTGAAACAGATCACCAGCCCAGGTTGGATGCATGAGACAAGTGCTCAGGGCTGGTGCACTGGGAAGACCCAGAGGGATGGGATGAGGAGGGAGGCGGGACGGGGGATCGGGATGGGGAACACATGTAAATCCATGGCTGATTCATGTCAATGTATGGCAAAAATCACTACAATACTGTAAAGTTTAATAAATAAACTTTATTAATAAAAATAATAAAAATGACTAATAAAACTAATAAAAATAAATGAATAAAAAATGAAATAAACTAATAAAAATAAATGAAAACTAATAAAATTAAATAAATAAACTCCAACTAATAAAAATAAATGAAAAAAATAAAAATTAATTGGATATGGATGAGAATTGGAGGGATTAAAAATACCTGAGGTTTTTTTGTTGATGAGAGTATTTTTCCTCAACCATTTGCCGGGGGTGGGGCTGGGGTGGGGTGGGGTGGTGGTTAGCAGAAATTATGTTCTCCCAAGAAAAATTATGTTTCCCCAAGAGGAATGTGGGGAAAAGTCAGAGGAACTGATTGACAAGGGTCAGTTATTTTGATTTTTGGACAAAGGAAACTTGTTCTAAATACATTGTACCTTTATTGTAAAATACTTAGAAAATATAATAAGGGAAATAAAATTAGAATTTTTTTATGTATTGATAACCACTTTTAGCATTTTGATGCATAGTTATTCTTATCTATACATATATTTATACCCCAAAAATGAAAATTGACATTACTGAAGTTACTGTTAATTTGAGGTAAAATCAGGACTACCAGGAGGAAATATTTAATAGGTAGTTGGAGATACAGAATTAGGTCTTGAGATATATAGGAGGTATTGGAAGGTGACTGTAGCGTTGTAGGCTTTGGGATGTGAATATGATCCTTACAAGGGAAGGAAGTACAGTGAATTATGGGGAATAGGGCCATAACTTTGGGAAGCATGCAGCTTATGTTATTAATTGGATAGAAGAATCACCATGGAAAGGATAGAGGAGTAGTCAAACCTTTAAAGGTAGTTAAAAGTAGTTAACCTTTAAAGACCAGGTTAGTGGAAGATTCTGAGGTTTTTCCAGTAGTTAGGTATGGATGTGAGAGTTGGACTATAAAGAAAGCTGAGCTTCGAAGAATTGATGCTTTTGAACTGTGGTGTTGGAGAAGACACTTGAGAGGCCCTTGGATTGCAGGGAGATCCAACCAGTCCGTCCTCAAGGAGATTGGTCCTGAGTGTTCATTGGAAGGACTGGTGCTGAAGCTGAAACTCCAATACTTTGGCCACCTGATGCAAAGAGCCCACTCACTGGAAAAGACCCCAGTGCTGGGAAAGATTAAGGGCAGGAGGAGAAGGGGATGACAGAGGATGAGATGGTTGGATGGCATCACCGACTCAGTGGACATGAGTTTGGTAAACTCTGGGAGTTGGTGATGGATAGGGAGGCCTGGCGTGCTGCAGTCCATGGGGTCACAAAGAGTTGGATACGACTGAGCAACTGAACTGAACTGAAAACTTACGGGAAGAGAATTTTCAGAAGGTAGCATCACTAGTGTTTGTTGAGAAGGCAAGGATGAAGAGATTGAGGAAGGGAAGACTTTTGAATTTGGTCCTTAAAAGTCCATTAGTGACATTTGGGCGTACCATTTAGTGTTGGAAGAAGCCAGTTTGTAGAGAGTTTAAAAGCATATGTGAGGGAAGCTCCAAGAGAGAGGGCACATATGTGTACTTAGAGCTGATTCACATTGTTCCATGGCAGAAATCAACACAGTGTTGTAAAGCATTTGTCCTCCAATTAAAAAAAAGGGGGGAAGAAAATGATCCCCCAGAAATGTAAGAAAGCAATAGAAACGGAACTTGACGATGAATACATGACAGAACAGTGTAAAAAGGCACAGATGCAAGTGCTTTTCAGAGTGAGTTTTCATTAGAAAGATGGTTCTGTAGGGATGTCACTGAGATGATGGCCGAGCTGTTCTTTATACTTTTCTTAGCTGCCCAGTATTAAGCATACAACAGATGTGTTGAAAAGAATAACTGCATGAGTGAAATCAAACAGGTAAGGGCCATATGTTTAAAGCATTTAAAAATGAAAGGAACAGTAACAGGCTAAAGAAGAGGTTTTTGTATTTTGTTATGGGAGATTTGGCATGTTTGAAGATGGAGAACAGTGGGAAGGAAAGAGTGTACTGAACAGGATAGGACAGTTGAAGAACTAAAGGTTTAAAATTATTTCCAGAAGAAAGGAGTAAGAAGAAATGGGCTTATTTATTACGGTTAAGGAGCTACTCTTTGGAAAGGAGGTACATTTTTTTCTCTGAGGTATAAAGGAAAGAAGTGAAAAGAGATGTTGAGAAAAGTTTTTAAGGCCAAGAGGAAAGAATGTCAGGAAAACCAATGACTTTTCAGGCGACCTTCTTAGAATGAGATTTCATGAATGAGGATTGGAGGTTTTAAGGAAGTAGAAAAATTAGAGTAGCTGTTGTATAAGCATCTTGCTAGAGATTCAGAAGACCACCTCAGATTTTACCAGATAGCAGTGAAAGTGAACCTGATTATTTTGAAAAGGATTGTCTTAAGATACCACAGCTTTTACAGAACTTAACACCAGAAACTTAATCTCCAATAATTTGGCATCTTTTGGATTGCAGGTATTACTTCATTTGTGTTAGTGTTAGTCCCTCAGCCATGTCCAGCTCTTTGCGATCCCAGGCTCCTCTGTCCTTAGAATTCTTCAGGCAAGAATACTGGAGTGGGTAACCATCCTCCAGGGGATCTTCCCAACCCAGGGATTGAACCCGGGTCTCCCGCGTTGCAGGCAGATTTTTTTTACTGTCTGAGCTACAAGGGAAGTCCATTGCTTCATTCATTTCAGTTCAGTCACATCACTCAGTTGTGTCCGACTCTTTGCGACCCCATGAACCGCAGCACGCCAGGCTTCCCTGTCCATCACCAACTCCCGGAGCTTGCCCAAACTCATGTCCATCAAGTCGGTGATGCCATTCAACCATCTCATCCTCTGTCATCCCCTTCTCCTCCTGCCTTCAATCTTTCCCAGCATCAGGGTCTTCTCCAAGGAGTCAGTTCTTTGCATTAGGTGACCAAACTATTGGAACTTCAGCTTCAGCATCAGTCCTTCCAATGAATATTCAGGACTGATTTCCTTTAGGATGTACTGGTTGGATCTCCTTGCAGTCCAAGGGACTCTCAAGAGTCTCCTCCAACATCACGGTTCAAAAGCATCAATTCTTCAGCGCTCAGCTTTCTTATAGTCCGACTGTCACATCCATATATGACTACTGGAAAAACTATAACTTTGACTAGACAGACCTTTGTTGGCAGTCTCTCTGCTTTTTAATAAATGCTATCTAGATTGGTCAAAACTTTTCTTCCAAGGAACAAGAGTCTTTTAATTTAATGGCTTTAGTCACCATCTGCAGTGATTTTTGGAGACCCCCCCAAAATAGTCTGTCACTGTTTCCATTGTTTCCCCGTCTGTTTGCCATGAGGTGATGGGACAGGATGCCATGATCTTAGTTTTCTGGTTGTTGAGTTTTTACTTCATTACTTCAGTCAGATCAATTATCTGGATATGAAATGTTGATATAGATGAGTTTCACTAGAAAATTCATCTCATGCAAGCAGTAATTTACTCTTTACGACTTTGTGTGTGGATTGCAAATGTTTTAACATAAAAGGTTATTTTCCTTATTGCTGACATGGTAGAAATTTGAAGAAAATTGTCATCTGATATTAAATACTGAGAGGGTTTCTGATTGTTTCATTCTAATTTAGCATTCCTGTATATTAGGACTTAATCCTACTTACTATATAATTTTAATTAAGAATACAAAATCTTTAAATTATGATGAATTTTTTTCATATCTTAAAATGTAATATTCTGATAGAGAAAGGAATTCTGATGAAGAAAGATAATTAAAGCAGTGGAGTTTTAAGTAGTAAAGATTTTAGAGTTGAGGAAATTTGAAAGAGACCTCATCAATCTTTTATTCAGTTTTTTATTTAACTTTTACTGTGACTTTCCTGAATTGGCGTGTTCATACTGTCGTGAAAGTGTTACTCGCCTGGTCATGTCCCACCCTTTGCAACCCCACGGGCTGTAGCCCACCAGACTCTCTGTCCATGGGATTACCCAGGCTACAAACTGGAGTGGGTTGCCATTCCCTTCTCCATATTCAATTATTGTTTTTCTAAAAATGCACATGTATTTCAATGAAGATTTATATAGGCCTTTTATTCTATTTTTTGTGAGCAAAGGACAAATTACAAAAATTTAAAATTTAGAGTTGTTACTACAAATTTTGAGCGCTTACTATTATTAATCAGTTTCCATTTTTCAGTATAGAATATTGTTCTGTGTTGATGCCCTGAAAGTCATTATAATGAAAAACTAGGGTTAACTTTGTAAGATTCAACTTGCCCCAATTTTTCCTTAACCATCTTTGTGTCCCCACCCCCTAAAAAAGGCAGCTAGGCTTTGTGGCTCTAAAATCAAATTGCTTATTACACTGGGATTCTAACACAGAGGTTTTATTTCAGGTCTTTGTAGGTAAAATACCAAGAGATTTATACGAGGATGAATTGGTGCCTCTTTTTGAAAAGGCTGGTCCCATTTGGGATCTGCGTCTTATGATGGATCCACTGTCTGGTCAGAACAGAGGGTATGCATTCATCACCTTCTGTGGAAAGGAAGCCGCGCAGGAAGCTGTTAAACTGGTATGTGATAAGACATGCCCATTGTCTGGCAAGTCATTTGAGAAAAATACCTCAATTAAAAACATTTGCAGTTAACATTGTTTCATTTACTTTAGTTTTTGTTTTGAAAGTTTTCATATTTACTAAGTTAGTGTGTGACTGGTGGCTATTTTTTCATATTATGAAAGTAAAAAATAAATGAAAATACCCAAGAAATAAGGTGATAGTCTCCCATAATTCTAAGAAGTTATTTATTACAGCAGTTAGTATCTAAAGTTTTATTTGAATATTTGGCTTTTGCAGTTCTTCCTTTTGATCTTACACAGAAATGTCAATTCTTGCTGTTAAACTTTAGAGTAATGTTCTTAAAGTATGATGAAGTCTGGAATGGGTTCTGGGGAATATAACTGGGCTACATGGACTTTTAGGACACGATTCAGGAAATGGTTGTGAATCTCTTTTGTTTTTGTCATAACCTAATCATACAATTTATTTATTTTCTAAGTATATTCTTATTCTTTTCTTTTTGTTTCCAAACTCTCCAGTTCTTTAATCTTTCTCTTTTTCTTTTACTTGATAAACAGTCTTCTAGGAACCTCCTTTTTGTAGGGCCTTTTACCCTTTGTACTTATTTCAGAGTAGTATGCAAATTAAGTATGACTTCACTCCTACTGCGTTAAGATACAGTCATCTCAGTAACTCAGAATAGCAGTATCATTGGTTTTGGGGGGTACTCTTGGCAGACAGCTGAAGGCCTCACTTAATCTAGTTCTAATTATTTTAGAATGGTAACCTGTTTCACCAAGCTTTTCGTTTCATTAGTTGCCTTTAAATTTGTTCTACTTCTAACTTGACCCAGATTTTTTATTATGGACTTTTTTCCTTCCAGTTTGTTTATTTAGTACTGAGAAGTTTTCAAAACTTTTATTTCCTTGCCTCTGGCAACATGTGGATTATTTTAATTCCATATTTTTTTAGTAAACTAATAGGTAAGTAATGTTAAGGCATAAAAAGCTCAAGTTTACCTGGGAAATAATGACCATAACCATTTAAATAAAACACTTTTTATTCCTATGATTTAATACAGTTTTGAAAGTATTATGTTTAATATGAAGTTTAAATTTTTAAAATTGTTTTATGTAAAATGTGAAATTCTTCTATGTTTCTTTGCATTGATTAAACATAGTTGTTATTCTTTACATATTGTTGTTTTCCTGAGACTTATCTGTATCTCATTTCATCTCCAAGGGCTCTGAATTACCAGTCTCGGGTATTTTTTCTAAAATTCTCTGGGAAAAAATCTTGAGATTGATAATATTGAAATAAGAAATCAGGTCTTTTCAAAGATAAAATGAATAACTTTGATTCATTTATATATTTTTTTTTATTCATTTATATTTGATAGAGCAGTAAAGGTTAATGAAACCAAACTAAAATAGAGGCTGTAAAAGTTAAAAATACACATTTTATATTAAGGCAAGCGTGAGGGCACTTGGTGAGTTCATGAAGCAGGGAGTGTTTGACCTTGAATTGTTCAGTTTTTTAGACTGAAATCAGTTGTTCTGAGTTTGGGGTGGTTGTGGGGTGTCTGGTTCTTTTCTTCCTTTCAGTGTGACAGCTATGAAATTCGCCCTGGTAAACACCTTGGAGTGTGCATTTCTGTGGCAAACAACAGGCTTTTTGTTGGATCAATTCCGAAGAATAAGACTAAAGAAAACATTCTGGAAGAATTCAGTAAAGTCACAGGTAAAACAAAAATGTATTTAGAAATTAGTTTTGGGAAATCTGTGGTACATTATAAGTGCAAAAAAAGGAGGTGTATCTTAAGAATTCACGTATCTCCTGGGGGTCTAAATTGCCTCCTTTCTGTTGTTTTAGTGGCTTGGACTAAACAGCTTCTCTTGTAGCCTCAAGTTCTTGGGATGTCCTCTTCACTTCGTTTCCTTAGTTGAACCATAACTTCTGACACAGCCTTTGCCCTGTGGCTCTCAAGTGAAGGCTCCCCATCTGGGGTTCAGTCTCTAAGGCCAAAGGGGTGAGAGCGCTTCTCCTCCTCCTTCCTCTCACCTCGTCTGTTTCAGGTTTTTCCGCATTTCCAATCCTAAATCCGTGGAATTGATGTGAGAAGAAAATTCTAGATCTCAGATCTATAAATATAAATTTATATGTAACAAAATTTAGCAGAATTACATTTTCACTTATCAAATATGATTTAATCATACATTTCCTATTGCATTTCAGTTTTTAAAAAGCTGATGAAGATCCACTAATGGTAGCTGCATTGTAAAAGACAACTTTTAGACCATTGCTTCTCCATCCCCTATAAAAACCATTTCTTTACATTTTTGTTGTCCAGACATACTACAGATAAACAATCCTTTCCCTTCAAGATGTTATCTGTTGCTCTTCTGGTTTCAGGCTTGTGTTAATTGAAGGTTGCTTCTGGCTCAGTCTTTTTCTTCTTCCTGAATTAACTTATTGTTAGTACTTTCAACATCTATGTGGCTGAACCATCCAATACCGTAATCTAGTTTTATGACTGCCTCATCTCTTATCCTTTACTTCCGCTCTCCCACATCCAAATCACATTCTGGATATTGCTGCTAGAAATAAAATCTAATTACTCTTAAGGATTTGGATAATATGTGGAAAGGTGAGGGTACAGGACTAAGATCAGAGGTACATTTTAACCAGTTACTTTTATTCTTGGTAAAAATAGTAACTTTTAAAAAGATTCAAAGATGATTTTTGGTTTTGATTAGTTATTGAGTGTTCTCTTGGATTTATGATTGGTTTTTAAGTTCCTTGGTAGTATTTTCATAAGTTTTAATAAGGTCATGTTATGTCAAACACTCTTTAAAACATTGTAAAATAGAATGTCATATGTCAGAATACAGTAGTTGGACTTACTGTCTATGACTATACTTTCAGGGCCCCTAAAATTAAAAGGAACATAACATATTGTCCGTAGCTCCATATCTAATAATTCTGATTTAGTTGTCTAGCTAGATAATTAACAGATCATTATGAGGCGTCTCCAGTTACTTTTTGCTGTTCAGCAAGTGGATTTAGGTCTGCCTGATCGCTAAGTGTGTGGTGGATGCTTTTGGCTTATATATCTGGCTGTTGGTTTAACAGAGGGTTTGGTGGACGTTATTCTCTATCATCAACCCGATGACAAAAAGAAGAATCGGGGGTTCTGCTTCCTTGAGTATGAGGATCACAAGTCAGCAGCACAAGCCAGACGCCGGCTGATGAGTGGAAAAGTAAAAGTGTGGGGAAATGTAGTTACAGTTGAATGGGCTGACCCTGTGGAAGAACCAGATCCAGAAGTCATGGCTAAGGTAAATGCAGTATCTTGGGTTGGGGGTGCGGTTATCATTTACATTTTGTACTTAGAATATAAGCTTGAATATTTCAAATTTTACAGTAAATATAACTTGTAGCTCTTAACTGTTTAAGCAACAACCTGCTTTAGCACCAATTTAACAGCCTATCTTGTATCCAGGAATTTCCACTAACCATTTCTTTTTCTGCAGATAAATGTGTAAAAAGAATTGAAATTAAATCCCTTCAATTAGGTGTTTCTATGCCTACTGAGAGTTCGATTAGTGCTTGGCACTATCAAAGATAAAAAGATAAAAATGTTAAGAAAAGAAAAAACACAAGGTTTTATGCAATAAAGAGAGAAGTAATGTTTTGGAGATAATGAATTAAAATCTTCATTGACCATACTATGACTTTTATTACATGGCCTTGAACTTTATTTTATTTAGATTTAGTGTCTTTTTCCTTTTTTAATGGATCAAGCTTCCTTATAGTATTGTCTCCATGAAGAAAGGTGAGGGGTTATCATGTTTGCTCTTAGTGGCAAAATATGCATGGCAAGTCCTGTGGTGGACTTTCACTTTCCTCCTAAGCCCTATACTTTCATTGCTGGGATCTTGGCCTGGTAAAGGATGGTTCTGTGAGTCCTAGTTCTTAGGCTTTCCTCTGGGTGACTTCTAGGGGTGAAGGGACATATCTGAGTTGCATCTCTGTTGCTTTTAATGAATTTTTGACTATTTTGGTGTTTGTCTCTTGACCTCTTGGGGGCAGCAGGTCTGTGGATGGCCATAAATGAATGGTTGGGTTATTCTGGACTGAAAGTCTTTTCCGCAAGCTTCTTACTCCAGAATCTGAGGTGACAGTTCTCACTGTTGATTAATTTGGAGGAGGGACCTGGTTTATACTAACATGATAAAAGCTTTTTTAAGCAAAAACATTCTTGGATTACTCAAAGATCCACTGAGAATGAACCAGAGAGACTCAGATGTGTTGCACACTTTTTCTATATTCCTGGAGTAGATAGGAGTCAAGGGGAGGGGCTGGAAATCTAAAGAGCCCTGATTATTTTTATTTCTTACTAGCTTGATTTTAATTCCACTTGTTTCTTCTAATACAGTTGTGACTTTGAGCAGACTTACTGATTTTGGATGTTGTCTATTTTATTGGAATTGGATAAATCTCTTTACAAGATCTCTTACAACTTTGAATCTATCTTGTAGAAACTTGACTGTAGCCTGTATTGCATTTTCTAAAATATTTTTAAAACAGTATTATAGATTGAGAGGGGCATTTTTTATTTTATATTATATTATAGTTGAGTTACAATGTTGTGTTAGTTTCAGCTATACATACAGGCGTCTTTCTTAAAGGGATCTTTTTCCTATTGAGTGCTTTAAACATTATTTCAACTAGTAATTTTTATATAGGATACTTTGGTCTCATCTCAGAAAAGAAAAAAGATCTATGTTGAGTTTCAAAAAAGAAGGTAAATAAAGTAATGGAGGCCTGTCTGATGTAGAATTAGACGTCAGTATGACAACATTTAGAAAAAGGGGTTAAAGATAGAGGTGAAAGACTTTTCCCCCCTTGAATTAGTGTCTTCCCCAAATCCTTTTTACTCAGCCCTTTATCTAAGGCAACAATTTGTTTGGTAGGTGTGTTAATTTTTTTGTCTAAATAAGTAATGTATTTCCTTAGTTCACAAATCAAAATTATATGGAAAAGTACAGCCAGGGAATTCCCATTTCTACCTCTAGCTCCAGCTACTATTTCCTCCTTGTCCCTTGTAGATATCCAGTGATAGTGGTCTCTGGTTTATCCTTGTAGTGCTTAGCAGGCAAATATGATTATATATTCTTTCCTTCCCTACTTCTTACACAAATGGTTACTGGTAGCTATATTAATGAACTATGTTTGTTTTATTCACTGTCATATTTCGTCTCATCTCATATTTCAGCTCTAAGGAAATATACCATTATTTTATGTATCGCTAAGAAATTGTAAAATGCTGCCAATTAAACTATGACAAGTGCTTGTCTGTCACATTGACTGTAAATTGGATCCCTATTTTGGAGGTATAAAATGGGGAAAAAAATCTTAACAGTGCATCCTCACCTTTTTTTTTTTTTTTTTTTTTTTTTTTTTAGTATCAGCTCTTAATTTTTTATGACTATGTACTTTTTCATTCTGTAGGTGTACCATAGTATATTCAACTAGCTGGACATTGGGTGTTTCTAATCTTTTGTTGTTAAAATACTGTAATGAGTAAGCTTATATCATTTCAGTTAATATAAATACAGATGTATCTGTAGGATAGATTTGTAAGTCAAAGGGTAAATGCATCTGTAATTATTAAGATACTGACCATATTTTCTGTAGGAGGTGCACTTGTATTCTGCTCTCCACAAGCAGAATACAGCAGGATGTTCCTATCCTTGTTAAAAGAGGATAGGCTCAAACTTGGTTTTGCCAAGTCTCGTAACAAGTGGTATCTCATAGCTGTTTTATGATTTGTTTCTCTTTATTGTACATGCCTGAATTTACATTTCTTATGCATGTAAGGACTATTTGTTTCTTTGTATGAACCATGTATTCATAAATTTTGCCTGTCTTCATTCATTTGTTTTTCTGTTGATCTTTTTTTAATTTTCTAGAGTTCTGATATAAAAGATAGGTTAACTGTTTGTGATGCTTTTTTTTTTTTTTATTTTACTTATGGTATTTTCTACCATATGGAAATCTTTTTTTTTAGTAGTTGAATTTTTCAGTCCTTCATATAGATTTTAAATTAACAAAGCCTTCTCCAGTGCAGTGTTACATAATTATTTTCTTCTAATATTTTAAACATCCCCCTCCTTTTAAATTTTCTATCTGTTTGGACTTTATCATAGTATATAGTGTGAGGTATGAGTCCACTTTTCATCTTTATTCAGATCAACACTGCACTGATTAAATGATTTAAGCAGTGAATTGATAGTTTTATCTAGTAGGACTACTCTCTAAATTTTGTTCTTATTTTTTCCCTGGCTACTACTGCTTGTTTATTTTTTCATATGAATTTTAGAATCATGAGCTCATCCAGTTCTTGCGTGGGGTAGAAGGGACAGAAAAACTTGTTTTGGGGGGGACTTATGGGATTGTCAGGTGGTTCAGAGGTAAAGAATCCACCTGCCAATGCAGGAGACCCAGGTTTGATCCCTGGGTCAGGAATATCCCCTGGAGAAGGAAATGGCAACCCACTCCAGTCTTCTTGCCTGGGAAATCCCATGGACAGGGGAACCTGGTGGGCTTCAGTCCACAGGATCACAAGAGTTGGACAAGACTTAACGGCTGAACAACAACAAAGGGACCATATTAAATTAGTAAAGTAACTTAGTAATAATTTTATTTTGGTTCTTTGAAGGTCCTGTTCACAAATGTATTAGGTACTTCAATGACATGGCAGGAGAAGAAACTGATAATGTATATAAATTGGTAACAATTATTTTCTCAGTTTTCATACTTTTTGTGATAGCACCTTTAGCTTAATTGTTTTTGAGAATAAAAGCCTATGCCATGAAAATAGGAAGAAATACTTTAATATAGGACTTCAGCTAAAATTAAGTAGCCAATGCCTGTTTTGTATATTTGTTATATTAGGTGAAAGTTTTATTTGTGAGAAACTTGGCTACTACAGTGACAGAAGAAATACTGGAAAAGTCATTTTCTGAGTTTGGAAAACTTGAAAGAGTGAAGAAGTTGAAAGATTATGCATTTGTTCATTTCGAAGACAGAGGAGCAGCTGTTAAGGTAAAAATTTGATATTTTGTTTCTTGATATGTGAATTTTGTTGTTGAAACTTGCTAAAACACATAAAGTGACTTTATAAACACATGAAATTGGTTTTCAGCTTTTACCGAACTCTGGAGCTTTCTTTTAATAATCTCTGTGAAGTGGTAGTAATGTAACAGGTAAGACTCTGTATTCCAAAGCCTGATTATTACTAACTGAGTTTGTGACCTCAGGCAAGTTACTTTTAATCTCTGTATTATTTTTGTAAGCCTAAGCTTTGATAGCATGATACCTTGAAAATGTTACAAGGAATAGTAATTAGCTTCCATAAATACCAAAATGATAGTGAATATATTGTAACTATTTACTTATTTAAGGACCTGGGAATGGAACTGAGTAGTGTACATGGCTTCATATCTAGTACAGTGTAATTCAGTAGGTGTGTTCTGAGGAAATGGTTAGTTCTTCATAGTCTTGCCTTTCTTTGGTCGTTTTAGAATCCTCACAGTATTTTTTTTTTCCAGTTTCAATAGTTGTTAGAAATATTTCTTGCATATAATAGTTAATTTGCTTGTTGATGATAGTATTTGAAAAGTATGGAAAAAAGTATTTTCATATAGTGTTTAGAGCATATAGCCTGAGTACTCTGCTGCTTTCCGTTGATAGTAGCTCAACACCATCTTTAATGGCTGAAATTTTCATTTTCTTCCTCTTGTTCCTCTCTCCCTTCTGGAGAAAAGGTGGGGGGAGGGGCTGACAAAACAAAAGACAGGACAAAGTAAAAGCTTTTTATATAATTGTGGAGATAGATCTAAAACCCTTGGTGACTCAGGCCTGGTTTTTTTGCATGTTTTCTCGGTAAAGTGGCCCCACCCTCTAATTAGGGCAGTTTTTGTTTCCTGACCAGGGTACTGCTTTAAAATGTGCCTTATAGAATCTTTGACTAGTAGAATTTATTGGTGTGCTTTTTGACGGAAGCTAATTACTGAGACAATATTGCTTATAAAATTCATAGCTTAGTACAGAACTTGTTTGGCTTCTGAATTGCGAGTGATAGGAAGGACCGATAACTAATAAATTTATACCTTCTAAATATTCCTTTTGATTTGCTTGGTATTAAATAACTGATTGTTCATAATTGAAAATAATTTTCAAGGGTGGTTTGCCAAAGTGATTTCTGAAATTGTAAGATTTCTAACTCAGAGGATGGCCAGAGGAAAGAGTATAGACAGATGCTCTGTTCTTTCGTTTGTACCAGGAAGCTTTTATAGATTCATTTAGTTGCTTTAGTTGAAGCAGCCAAAAGCTAAGGTGGTAAAGGGGGAAAAACTAGGTAAGAGGAAGACACTGATTTAATCTTTTGTCTGGATACTTGTAAACCACTAAAATATTCTTTATGGTCAGAGCATTTTATCATGTATATCCAGAGAGGGAAAGGTTGTATTGGGAAACAGAAAAACTGTGGTGAGGAGGTGATACTTGGTTACTGAATTACCTGAACCTTGAAGTATGGCAGAAGTTAATAGGTGGGATGATATAAATAAAAAACTAGAGCCCAGAATACTTTTGATTACTGCTTTCCTGATGAGTACTTGAGTCTTAATTAATTCAAGCCTTTGCTGGGCTCTGTGCTTTTAACCATTCAGGTAAAGTATATTCCAGGTTAAACATTGGGATGGGGAAGAAGCCTAGGCTTTTTTCTTTTTTTCGGTTAGTATCTTGTTAAATTTCACCGATAGTCTCATTTATATTTCAAATTCTTGACATTTTTATGAACGAACAGTTTTAAGATGTACAGGCTGAATGCCATGTGTTTGTTTAAAAATTTTAATCCTGAAAAGTTTGTTAATATGGGCATGTTCTCCAGATGGGAATTTGCTATTTGTTTTGGCCTTAGCTTGAAGGAATTAGTTACTTGAAATTAAGGAGCAGCAACAAGCAGCTCTCTGCTTTATCTTTTTAAATATAATAATAGGACATCCATTTTGTTCTCAGCGTAACTTACATATAAAGTAAGGTTGAGGGGAATAAGTATTTTGTGTATTTTTAAATATTTGGTGGCTATATTCATCTTGGAAATTAAAACAGTTGTGGAGTAAATTGTTTATCAGGTGTATTAAATGGTACAGACAATGTTATATTTAAGGTACTGTTACTTATAAAGTAAATTTGTTTCTAATTTGCATAGGCCATGGATGAAATGAATGGCAAAGAAATAGAAGGGGAAGAAATTGAAATAGTCTTAGCCAAGCCACCAGACAAGAAAAGGAAAGAGCGCCAAGCTGCTAGACAGGCCTCCAGGAGTACTGCGTGAGTCTTCATTTAATAAATAAGTCAGAGATTGGGTAGTTTAAAAAGTTAGGAAAAATCTTAAAGCAAACTAACTTGTTTTTTCTTTTCTCTCTTCCCTCCATTGCTAGGTATGAAGATTATTACTATCACCCTCCTCCTCGCATGCCACCTCCAATTAGAGGTCGGGGTCGTGGTGGGGGGAGAGGTGGATATGGCTACCCTCCAGATTACTATGGCTATGAAGATTACTATGATGATTACTATGGTTATGATTATCACGACTATCGTGGAGGCTATGAAGATCCCTACTACGGCTATGATGATGGCTATGCAGTAAGAGGAAGAGGAGGAGGAAGGGGAGGGCGAGGTGCTCCACCACCACCAAGGGGGCGGGGAGCACCACCTCCAAGAGGTAGAGCTGGCTACTCACAGAGGGGGGCACCTTTGGGACCACCAAGAGGCTCTAGGGGTGGCAGAGGGGGTCCTGCACAACAGCAGAGAGGCCGTGGTTCCCGTGGATCTCGGGGCAACCGTGGGGGCAATGTAGGAGGCAAGAGAAAGGCAGACGGGTACAACCAACCTGACTCCAAGCGCCGTCAGACCAACAACCAACAGAACTGGGGTTCCCAACCCATCGCTCAACAGCCGCTTCAGCAAGGTGGTGACTATTCTGGTAACTATGGTTACAATAATGACAACCAGGAATTTTATCAGGATACTTATGGGCAACAGTGGAAATAGACAAGTGAGGGCTTGAAAATGATATTGACAAGATACGATTGGCTCTAGATCTACATCCTTCAAAAAAAATTGGCTTATCTGTTTCATCTTTAAGTAGCAATTTGCTGCCATTTGTATTTGGCTGAAGAAATCACTATTGTGTATATACTCAAGTCTTTTTATTTTTTCCTCTTTTCATAAATGCACTTGGACATTATTGGGCTTGCAGAGTTCCCTTATTCTGGGAGTTACAATGCTTTTATCGTTTCAGGCTTCATTTTAGCTTCAAAACAAGCTGAGCACACTGTTAAAATCATGATTTTGCAGAACCTTTGGTTTTGGACAGTTTCATTTTTTGGATTTGGGATAGCTTACATAGGGGTATGGAGTATGCTGTAAATAAAAATACAAGCTAGTGCTTTGTCTTAGTAGTTTGAAGAAATTAAAAGCAAACAAATTTAAGTTTTCTTGTATTGAAAATAACCTATGATTGTATGTTTTGCATTCCTAGAAGTAGGTCAACTGTGTTTTTAAATTGTTATAACTTCACACCTTTTTGAAACCTGCCCTACAAAATTTGTTTGGCTTAAACGTCAAAGCCGTGACAATTTGTTCTTTGATGTGATTGTATTTCCAATTTCTTGTTCATGTAAGATTTCAATAAAACTCAAAAATCTATTCAAAACATTACCTATTTCAAATTCAATTGTGTCCTAAAACATTATTTTATTCGTAATCCTTGCAAGGAATATTGTTTTCAAACTATAACTGCCTATGTGAGTGATCAAATTCATGCAAAATTTCTTGTCTATTCTAATATGTATTGTGGATATCAGACTGAGGATTAGTCTAAATTCTAATATTTATTCCAAATAGCACTTCATTGATTGATGTTCTTTCATAGTCATCTAATTTGGCAATTTTATCCTTTATTCTTATAAAAACAAGCTCAGGCTTTTGAACATTCTTGCAGGCATTGGATAATTTGCATTAAATAAAATGGGGTTGGGGAAGCAGACTGCAATTTATTTTGACCCACATTCTTTCTATAAAGGATAATTTGTTGTCTGAAGACCTTATTTGCTGGAGTGAATGTACGTAGCAGGAAAAAATGTTAGTACTGTGGCGTCAATTGCTCTGCGGACTAAACTTCATGTAAACTTTCAGTATACATGATTGTGACTACCACTTCAGTTACTAATTAGGAATATAATTTCCTATTACTATGTAAATTTGCTTTGAGAAACACTCAGGCCTTGTAAGAGAGGCTTAAAAATATCCAGTAGTCCTACTTCTGACTTCCTGTTAATACCTCTTATTTTTATTTATTTATTTATTTATTTATTTTGCTACTCAAATGGCTAAAAATTTTGTTGGCCAAATCATAGCATCTATTTCCATTTCCTTTATCGTAAGAACGTTTTTTTGCTTGAGAATAAGATGAACGAAAGAATCTAAACAGCGCAGAAAAGTCTGGATCACTTTCAAATAACCAATAAAAATTGTCCCTTCCATTTTATTCTTAGGCAGATCTAAAATGTTTTTAAATTAGAAAAATAAGCCATTGGAGAATAATTAAAATGGGCACATCTTTATTTTGTGTTTTGTTCCTGTTTGGTGTCTTTTATGAGTGGTATTAGATTTCAAAATTATAAGCTATCTAATTGAGAGCTCAGTCAGCATATTTTGGTTTTCATGACTTCTCTTTTGACTTTGAGGAGAAAAATGAGTATTTGCTGATGAAAGTCAGTATATCGTTTCTTTTTAAAAATACACTTATTATATAGTTCAGTAAGTTAACAGGCCTCGTTAATATCCCTTTTATGTTTTTGGAAACCAGTAGAGGAATTATATATAATTCCTGTGTATAACAGATTGGCGCTAACATGGGTATCTTATTTGCTTGGATCCAGTTGTTTTTCTTATGCCCATGTATGCAGGTATAGACACCAAACATTGTTTAAATGCTGTCTTTTCAACTTTGAAAATACAATTTGAAGCTCTAGCTATAAATCTAAATTAGATTTAAGTAAAACCCACAATATTTCTTGAAGAGAGGCTGTAGAAATAAAATTTGAATTATTTGTTATTTCTTAGCTGTTACCAGCGAACAAGTTCTTATGAACAAAATTAGGAATGGGAATAGAAGTAATTCCGAAAAAGTAATTTATGAGCTTCCCCCACCCATCCTAAAATGTAAATCCAGCAAAAACATGAATCAAACCTAGGTTCCATGTCAAAATCTTTCTTTAATTGCAAATTATATTTTACTCTCACCAATTAAAAATATACCTATAGAGGTACCCTTCTAATAGCACTTTATCGGTTTTTTGTGGCTATTTAACATACAAACGTAACTTTATAAGCATTCAGTCTACTCTGGAGCTTTTCCCTTACTGATGTAAGCTATTGCTATAAGCAGCATTCCCAGAAAACAGATTCAGAGCTTAACTCCTCACAGAAGTAAATCTTAACAGTCTAATAAACAGACCTGAAAAATGTCACCTGAAGAGGCTTTTATTCTAGATTTGCATTAGGTTTTTTCTTAAATAGGTGCATACTATGAGTTCTAGGAAATCTGATTTCCTACTCTCCTGCCATCTTTTTTGTTCTCCCACCTAATTCATTTGTTTTTATTTCTGAGCCTGCTACATGCGTGCTGGGAAAGATTTTTACTTTATATTGAGGATGACCTCTTCTTTGTAGATACTCTCCGGAGAATGATATAAATATGCCCCCTCCCCATAGTGAAATCTTAATTTTTATTTGATCACTCATTTATAGCAGTTGCTTAAATGTACATATTTATATGATGGTGTTTTAATTTTTTTAAAGCAAAAAAGTTTTAATTAGCCAGATTTCTAATAATTCCAAGTTTATTTGACCAATTGATGTGGAAATTGAGTTACTATGGTTCTGTAGCTAATTTTTTAAAAAAGAGTTCAGCATAATTGTTTTTCAGTTTTTCTAGTTCCTGGGGTTATTCTGCATAAGAAAGCCCAATGCTTTCTGTTAGATCATTTTTCTCATTTGGCTTTGAAATCTGACTTAGGCGAACCCTCTTTTTAAAAAGGTCAGCGTACTTCAAAACACATCTATTAAATTCCAAAAGAGAAGGGACATTAAATTCCATTCCTAGCATAAAGCCATATAATATTCTTGAAACTCATTGCATCGTTTGCCTCCTGCCCATTTGGATAATCACACCTATGTTTTATTAATTGTGTATTATTTGTAAAACCAAACCCTTCCGGTAAACACTTGCTATAAGGCTATCATTTGTCCATTTAAAAGCCTTCTAAATGTGTTAGTTTACCACTTTGATTTTTCCAAAGAGGTTTTATTATATTGAACTATCCAGTGTTTTTAAAACCAACCGGAGTATGTAGAAGAATTGTTAATGTTAGTGTTGTCCTTTATTACGTGAAGCCTCTTAAGTGAGCGTCTAAGAAAAAGCCTTATAGAAAGAGTGCACTGGATTTATAAGTGTGTTTATGTTTTTCTAAGATTGGGAGCTTCTGTTAACTTAGTTCTTCTGAGTAAGACCGTGGATTTGGGTGACTGACTAGAGAATCCAGAATGACAAGTTCATTGACCAGGCATTTTTACTTTTGCATTAGAAGCTTGTTGATTAGTTTTTATTTTTGAAATGCAAGTACTGAAGTTTAAAAATATTGTTTATTTAATGTATTGATCAGTAATTTATTTAATTCGGAGTGGTCATTATTAATCATTTTAGGAAAGTTTTTTCTTTTACATATATACATGTATATATATATTTTTTATTTAGAGGTTACCAGAAGCTCTGGGTTTTTTGTTTGGTTTTGTTTCTGTTTTTTAATCATTTTCAGATGTTATCCAGAAATCTGCAAGTGTACTTTTCCTGTTTTAACTCCTTCCTTTTATCACCTGACTATCAGGGAAGCGAGGTTGAGGCTGCCCTGACCTGACATGTCATGATGTCGACTTGCTAGGTGGGGTTCGCTGGGGACGATAACCAGTGGAATTGTTGGTAAGAACTTTTTTTTCCTATTTTTTTTTTTTTTTTTTTAATCAGTAGTGGGGCATTAAGTGTGGGAGAATGCCCATGTTCTATAAGTGGGCATTTATGTCAGCCTTGTAGAAGAATAAGACTTTAACACAATAATTCTGTTCATAGTAGGAACATATAAACATATAAAAAGTATTTCATACCCTTTATTCTCAAATTCTTAGGTTAGCAGGAAAGGCCTGCAAGTATGAAGTAAAGTAATGAAAAATACTCAGGGTAAATTATAAGTGGTCAAGATAGACTAAATCTCTTGGAGAAACAGTAAATTTGCTTTATTTTATGTGATTTTCAGTCCCTCTAATATCTTCAGTATATTTACATTTTATTGGATAGATTAGCGTATAATACATCTTAAAAGTTTTAACAATATGACAAATAAAAGTGGGCTCAGTTTACAGATACATTTGATATGATGACTTTAGGTCAAGAGGAAATTATGTAGCTAAAATATTAGGACCTTTTTATATAGGAGAAACAAATCTAAGTCTATCAACTTGTATTTTGTCTAAACCACAGGAGAGCTGATGGGATAAGTAGATATTGATAGAATTACAGTCGATTTTTAGGTCATTACTGAAGAGCAAAATCTCATACTCGGGGGATTCCATGATGGTACAGTATAAATTGAAGGAATTAATAATTAGGCATTTCTGATTACCACATAAAAAATAATTGCAAGCACTGGTTAAAAGTAATTATGAATTTTTATACCTAGAACCTCCTCAGTATTCTTATGCCGACTTTGTTGGTTGGTATATCAGTCTAGAAAGAATCTCCTAGGTAATAAACATGGACTAGTCAGTGTCATGAATATTAACCTGTATCTGTGAGCTTGCTGTAGACCAGAGGTATATGACTACCATGAAATTATACTTTAAGAACTGCAGTGATTGCATCATTGTGTTAAATGTTTCTCTTCTGACACATTTTATGCATGTATCAGTGACAGAACAGATTGGAGTGTAGAACTTGTAGATTGTACTTAATAATGTATCATCCTAGGGAAGTTTTATAATTAGCAATAGGAACACTCTAGTAGTGCTGAAGGTTCATATAAGTTAAGGAAAATGCAGTGCAAACTTGTTGGCTTATATACACTAACAATAAAATACATTTCATGGGACTGAAAAGAAGGAGGCATTATGGGGGGAAAGTTAAATTTCTCAAATATAAAAAAGGGCTTTCAGTTTCTGTAGTAACTTCGTCAGGATCCCATTGCTTATTTTGATGTCTCATTTTTGATGGCTGGACAAAGGTGACTTCTCTAGCCTGTTTAGTAACATAGATAGAAATGTACTTTAATGAGTTCTGTTATGATGTTTAGTATGTTATAAGGCTATTTCTATAATTGAGTTGAAAGCTCCTGCAAGCATTACATTGCTGATAGCATACAATAATATGAGAATATTGAAATAGGTACATTTGCAAGACCATTTAATCAATAGTTTAATAAAAATTATGCTTTTGGTACAGTGTTCAGGTACTATAACTGTGTTGGAATATTTGTACAATGTTAAATATTTTTAATAAAATCTAACATGTTCAAAGTGTTGTGTTGGTGATTTTGGGTGGGGTGCGGTGGGTTCAATTGTGCCACAAAGATTCAGTAGTACTGTAATGGAGACTTTTGTAGTCAAATGGAGTTCTTTTCCTCACATTTAGTGCTAGGTGTTGGGCACCTGCCCACATGAAGGTAGAGAAGGATTGGGATAGTACAAATAAAAGTGCTGAATTCCAGTGGCTTATTAGAGCATCAGGAAGTAGCTGTACTGGGGTTAGAACTGGGTTTCCTGGTGTCAGATGGAATTGTTGTCTTTGGCATAACAGGCTAACTATAAAGCTTCTGTGATGAAATTCTGGCATATTCACATTGGAAATGATCCTGGAAAACATACAGAGGTGAGCAAAGGGAAACACTTGTACAATGCTTTGAGTAAGCATTTTATTCTCCAGTGTCCTTGACCCCTTGACATGACGTGTCCGCAAGTGAAGGAAAGGTGAGGGAATATTTGAGGAAGGCTATGTTGGAGGATTTAGGTGCACCACTGAGGAGTGTCTCTAGTGTATAAGAAACATATCAAGAGCTCTATTTCTTAAACTTTATAAGGGTTTCTATTGTACTGATCCATTCTCTTGAAGATAGCCCTAATCTAGTCATTTTTCTCGTGACTTGTCTTCCTTGAAGGCATACTTAATTCCTTACTCGTCAAAAGGGTAGAAGTTCCGCAAGTCAGAGTGGAAATTTGCTTGAAATACAAGTTCGTTCCTCTGAATACTGTACTGTTAATAACAGGATTTAGAAGGAAAGTGACCTGATGATTTGGAAACAAATCAAGTAAGAAACCATTCAGAGGAGTAGTGATACATTCTACCCTCTTTTAATGAAGATTGTTAAGTGAATTAAATGAAGGTGAGCTACGGGGAAGAAGAAATGTATCCTATTTCAAAAAAGACAATTCTTTGGTCAATATTTTCCAGGAAGATTTTACTGTTTCTGATTTCCTTCAAATCAAAAAGTCACTCACTGAGACAGTAAGAATATTCTGACAGCAAAAGTACCTAAACTTGGGCACCTTTAAGTACTGGCAGAGCTGGGGCTGGGGTGGGTTGGGGTGGGGGTGATGCAGCTCACTGGTTTGTGGTGTATTTTTTCCAGGAATAAAAAGAGGTTGCTTGACGATCATTTTAAGCTTAGGCTCTATTGGTGTCTTTTTTCTCTACCTAAAGCCCTGAATTTACTAGTTTATTTTTAGAAATAAGATTTTTATTAAGTATTTTCTTGTGGAGTATATTTTATTCACATTTATTCCTATTGATGTGAAAGAAATCACAGTTCGTTTTAGACTTGGAAATTATAACTGAAATCACAATCTTTCATTGCAGGCGGATTCTTTTACCAGCTAAACCACAAGGGAAACCCCCCAAAACACGTTAAATACACTGTTGCATGGGTGCTAAGTAGGTTCAGCCATGTCTGATTCTTTGCAACTCTGAACCGTAGCCCTCCAGGCTCTGTCCACGGGGACTGTCCAGACAAGATTACTGGAGTGGGTTGCCAAGTCCTCTTTCCAACCCAGGGATCCAACCTGAGGGTCTTATGTCTCCTGCATTTGCAAGGAGATTCTTTACCACTAGAGTCCGCCTGGGAAACTCCCATATTTTACTCACATAAGGGAATATCTTCCTATTGATGTGAAAGAAATCACATTGCTGTTTATTTAGACTTGGAATTTATGACTGAAATCACAATCATTTATAGACATTTCCTCAAAAAACTTATAAGCAGGACTACTGTTCTATTCCATTATGAAAATCCCCCAAGGGTTAATTTTAGGCCTAGCTGTCCATTTTTTAAGAGGACAAGAGGTTAAATTAGTCATAAAGTTGTATAACTTAGTCATGCCTTTTATTTTTCTATTTTTTTTCCAATTATTTTTATTAGTTGGAGGCTAATTACAATGTTGTAGTGGTTTTTGCCATGCCTTTTAAAATAGCGTGAGGTTTGATCACTTAAAAATTTTCTTTACAGGATTAAAGATGAGGATCTGTAGTTCAGTAACAATGGTAAAAGAGCTCGGCCTTAGACACGTAGAGAGAAAGATACTTCCTTCAATATGAAAATACTGCATTATTAAAGGTCTCATATACTGAGCGATTTTTAGTCGGCAGCACAGATGTTCCTGTACACGTGTTCTTGGGGTATTAATTTCATGCTATGGCCAGAAATTCTTTAAATCTGCAAATTTCTGTTACCTGGGTTTTTAAGTATATTAAGCAGAGGTTAATATATTTTAAAAGGCCGTTACTGTTTACCACCTAAGTCACTATTTTGAAAATTTTGTGGGGGAAAAAGGTGAAAAACATTATCAAGACAAATCTTGATAATAAGTGATAATAATCTCTTTATTATTTGAGCCTATTGATTATAATGTATGTTTATATATTATCATTCAAGTACCTCTGTTGCATTGGTCATAATGACTTGGGCATACTTTTTAGTTAGATGGTGTACATATAGCATTTGCTTATCATATTGAAACTTTCTTTCCATGCTTCCCATGAAGAAGTATAACCTTAACAGATTAATAATATTTAAGTATAATCTCTGTGGAGTTGGTGTGGAAAATAGTTTGGTCTATTTGAATTTAAATACAACCAGTAATATTGTTATTGAGATGTCTTTTTAAATCGTAAAGATAAGTTTGCTTGTTAGTTGTAATATCATTTTTGCTTGACTTTTCAAATGTGGGGAAAATGATAAATGAGACCATTTGTTGCATTTATCAAAGTAATTTTGAAAGACCTTCTGGTAATTATTTTAACTTTTTAGTTAAACTGTTTAGGTCACTGTTTCACCATTCATCAGTGTTTCTCAAAGTTTAGTGTGGATAGGAATCCCTGGGGATTTTTTTAAAAAGGCAGATTCTGATTCAGTAATTTGAGATGGAGCAAGAGACTTCTAACGTGCTTCTTGGTTATGCCAGTGTCCCTAAATACACCTTAAATACATGGCAAGGTCATAGGTCATTTTACATTTGGGTTGGGGGTGTTAGAGAGTAGACCTTAGTAGAAAAAGATAGCAACAGCATATGTTTATAATGATTTATAGACTAGTTGGTCTCAGTGGATCTAGTTGAAGATTAAAAACAGTCACCACAAATGTTAATAGTGTTTAGGATCCCAAGAAAAGGTTAATAGCTTACTTTGCAAGAAAATGAAATGAGTTTAGAAAATCAGGCATTAATAGTTTTAGGGAATTGATGGAAGATAATAAGGAAAAAGCAAAAAAATACTTAAATCTCTGAGGAAGTGTCATAGCATGTTTATTTAGGAATTAGATCAGGAAACAGATAGAAGTCATAAAAGAGAAAAATAACTTCTGAAAGCTCAGAAAGGAAAGGCTAACAGGTCACAAAGAGCACCCATTTGGTGGTATTTTTTTAAATTTCTGACTTAAAAAAGTTAACATTCATTAATCAGATCAAAGTAAACCTTTGATGATAAAAAAGCAGATTAAGGAAGAAAATTGTTGCAGATGACTTGAAAAATAATTTTTCAAATGGATTAAGATCAACAGATGGGAAATTCAAAGAACAGAAATGGCAGGTGTATCCATTTTTAGATAGAGACGTGGAGGTAGTAGTCCTTGATAACTGATAACATATCTTACTTTGAACTCCAGAACTTTATTTAAAAAAAAAAATATATATATATATAGATGAAGTATGGAAAGGAATATTCTGCTGTTTCTTTTTTGCCAAGCACGTCTTTATGGTAGGTTAATTACAAGCTAACATGGTGTATACCTTGTTACCAGTCATTGTGCTAAGGAATCACTTTGTGTATCATGTAATCAACAACCCTTTAAGGTAGGTGATATTGTCCCTACTTTACCTATGCGGAACTCCGAGACTAAGATTAAGTATATTTTGTGGATAGCTAGTGGTGACTACCTATAAAGTGGCAAAGCCAGGATTCAAACCCTGTTCTGCCTGAACTCCGAGTGTACACTAGGCTAGGAATAGACCCAATAATGTCAGGTTAGACTTAAAGGTTTAGTTCTGTGTTTACTTTAAAGGTCTTTAACCTCTGCCTAAAATGAAACCAACCTAATTTGAATTCAAAGTAGCATTGATACTTGGACAATACAGGTTAGGGCACCAACCCTCCTTGTAGTGGAAAATTCACTTATACACGGTTCCTCCATATATGGCCATTCTGTGTTCTCGGATTCAACCAACCACAGATCATATAGTACTGTCTAGTGTTTACTATTGAAAAAAATTCACGTGTAAGTACACCAGCGCAGTTCAAATGTGTGTGTGTTCAATGGTTAACTGTAATTTTGTTCTAGATTGAAATAGGTTGCTAACATTTTGTGTGTGAGTGATATTGGTAGTTCAGTTGCCATTTGTTTTGTTTTTCTTCATCATTTTTAAAAATTTTGGCCAAAATATCATACTGAATTTTGGTCTCCAGAAAAGCCATTTTTTATTAAGCAAACTTACAAACAGTTGATTTGAAAAGGAAATGCCACATTTTGATTGACTTCAAATTTTAAAATTTCACTTTTTTTATTCACAAAATTCAAATTAATCTTCATCACTGAATTTGATCTATACTAGTCTTTAAGTGTTTTTAAAGTGTTGTTAATATTGAGCCATCCCCATTGTTTAACATTTGATTTTTAGTCCTTCTGTGTTTTTCAAGGACATGGTGGAAAAGTTTGTTAAAGGCCTTCACTTTCCAAACCTCAGTGAGTGTGTGTGTGTGAGTGCAGGTGTGTTTGCAAAATACAGAATTGACACATTAAAGAAGCCAGTATGCTCAGCCCTAAGATTGGTCATATGAAGATCCTATTTTCCTTATGCACTCTTGAATAAAAAAGAAAAATGGTCTTTAAAAATTAATAAAAAAAAATAATGGCTTTAGATTATTCAGGCTTTTCTGCTGTTCTGTTTCATGAAAATCTGAGCCATATAAAAAAAAGAGTGTATAGGTAAACAGATACCAGTGTTTGTGTTAAAATGCTATTAAGGACTGCAGTGTCTTGCTTCTAGAATTCTGTGTATCCTGCTTCTAGAATTCTGTAATTTGGTCCATTTCTTAAAAATAATTGGGTATTTCAGATTAGAATCAGGGATTCCCAGTACCCACCAGTCCTGAATTTAAGGTCACCGTGACAGTAACATGGCACTATATAAGAGGCCAGCTGAAGGCTTTGTGTTTATCATGCTTGCGCTTCTAACGGATCAGGTGATCTGGCTCTAAGATAACTAGCTGTCTTTAACTGAATTTCACATCATTAGTTTTGCTTGGTGTAGACTATTCCCCAGACGATTATTAATGATTTGAAATATTACCTAATATTTGTATATCAGTTTTTGTGTTGCTTTACATTTAAATCCGCAAAGCAGGTCAAAGCAATGATAGGGCTTCTTAAAATTTACCCAGAGAGTCTGTCTAGGGCAGCGTATTTCAGTCTATAAATGTGTCATGCAGTAGCCTTGGAGAAAGAAGTTTGAGGAACTTTTCCAGCAGCTGAATGCTTGCATTAGTTCTCAGTATGTACTTTACGTGACCTTGTTTACCAATAGTTATTTGGGGGAAATGTTTAAATTTAATAGATAGCAAACCCAAATTGAAACTTCATCATGACATGTGGTATTGAAAGTTAACTGTAGTCTTATTTTTATTGAAGTTATATGATTTTTTTTTGCCTTAAAAAACTGCAAAATATACAATTGCTTTCTCTGTAGTATGGGCTTTCAGTATTACAGTAGGAATGACCAAAAATTCCCCATACTGGAATTTGTCTTTGGGAAGTATTATAAAAGTAATTAACTTTTCTTTTTCTTTTCAGAAAGTACAGTAACATCTTGATCAACCTGTTAATAAGGAAGGGATATAATTAAATAGATTCATCTCATACATTATCAACCAAATCTAGGTAATTAGCTAGAAATCAACTGTTTATTGAAAAGGTTAAGTCTAGTCTGTCCCTAACATTGATAATTGATGTGTTTTCCATTCATTTTACAACCACTGAGTGTTTTATGTTTCAGAAGTTAGAAATACAAAATAGTAAGTTGTCATTATCCTCAGAGAATTTAGAGAGGATTCCAAGAGGTAATAACAGATTTATAAATGGTGATGGTGGTGTTCAGTTGCCAAGTCATGTCCGACTCTTTGCAACCCCATGGACTGCAGCACACCAGGCTCTTCTGTCCTCTACTGTCTCCTGGAGTTTGCTCAAATTCATGTCCATTGAGTCGGTGATGCTGTCTTACCACCTCATCCTCTGTCACCTCCTTTTGCCTTCAGTCTTCCCCACTATCAGAGTCTTTTCCAGTGAGTTGGCTGTTTGCCTCAAGTCGCCAAAATATTTGGAGCTTCAGCGTCAGACCTTCAGTGACTACTCAGGGTTGATTTTACTATTTATAAATAGTAATAATCAAGTCTTCCAGAAAAAACACCTTTGAAAGTTTGAAAGGTATTCTTTCCTGGTAATACAATACTCAGCTTATAATTGGAATACATGAACAATGTGTATGATTTAGATTTCTCCTAGAGAGAAAAGCTTGTAAAATGTATATATCATGAATCTTTTTTAACTAAAATTTAGTATCCACTGGATATGATCAGAGTAACTTGATTTTAAGAATTTTCACCATACAGTTCAAACTTTAAAACATAAAGATGGAGTGACCGTATGAATCTGACAGAACAAATGTGAAGGTAGGTCTCCTTATGTTTTTATCTCTTTTTTCCCCTTACTGACAACTAAAGCCTTTAGGTGAGAAATTCCTGGTCAGGATTGAAATAATGAGCAGTTCTTTGAAATATTTCTTACCTCCCTGAAGATCGACATACACATGTTGCTTTGTTCAAATGGGATGGATTTACTAAAAATAACTTTTCTCCATTGCCTGTAATTCATAAAACCCTTCATGAGGTCAAGCTGTTTCAAACTCTGTTACGTCTTAACAAAACTGCTTAATTTAGTGTCTGATAATACACTCATTATCTCTGTCTTTCACCTATGAACATTTTCTTTTTTTAAGTTCTAAGACCTATAATTGCTAGCCAGGACTTCTTAGTAAGAGAGAACTGAGGTTAACACATTGAACTGGTTGTAATTTCAGTCAGAGGCAAACCTGACAGAAAAGCTCATGTTGAATATTGCCAACAGGCTGTCATTGTCGTAAATTTAAACTTACTAACCTGTAAGGGGCTTCCCTGATGGCCCTGTGGTCAGGAATCTGCCTGACAATGCAGGAGAGGTGGGTTCGATTCCTGGATTGGAAAGATCCCCTGGAGAAGGAAATGACAACCCACTCCAGAGTCTTTGCCTGGTGGGCTACAATCCATGGGGTCACAGAAGAGTTGGACACAACTTAGCAACTAAACAAATTAACCCTGTAAAGTAAGTATAAATGTGAAAACAGAGGCATTTTGGTCCAAGGCCTCCTGACTAGAGGTGACCAGTCTCAAGTTGAACCCAGGTTGGTCTGATACCAGAGCTCACGTTTTAACCACCTGTGTGTGTACTGTTTCCTGGCTTTTACTCGCTATATGCACTCTTTATGCAGTTATGTACCCATTAATTGTTATTGGGCTCCTTTGAAATGTTGAGTAATAGACAGTTTTCCCAGCTCAGAACTATGGGTGGGGTCAAAAACTATTTTCAAAGAAATAGCAGTGTACGAATTACTTTGTGTTGTGATAGCAAGATTAATGATAGCCTTGAAATAACTGAGAAACTTCCCTTTTGTAAATATCGCTATTAGTGTAGCCTTCATCAATTGAACCTTCTTAAACCTATCTACAATTAACTATCTTTTTTTTTGTACTTGAGGCTTTTGTCATAAGTTTACTAAACATTTTGTGATAGGAGATTTCTTTTTACCAGTTTTAAAACATTTCCTAGTGAGTGTTTCAGGATTTAAGTTACTTTGAAAAAATCGAGCCAGACTGTGGTATTTTATCTGTAATCACTTTGATTTTACATGGAACTCAATTTTATCATCTTAACTTTCTTTCCAGATTGGAGTTCTTAACTCTTTGAAGGTAAAAGCCACTTTGTTTTTGTGAACACTTCTTAACTGCCCTGTTTGTACCTTCCCTGGCTTTCTTTTATGTCTTTGAAGTGGCTGCTGGAAGGTCATGAAGTATGCTGGGTGCATATATAACCATGGCTTTGTGTAATATTGATTATCCTTTTTTCCCTAACATCATTCTGATTACCTGCAATTGTTATTTTTCTGTTTGTGTGTGTGTGTTTTAGACAAACGTTGTTGTTTCCACTTTACTTTGTAACATGATTTGCCTAGGCTCAGTGGTAGATTAAAGATAGAGGAACCAGAATTTACTGCCTTACTGTTCTCCACATACCTTGATTCCTGGAGAAAGAAGCCTATAGGTAGCATGCATAAGCAAAGTTGAGTGGCATTCTGATTGCCTGTGAACTTTGGGGAAATCGGTTCACCGATAGTAACAGCCCATGTATGTATATATGGCTGGTGAATAAACAGTTCTGCAGTATCAGAGCTGGGATTTAGGACGTGGAAGGTATTAATCAAAGTCATGCTGGCTCTAGTTGTACTTAGCACCAAGACCAAGTTCAGAATTCCAAATAGACATCTAAACCAAGGTGCCCATAGTTGCTTTGGGGTTCCATCCAGCTGTGTTCTGCCTACGAGATTCATAATTACACATCATTTTGATTGCTGCTCAGTCAAAACCAGTGTTGCTAATGACAGCAGTGATCTAAAGGCCATTTCAGTTGCCCTTTTCGCCCCTGATCATTATTCTTGATCATCTTGTTAAATTTGACACAATTTGAGAAACTTTTAAAACTTTTCTGTCTTGCTGGCTCTGATCCACTATGCGTGTTATTTCCTTGTTCCTTGTAATGCCCTCTTCCTTTATCTTTTGTCCCTTTTTAGGGACTTTAACCAGTGTTAGAACCACTGGATTTTATATCTGTAATTCCACTCGCAGCCTCTAATCGTATCTCCAGATCACATGAAACTTGATAATGCTGAAAAACAGTTGCCAGTCACTTAACAAACATTTAGTGAGTACATGTGTTCCTGGCACTCAGCTGGCGCTAGGGATAACAAGAGGCAGCATCTGGCAAAGGGAACAAAACCTTACATAGTGAGTGAGAGTTGTTCAGTCATGTCCGACTCTTTGCGACCCCATGGTCTATAAAAAGCCTGCCAGGCTCCTCTGTCCATGGAATTCTCCAGGCAAGAATACTGGAGTGGGTTGCCATTTCCTTCTTATATAACCATGAAAGAATTACATGTTTGGGGAGCACATTTTGATCTTCCGGGTTGCAATCTTAGTAGTTCTGTTGGATTTTCTGTTGATTAAGTCATACTGATTCTTCTATGAGGTCTTCTACTTACTTTCTCTATTATCCTAGGATTGTAGTTCTTAATCTTGCAGGATTAAATGTAGAAAGACATTTATCAGACTAGCCATGGGAACTGATGATTGTACTTGACTACATTAACTGATTGGAAATTTTGTGTTAAAAGATTGTGGGAATTCAGCAATACTTCTTAAGTGAATTATTTAATTACAGTAGCATTTATACTCAGATTTCGACTATACTTTTAGAGAGCCACCTTTATGCTAAATAATGTTCTAAAGAATAAAAGTATGCGGTGGGCAGAAGGCAGTCTTCTCCCATTATGGAGCTAATCTCTTAAGGGAGGAAATTCACATTTAGTTGACTTGATGTACCCCTAAATCTAAGACTCACAGGTTTGGAGGCATTGCTCTGTGTCTAAGAAGTCAGTTTCTAGTTTGTTACAACTCTCTTCCTAATTTTCCTACTTGATGTCTCTCAGTATTCTGTCCTATACAATTGCTGTAATAATTACCACACAAACACATACACTCCCATTACATAATGATGTCAAATCTAAATTCTTGAAATTTGAGACCTTTTATATGCTTCCCAGGCATCTTAATCTTTCCTTTCAAACCTTTTATTCCTTTCCCATTCTGACACTGATTCTGCTCAAGCCTTTACTGTTAACCGTAGGAAAGTTACACTGCCTTTGTCCACCTTGCTCTAACTCACTATTTATTAGCAATTACGTTGGGGATTATTCCATTTTCTAAAGAGACATGGATTGGAATGTGATATATCATTCATGAAAATAACAGGGATATATGGTTGAACTATGAAAATTGCCATGTATAATGATTTATAGATATCAACCAGTGGCCCACTTCATGGAATACTTGGAATCACTTAAGTGGCAATTTGCCAACGAAGTTGTACTGAAACTTACTATCTAGATCCAGTGGGTAACAGTCTGTAAGTAGAAAATGTCGAAGGCTTAGATTTAGTCATATGGATTTAGGAGTTTGCATCAGGTTTTGAGGCTGAACCAAGTGACCCAAAGGGAATTGAAAATTCTCTGTTCTTGACTATTAAAGAGCAATCTTTTGCTTTAAAGTTTTCAGAATTCCACTTCTTGAAAGTCCACAGACCAACCAGTAGAAAAACAGCCTAGTTGGCCAGTCTCGGCCTAAAAGTTGAACAGGTGGATGCATAGACTTTTCCCATGCTCTTGTATTTTCTGAGGACAGAGGCGCTGTTACACTCTTGCAGTACGTGTCCGTATCGCAGCAGTTGCCACGCTTGTGAGACGGTCTAAGTCTACACCTCAGTCACGGTGATAGCCCCCCTAGACAAGGTCTGTCGGACCTGCCTCCTGTGTTTGATGCTGTGTCTCTTCCTGGGGAAATTAAAGTACAGAAAGGCTTCTTGATATTTTGAATTTTTGACTTGATATCCAACACCTCTCATACTGGTCAAGCAGTAGCTCCTATTCATTGAGTTCCTGCTGTGTACCAGCTACATGCCGCTGGGCACTTTATATAATCTTTAACATTCACAGGAACCTCCGTGTTAGGCACGAGTATCCCTGTTTTCAGTGGGAAAACTGAGGCCCAGAGAGGTTAAATGACATAGCCAGGGTTGTACAGCTAGTTTGTAATAAAGCACGTATTAGTGCTAAAACCTTATTTTCACTTTTATCTTTCTGTAGAAATATATTTTGCTTTTTAGAGCGAGAGACAAGGCATTTTCTTTAGGTTAGATTTATTGTGGGGAGTTTTGAATTACAAGCTAAAAACGGTGTATCCTAGAATATAAGGTTTAAATTTGTGAAAATTTTATTTGCTGTTGTATGCTTCTGTTGCCCTGTCCTTAGCATCATTGAATATTTTCTACATTTTGTGATTGATACATGTTTGCTTCTTTATATACAAATCTGTAATTTTGTAGAGGAATGGGATAAAAGAGGTTAAGTTGGTTTTGTACTTGTAAGTAGAGTCTGACCACTTTGATTATCCCCACAGCAAACCTGAAAAGTTAGTTCACCACATTTAACATATACATAACACCATGTGTGTATAAAAATATATGGTATATTGTGTTTCGTCTCCTATTATTAATAGTAATAGTTGATGCCAAGCAGGAAGAGTGCTACCTCATATTTGGATCAGCTACTTACTTCTACATAAAGAACATTTGAAAAAATTTGCCTGAAGCTGTTCTGAAAGTTAAGTATCATTAGATACATTGGCAAAGTCTGGGCTCAAATTCCAGCCTTTCACAGAGCCCATCAGGGAGATCCTTGCTTTTTGCCTTGCAAAAATAAAGAATAATAGCCAGTGAGGAAGTAAAATTTAAGTAAACATGTACTCTGTTTAATGCCACTGGCTAGCGTTTGTTAAGTGCTTCGTACGTGTCAGCTGCTGCTGAAAGTGCTTTTCGGGAGTTCTCTTAACCTGCGCAGCTTTGCTTCTACAGATGAGGCAGGAATGTTTGTAGTGGAGTCAAGATTCATTCAAATGCTAAAGATCTGGTCTGTTCAGAAACAGAGCTGTGGACCTTGCTAAACTAGAAGGGAAAAAATAGAGCTCCAGAGTAAAGTGGAGAAAGGTTTTTATTTTTAATTTTGGTGTTTTCTCTCTCCCTTTCCTCCCTGCAGCGTACGCCTACCGCATGTTCCGTGTAGATTCCCCCCTCTCGCACACACACATTTAAGTTCTGCTGTTTTTCCCCCTTTTCAAAATATTTCAACATCCTCAGGAGCAGTAAATTGGAAGTTTATTCATTAGTTTAGAAATTGTATCAGAGGCTTCAAAATAATTGTACTTTATTGACCTATGTTTTGTCTTGAAATTTTGCATTTTGAACTGTTACCTAGGGGGAGGGCTGTTAAAGTGTTTGCTCTGCCTGTTTATGATACATTTTTTCCCTGGATATGTATCAGGAGATGGTGTAGAGGTTTGGTAAGTAATGCAGTTTGATTTTGTATGTCTCAAGGGTTTCTCATTAAGTCACATATTTGAGTTTTCTTTATTCTGACCTTTTTTCCGCTGGTGATTCTATTTGCAATATTGACTGAAAATCCTTACGTTAATGCTAATTTTGATCTTTTTTTTCACTAGCATGTTTTGGAGCCCTCAGACTTGAAGAAGGACATAGGTAAAAAGTATAATATGAAACATTTTCTGGCATTAGGGTTATGAAGTCCTTTCCTTTAGTTGCCTACTTCCTGTGTTCAGTCTGAAAATTACAATTTAAGTGGTTTGGTTTTGCCCAAACAATTATGGATATTTCAGTTCTCTTATATTTATAAATGTAACATCAATTATCTAATCCTTCACATAAAAAAAAGTGGTTTCATATTACATTAGGAAGTACTTAGAACTTTAAAATATTTCCCCTGTGTAAAATTTTATGCAGTACTTAAGTTACTTAATTGTAAAGTGGATAACAAATATTAATCTAAAACACGTTTTAGATTTATCAGAATCAAGCTTTTACTGCTGCTGTGTCTGAAATGCTTTCCAACTTCCCCAGAGCCCTCACTGAATATAAACTCCATATTGTCTCTCTCATATATCTGACCCAGGTGTGCCAAGGTGAACCCTGCATGTTTTTAAAGTTCTTTTCTGTGACTAGACGTGATGGAAGACAAAGCCTTGGAAGTGCCATATTCCTTTGTTTGCTCATGAAGTTGTTTTAAAACATTCTTTAATTTAGAAACATAAGTGCCACACTTAAAAATTTCAGTGAAACCAAAAAATTTAATGCCTTTTCCTGTCAAACAAATGTTCTTTGAAAACTAAATGTCTGCATTATCTGTCTTTTTACTTGAAGTTACTTGATGTTTGCTTAAACTCCATTTACTTGGAGTAGAACTTTGTAGTGAATGAAAATGACTAGGTTCTTCTGCCAAGTAAGTTGAGAACATGAGTTTCTGTGTATAGATAATATATATTCTCTTTTCCTATTTTGTTTTGATAATCATATCTCTGAGAACAAAGCTCTGATGGCAGTCTTTTAAAAAGATACAGAAAAAAATCTTCTTTTTGGGGGCATGCCATGCAGCTTCCAGGATCTCAGTTCCCCAACCAGGGACTGAACCCAGATTATGGCAGTGAAAACCCAGAATCCTAACCACTAGGCTACCAGGGAACTCCCAAGATTACTTTTTTTTAAGACTTCACCATCATCTATAAAATAGCACAGTTTAACTGCTTCCTCAGTTTAAAATTGCATAGACTATAACAGTGTCTACATCATAGAGATGATTTCTTATCCAAGAATATATTTTTCTTTAAATTATACATTTTATATATTTTTTATAGTAACCTAATTTAGCAAGATCAAATTGAGAATTTCACCCAGGGTATCAGGTAGAACCATTAGACTGTTGGAGAATTTACTTGGAAAAAGAAAAACTAGAGGGAAAGAGAAGGTGCTGGTTGATAGCAATCAGAAATAAAGATTGTAAAGCATCTTTGGAATTAATTTGTTGTAAGTAGGAAATTCATCTGGTATATAAAAATAAGTGTGGCTGTTTACATTTGGAAATGTTATGTCCATTTATTTTTAAGAGTGGCACTCAAGGTTACTTCACAGTCATTGGCAAAAGTTCATTCAAATGCAGGTTTTCTCTAAGAGAAACTTGGAGTCAGAGCCCCCACACTTAGGAGTAAAGTGTGCATTCACTTTGCCCCTGACAATCTGCCAGTGGCCATGATTTCTAAGGTTCATTGTTGGAACCGGAGACAAGAAGAAAGGGGAGAGGGCGCTAATCAGATCAATTGCGGCCTTTTAAATTTGACCCCTTGGGTAATGTACATGGAAAGTAGTATTTACTGTTTGAGTAGTAGTCGTGAAAGTGTTAGTCGCTCAGTCGTGTCTGACTCTGAGACCCCATGGACTGTAACCTGCCAGGCTCCTCTGTCCATGGAATTCCTCAAGGCAAGAATACTGGAGTGGGTAGCCGTTCCCTTCTCTAGGGGACCTTCCCAACCCAGGGATCACACCCACATCCCTTGTGTCTCCTGCATTACAGGTGGATTCTTTTCCGTCTGAGCTACCAGGGAAGCTCTGCGTCTTAAGTTTCAACACTGATTTTTTTCCCCCTGAAATTTCCAGGAGCTTAGCTTGATGTCTTTTTCAAAGGGTAGAGGATGGGGTGGGCAAAGCCCACACAAATATTGGGAGAAGAGAATTACGCAGGGAAATGTTTTCTTAAAAAGAAAATAGAACGCTGCAGGAAATGGAGTAGGGTCAGCAACAGGAAGGCAGGAGATATTAAGTAATTTGTGGTCTGCTTTGCTTCCAATGTGGTTTACTCACAGCTAACATGAAATGAGTATTTCATTCCTCAAGTATGCACTTGGGAAAAAATGGGAAGCCAGGCTGGAGACACAGGTTTGCAGCAGAAGGTCTGTATCCAGGTCATAATGGCTTTGATGGCATTCAGTCCAAGAGCAACAGCATCTCCAAAGGAAAAATCTGTAAATATTCCTGAATCTGATCATCTTCACCATCATCAGCCAATGGATAGGATAAGACTTCTTGAAGGGCCCTTGGATGACTTTTGATTATCAGGAAATTTTGTATAAAAAAGTTGAAATTACTTTCAAGAATTCTTTTTCTGGTTTCCTTTTTCATTTGCTGCGCTGGGGTGTAGTTGGGACACTCTTAGTAGCCTCACAGTTTGTGGGATCCTGCTCCCAGACCAGGGATCAAACCTGCATCACCTACACTGGAAGGTGGATTCCTAACTGCTAGGCCACCAGGGAAGTTCCCTGGTATCTTACTCGCTTGATATTTCACATTTCACAACTAAAATAATTGTAACACCTTGTTATGTTTTAAAATTAATTTTCATGAGCTAAGACTACAGGAATCTCCATTTTGTGGACGTAGTTTACGCTTGACCCTTTGTTTACTGCTATATCCAGAGCATCCCAAACGGGGAGAGATTTCCACATCACAGCTGGTGGCCAGTGTTAGCTAGGCCTAGTCTACAGCTTCAGTTTTGCTCTTGGCTTTGACCCTGACTGGAGAACCAAGTTGAGAGAACTAAGTTGAAAGTGTTGGGAAAAGCTTGATTCAAAATATATATGAATCAAGTGTATCATTTTTGAAAGACAGGTTATTGAGCCCACCTCAGTCAGGGACAGTGGATATTTAGTTTAAGTAAAATAAGAATGTTACTCATTTTATGTGTTTGAAATTACTAAAGAACCTTGTAAGCACTTAAAAGTGTAGCTGGATTTGGTGTAGGCCAGAAAAATATGGCTGTTATCATTAGGGTATGACTCATGTGATTCTTGATTATTTACACTATTATAGAAATACAAATATGTATGTGGGTTGGATAGCCAATATCCTTGGTATTCAAATGAGTGATGAAAATACCTGTGAAAACTTGGTGCTGGGACCTCCATTTTTTATGTCCAGTGGTCAACTTATAAACCAGGCATGAAGAGAAACAAAATAATTAACTCTCTGTATCTTGAGGTTTATTCTCTTCAGCTGGTCTGATTGAACAGGTATAATGATAATCATTTCTCAGTTTACCCCTACCCTTCGTCTTTTTAAATCTGTAGGAGCGGTTTGTGATGTCAGTAAAGCTGTGGTTAAGTATGTTATGTTAAAGGATTTAAAATACAAACAGTGGAAATGTTTTGTAGTATAGTTGTTACCACTGACTTAAAAGGTAAGATTTACCTTGAAAATTCATAAAGTAAGACGAGTAATCAGCTTCAAGATATTAATACAGACCTTGAAACTTAATTGTTGGCTGGTACAAGAACAAAATACTATAATACAAACTAGAATGCCTTCAAGAACAGAAGTCTGCTCTTGCCAGCTCGTGGCTCTTAGGTTAACAAATCTAATCCGGGATGCATCTTAACCCTGCCGCAAACAGTATTTTATTTTTGCCTTATTTCCAGATACCAGGTTAACACAAGTGCCCTACCTCATTGCCTGGCTTTGAGCAGTGTCCTGCTTTGGAAAGAAAACTATATGTACATTTTATCTTCCCTTTGAATACTACTTCTTAACTGCAAACTAAGAAGCACTGAACCCAGTATTCACACAGCTTGCTCTGTTTTATAAAATTTCTCAGCTCTTTTCAGATCGTTCTAAATGGTGATTCCTTTTCTTTTTTTTAAACTCAACTTTGCTTTTTCTTCATAAAGTTAAGGGTAGGTAACTTGAGTCCCTCTTGCCCTTTGCTATTAGAATCTGGCATCAGGAGCAACTGTTGCTATGTCTGATTTTCGTCCAAAACTTCCCTTTTCTCGGATGGAAGTCACACTGATTCCAGTGTTTGTTACTTAGTTGAGCAGTATCACTGGCTCACCTTCCTGTTTAGTGAATACCTAACCATGTTATTTTATATTCGTGTCTGGAATGTCAATCGTGAAACAGGTTGCAGGGAAGAAAGAGGGTACTTGGAACATACTTTGAATAAAAGACATTTTGAGGGTTGTTCTCCCCCCACCCCCTTAAAAACAAAAGCGAACTCCTTAGTACCAGATGTGTTCATTGTACTTTTTGAAAAATTGCTCTGGTCATTATGTTCTTTATTCCTGAATTAGTATTCTGCCCTAGTCCCTAAAGATAGTTTTATATGCTAACTTTTGTTTTACCTTTCTAGCTACTAAAATAGATAATGGTTATTACAAACGGCACGTTTTTAAATGGTCTCCAGTGTGGACTGCTCAGCCAGTGATGGAGTGAGTACATTGAGGAAGAAGGTGTCATTCGGAATCCAGAACCATTCCACAAGGATAACTACCTGATATGTGGTCAGAATGCTCAAAGTAGTGGCATACTGATGGCTTTCTCTTCCAGTCCCCTAAAAAACAAGTTTTGTCAGCCTGAGTTCCCCTAATCCACCTACTCTCATTTCCATTCCCAAAGTCATGACCTGATTCTGTCACTTTTGGCTATCAAAGGGAATTGAGGTGTCAGTATGTGAGTACAACAAACCTATTTAATGATTTATAGGAGGCAAAGAAAAATAGTTTTGTTTGCTGACTACTTGAAGTGTAGAATGTTTTGGTTTTCAGTTGATTTTGCAAAGCATTAAAGACGTTTCTTGGTTGTTAATTCCACATGTATTTTTTCTCCTCTCTTACTAAGTTAATTTCAATGCTAATTTCCTAAGAAAGCAATTGAATAAGTCTTAATTTAAAGCTAGTACTAATGATAATCAGATAAGGTTCATTTCCTTCCCTCATCCCCCGTCCCCGACTTAAGTGATAACGTAAGTAAAATACCCATTTCAAATTTGTCCGGCAAATTAGAGAATCAGAATAATTTGCCAGTATTTTTCATTACTTTTCTTAGAATTGTTTGTCCTTTACACATTTATAGTGCAAAATAAATCGGTGGTGCAGACTCATACTAAGTTGATGAACTTGCATTTTGGTCTTCGTGGGATTTACACATTATTTCACTCAACATTTATTAAAGGAACAAACAAAATTTGGGGCTATACCAAACTGATACCTTTAGCTTGACTAAGGTCTGAATTTCATAAAGGAACAAAATACATAATTCCTTTTCACATACTTTAAAGTATGACTCATCCCTGTTAAACTTGTGAGACTCAAAGCTACGCCCATGTCACTGAATTTTATGTCCTTCCCTGTTTACTGTGTCTAACCTTCAAGATTTCGTGACTGATGCTGAAATGGAAGCCAGCCGTGCAGACATTTGGGGGAAAGTGAACCTGAAGAATGCACAGGGAAGTAGGAGTTCATTTCTAGCGTAAAACCTGCCTTGTCACGTCAGCCTCACTGAAGTCAGAGGAGAACTGAGTTCATGGGAATTGCCGGCCAGACCTTACGTCTGTCTTTAATGTTTTTAGGAAATGTGCTGAGAAGGTAAGTGAGAGATCTGTTTTGAAGAAAGACTTTATTAGGTATTTTTAAACCAGTTACGCACGTGGTAGTAGAAATGGATAGCTTCTTTACTCTGAGCTTCAGAAGTCTTGCCCCGGTTTGGTGTGGTTCTCGGCGGTTGTGGCCAAGGTGGAGCTCCTCCAGCCGGCATGAAGCTTTTCCTCCGCTTCTCAGCAGTTACGCTGGGGCTGGCGTTGACGTGTACAGAGTGCCGGCTTTTGTTGCTTTGTCCTCAACCCCTCTCTTAAATATTTTCAGTTTTAACTTTATCCCTTAAACTATATAGAAAAAATTTTCAAATGCTTCTAAGTTCCTACCAGAACTACATTTGCATTGTTTATAGTCAGACAAGAATAAAATAATGGGTTTTATAGGTCTCCCTTAACCACACCTCCATGGATTTTATAGATAAATTTTGAATTACTGAGATTCAATTGTTCCACATTTATTAAATTTCTATGTAATAGGCCTTGTGCCGGACCTGGAGTAAAAAGATGGAATAGCACACAGTTCATGTCCTCAGTAAATTCATTTTTATTGATAAAGTAGTTAGAATTTTAGTTTTGGGAATCAGAATCTAATAAAATGAGACTAATTCCATTTCCCAATCAAAAATCTTGTGTAGCTTGCAATTTAAATATGACAAATTGTATTTGAAAGATCCAGTGCTTGTGTTTGAGAGAGACATCTACTAAAATACTTCCTATGTTCCAGGTTCTGTTCTAAGCTCTTTATGTATATATTTTTTAATCCTTATAACTGTCCTGTAAGATGGGTGCCATTACTAAAACCTGTTTTAAGTCATTAAGGCAGAAAAGCTAATTACCTTATTCAGCTTTGTACAGCTATGATCCAAGACCAATATCTGAACCCAAACAGGCTGATGGCAGTGCCTGGAGTCTCAATTTGGGCGTGATATTTATATGCAGTACCTGGCTAGGAGTACCGGCAAGACATTCCAGATTCTGAATAAAACTTGGATAGTTTTAAAAGGGAAAGTTTCAGTAGCGTAGAAAGACTATAGATAATAGTTGTCAAACTTTTCAGAGAGCCAAAAATCCCCTTTCTTTAACTCTTGGCTCCAGGATGGCCATTTAGCATGATGGCTTTGCCGCTGCCTTCCCCCTCCCTTCCCCTTCCCACTGCTCCCTGCAGTGTTGTGCATGCAGACACGCAGTTTCAAGGGCTGCGGGGGAGAAGCAGAGCTTGTCATGGTTGCCTGTTCTGTTCACGACCTACTGTTGCTTACATCCAATCCTCTTTTGGGAATGTGGACATTTTCTTTAGCTGCTAAATCATGAAAAATACGACTCCTGAGATTTTTCCCTAGGATTCTTTTAAAAACAGATTAGGCTCTGTACATAATAAAGAAAAACTTGTGAGGACTCCAGGTAGGTAATTTACTTCCTATTGTATGTATAGTTTCTTTGAAGCCTCTGCACCTCTATCCTGTTTTATATTTCTGTAAATCTGATTTGACCTTTAATAAACTGTTTTCTGAAGTGAGTGGGTTTTTTTGGTCTCATTTCCCATTTGGAGGTGTATCTCCTTTGGTTACTTTATGTTATTGCCACTCTTTTCAAAATTGGTGGTTTACTTCATGTAGGCGCACCTACAGTATACCGAGTATTGTTGAGGGTTTAAAATATATATATACCAAGGCTTTGCTCTTAGCTCAATAAAGGTGCCACCCAGTACTAAAACTTTGCAGATTTTCAAAGGAAAAAGCAGATGTTATAAAAATCATGATAAATGGTAGTTGACTGTGTATCTCAAGCAATTGTGACAAAAATCTGCCCTGGTGAAATCAAGTTAACTGTCCCATAATAGTTAATGATGAACTGGAGAAACAATTTTGACTGTATTTCTTCTAAATTAGTGCTTCTCAAGCTTGAATGCAGATGAGGATCGCCTGGGGATCTTGTTAAAAGGCAGATTCTGATTCAGTAGGTCTGGGGTCAGCCTGAGAACCTTCAGTTCTTTTTTAAAGAAAAAGTAACATATATTGAAATACAATTGATATAAAATTCTCTCCTTAAAAGTGTAGGATCCAGTGGTTTTTTGTGTGTGTTTGTTTTTATAACAGTTGTGCAACTATCACCACTGTCTTTCATTCAGGAAATTTTTCGTCATGCCAAAAAAGAAACCCTATGTCCATTCACAATTACTCCCATTCATCCCCTCCACCACTACCCCAAGCCTCCAGCAGCCACTAATCTACTTTCTATCTCTATGGATGTGCCTTTTATGGATGTTTCATATAAATGAATTCATACATTATGTGGAATTCTCTTCTTAGAATATTTTTAGGATCCATTCATGTAACATATCAAGTACTTAATTTCTTTTTATGGCCAAATAATATTCCATTGTATGGACATGCCACATTTTGTTTATGTATTCATCAGTTGATGAAACATCTGGGTTGTTTATACCTTTTATGCCTTTTGACTTATGAATAATGCTGTGAACATTTTGTGTGCAAGATTTTGTTGACATGTTTTCATCTCAGTTAAGACGTGTCTTCATTTCTGTTAAAATAACTAGGAGTGAAATTTCTGGGTCGTGATACCTTTTTAAGAAATTACAGCACCATGGCAACACCTAACCTTGTGAATTTTCAAGTGCACAGTACAGTATTGTTAACTGTTGTACAGTAGATCTTGGTCATGTGTTAACTTCCACATTTTGAGGGACTTCTAAACTGTTTCTAAAGTGGTTGTACCATTTGAGAGTCTGCATTTCTGATAAGCCCCCAGGTGATGGTGGGTAACAGCCTCTAGATTATGTTTGGGCACCTACAAAATAAACAGGACATGAGCTTTAACTTGATTCAACTGTCAGTGTCCAATCAGCAGCAAACAGTTTTGCTTTCTCAAGGTCATAGTGCCTTATTTAACATTAGTCTTACTGTGCCTGGGCTTTTTCATCTAGTCTTTTACCTCTTCATGTAAGGATGTCTAAAGGAGAAGAGAATATTCATTTTGAGTTGAAAGAGGCAGCTCTTAAGTTGAGAATGCTTATGTAAATGGCAGAATACTAATAAGAGATCATTCCTTGGTAGTGTTGTACAAAAGTTCTGGGTGACTTTTCAATATGCTGATAATATTTAGGGGGGAATAGATGAATGAACATCAGAATGAGAGGATGTGGACATTTCCTTCCAGTTAAACATTGTGATGTTTTCTAGATGTTTTCAGGAAATGAAGGGTATAGTGGTAGAAATAATCTGAGTAAATGGTATAATACACTGGTGAACAGTAGGATAGATCAAAAGAGATCAGGTACACAGAAGACTCAGGAGACTAGGACGCCTAGGCTCAATTCTTTCATCATTCAACCATGACCTAATTGTGGGAAACTCGGGTCCTGAGCTTTGGTTCATAGTTTGGTGGGGAAGACTAGGTGGGCAGAAAGGAATTATGATGATGTCAGAATGTGAGAGAAGTATAGCTTAATGATCTGTGAGGTTTCCAGTGAATAGCAATTAGCTATCTTTTGTGAGGTCAGGTAACAATTTGCCAGTGGGAAGTGGTAAAAAATTAGAAAAGATAGGAGATGATACTTGAAGTAAGCCAGAATTTTAGGAGTGGAGGTGTATGAGAAGGGTGTATTCCAAAATGATAGAGCAGAAGGCACTAAAATATTGAGATCATAAATGGTCGCATGCTTTAAATGGTAGCATTTAAAGTTACCCTTTATGGGACAGCAACCATGTGTGCTATGGAAAGGAACAAAACTAGACCTTTACTCATAATTAGCAATCAAGAGATTTTGTGGGCACCACACTGTGATCTATGTGAAGAGTGGTGGAGGTATAATGGCCAGTCCAAGAAGGTATAATTTCTCTGAACTGACTATTTTAGCTTCACTCAGTGGTGCCTGAAGTGAAAGGAGTAGGAAATGTGAATGTAAACATAAATTGGGATGTTATTGTTGCCTGTTATTTTGACAGAAATGGTCTGGAAAACCAAATAGGTGGCTAGTACTGAGAGAGAGAGACATCAGGAAGTCCGAGTTGGGGTCTTTAGTGCTTGTATGACTGTCACCTACAATCATAAGTTGATGCCTTTAGGGTACTTGGTCTGGTCATCAGTTTCTATATTGGAGGACTTCTGACCGCCATAGTTGGAAATCATCAACTCTCCCACAGGGATTGATTTATGGAGTACTCTTCAAAATAACTTCTTAGGTATTTTCAACCTCTTCTTGGCTGCTCACAACCAAGAGTCTATTTTCCAACGGGTAAAGTCGGAGGACAAAATTTTCATGTATGGTTGAACAGGTTTTCACGTGTCTTGGGAATTCTTTGTGGTATTATCTATTGTGGCATAACAAATTACCCCCAAAGCATAGTCGTTTATTTAGTATTTTTTTAAGAATGTGGTTTAAGGTTTATTTTAGAAGATAGCTATAGACATCATTGTTTATCTAAAACAAAAAGGACAAATGGAATGAGCTAGTGGCCCAAACTAAGAATGGGATATTGATAAAGTGAATCCTGTACTTAACAATATTTGTACATTTTGTTCCCAGTATATTTTGTGACCACTCATTGCAGAACTGAGGCTGAGACTTCACCACATTGATTGCATTCCTAGGGTCCCCTCCAGTATGAGTTCTCACATGTCAGTGAAGACAGGAATCACGGACAGTTTTTCCAATGCTGATACATTTAGAGATTTTGCGTCCAGACAGGGTTTTTGTGTATTTCCTAATGTAAGAGACATCGTTAAAGGCTGTCCTTCATTCTTTATATTCACAAGTTCCTTTGCAGTGTGAGTTCTCAAGTTTTCTAAGGCATGTGGAAAAAATGGAAGACTTTCCAATACTGATACCATTCAGTAGGACTTTCTCTCCAGAATGAATTCTCATATCTGTAAAAGTTGAGAGAACTTTGAGATCTTTCCCATAGTCATTACATTCAGAGTGTCTTCGTTTGGTCAATAATGTGAGTGCTTGTGCTACAGGGCTTTCCACATTTCTTATGTGAGGGTCAAAATGCAGCCATTTAAAACAAACATTAATCTTCATACAGTTAAACTTGGACAAGAAGTCAAGAGTGGCTTAGTGATCTGGCTTAAGTCTCAGGAGATTGTGGTCACTGGGAGCCCTGACTGAGGCTGGAGAATCTTGCTTCCACTGTGGCTCACTCACACACCTGGGAATTAGTGCTGGTAGTTGGCAGGAAGCCTCAGTCCCAGCCAAGTGGACCTCTTGGTTGGACTGACGGAATGTTCTCATGCAGCTAGCTCCCCCACCCACCCAGGGAATAATGTCGCAGGACTCCCATCATTTCCGCAATATGCCGTTGATCACTCCAGTCAGCCCCGTCCAGTGGGGAGAGTACACAAGAGTAAGACTACCAGGAGGTGAGACAGAGGGGCCACCTTGGGAGATGGCTGCCACGACTTGGGATGAATTTGAGCTGTTTGTTTTCCTATTTTAAACCAAATTTATAAAAGCTGGCCCTTGTCAACTTAGAAATGCCTTTTTATGATTTCTGGTACATTTTTAGTTATCTACAGTGATTTCTCCAAGTGTTTTTACCTATACGAATAAATTGGTAGGTGTTTAGCATTTTCTGAGATTTGTAGGCTACTTAATTTGTACACAGTTCTAGTTCATTTTAAGTGTGTATGAAGTGCTCAATGTTTGCTTAGCTGAACTGTCAAGAAGAGAGAATTCACTTCTCCTCTGAACTTGTTTGATGGGCTACCAGCAGGAATTAGGGACTTGATTTGGAGGGAGGGGAAAGAAGGGTCAGGTGTGACCACTAGGTTTCTAGTTAGATTATTTGGTAGGTAGTAGTGATTTCCTGAGATAAAGAATTCAGGAGCAGGTGTGGGGTCAAAAGAGACTAAGCAGTTTGAAGACAGATGGGTGTGTCTTTGGAGAAGCCAGAAACTTGAATTTGGAATACGCCTGCCTGCATGTAGTGTGAAGCTCAAGTAAGAGATCACGTCTGTAGACAAAACCTCCAAGAGAACTGGGAAACAGGAGCAGCACTAAGCCCGAGGGAGAGGAGCCTCTAGGAGGGGAATGGTCGACAACATCAAACAGAGCGAGGATGAGAAAGAAGACCGAGATATGTCCCCAGAAGGTGGCCGTCTGATGCCAGAGGAACACAGCGAGATGGAAAATTGCTAGTGCTTCAAGGGTAAGTAGGAGGGTGGGTAGGCTAATCTGAAGCTTCTGAAAAAGTAAAGAGGAACACAGGGATGACTAGAGGGAACGAAGGGAGGAGGCCCTCCCGGCTTTTTGAAGGTTGGAAGGGTCAATCGAAAGCAAAGTTAAAAATGTGAAAGGGGGCCTCCTTCCCTGGTGGTCCAGTGGTTAAGAATCTGCCTGCCAATACAGGGGACCCGGGTTTGAATCCTGGTCCCTGAAGATCCCACATGCCAGGAGGCAGCCAAGCCTGAGCATCACAGCTATGAAACCTGCACACCTTAGGGCCTGTTCTCCACAACGAGAGACGCCGCCACAATGAGAAGCCCGCGCTCTGCAGCTGGAGAGTAGTCCCCACTCTGTGACTAGAAAGCCCTTGTGTGGCCACAAAGACCCAGTGCAGCCAAGAATAAAAAAATTTTAAATGTTTTTAAAAATTAGGAAAGGGGATGATGACTGAAACCAAAGCCCCAGAGAAGATGGGAGTGAGTGGAATGGTCAGCTCTGATTAAGCAGTGGATCTTGGACAAAAAGACACTCTCACCCTCCAAGACAAGGCAAGAGCTTTGCAAGCTTGCAAAGTGGGAAGGGAGATGTGAGTCTATGTTATTAAACTTTGTTTGCTTCAAATACTGAATTTTTCAGAAATAACAGTTTCACATTGCCTTACAAGTCCATGAGGAGTGCCGTGTTGATTGTTGGTATCTGTGTCAGGAAGCTTGGTTATAGTTCAGCAGACTGAAATGAATGTCTTCAGCTCTTCCAGGTGCCTAGCTCTGAGGCCCTGGGCGTGCACTTTGACCTCTCTGGACAGAATTCTCGCCTCTGAAAAGAGTGTGTGCACTCACTGCCTCTGATTTGTGTTAGTGTGACTAATCCATCTAATTCACGTTTCCCAGTGAGTGTGCTGCCGGCATGCAGTTTGGCTCACATGTAACTACTTTTAAGTATGCTTCATTGATACCTTTAAATGACTGTAGTTATCGGTTATGCTTTAATATACCATGTATGTGTTTGGTAAGATACACTAATTTCAGTAAACACGGATCTCAGCTCTGCTGTGTGGACTAGGCATATTAACCAGTCTGAGCCTCTGGTGTCTCCTGTGTAGAATAAGGTAGGTTTGTAACTTCCTTATCTAATCTTCCCAACAGGTCTATTATGTATGTGAGGCACCTACTTATCCATGGTGCTAGAAATATTGCAGGGATTCAATAAATGGCAGGTCCAGAATCCTGTATTCAATATCTTTGTGGCCAGATGTGTTCAAGAATTCAGAAATTTTCAGATTTTAGGAAGCTGTTCTGGAACATAAGTACTTAACATATGTTACCTCACAGCAGAGTCTATGGACACCCACCATAGTTAGCTTAATATTTCTGCAGGAAACATAGGATGAGTAAAAGCTATAATTAGCCTTTTGTCAGTTCAGGTTTTGCCTCCAAATGAACACTGTACCAGACTTAGAAAAATTCTTTGGTTTTCATAAGTCTGTGTTCGGGGCTTGCCGGTGAGGATTCTGTGCTCCTCAGTCAGCTCGTTTCCTAAGCCCTGCCTTGTGGCTGCCTCTGACAGCGCTCTGAGCATCACAGAGAGTAAGCTCTGGTGCCTGTCTCACCTCTGCGCTTTGCCATTTGGACACACCTAGAGCCTCTTAGGAGGCACAGAGTGGAACGGAAAGCATGGTATAACTCCGGACGAAACTGGGCAAGAGACAAATCATGAATCAGCACATCTTAAAGAGGCTATTTCGGGGGCTTTTCTTGTTTGTCCAGAGATTAAGAATCCACTTTGCAATACAAGGGATGCCAGTTCAGTCCCTGGTCAGGGAACTAAGATCCCACATGCCATTTGGTAACTGACCACATGTGCCCCGATGCAGATCCCACGTGCCGCGACTTAAGACCCAGTGTGGCCACATAAATGAGGAGGATGTTTCTGTGATAGCATGAATAAGCGCTCAACCTCATTAGCAGTCAGGGAGGTGCCTGCCAAGGGCAAGTAAGAACGTGAAACGATGGGAACACTCATTCTGGTGGTGAGTCAGAACAACCACTTGAATGGTTAGGCTTTACCAAGTAAATCTGAAGATCCATACACATGTACTCGGTGACACAGGATTACTACTCCTTAAAGCTATACCTTAAGAGAAACAGGTGCCCGTGCACCAGGCTTCACATACAAGAATGTTGTGGAAGAGACACAAGAGACTTGTAGAGTTCTATTTCTTGCTTTGTGTGGTGTCTCCATGGGTGTTGGCTTTATAATTACTAATTATGTGTAATGCACTTGTCTGTTATTGGTGTCATGTTTCACAATAAAAAAAAAAAAAAAGTATGGGCTTTGGAGCCAGATCCGTATCTAAATTTATTAACTTTGTAATCTTGAGCAAAATAATTAGCATCCTTGCAGTATTGTTCCTGCCCCAACTCCCTGCTGCTATAGCTGCTGCTGTACCCTAAAGGCAGGGAAGCAGATGCTCCCTCTCTGCTCAGGGGAGACGGGAGGAGAAGCATTCTAGGCCTTGGCCGCTAATCCCAGACATGGGTGTTACAAAGGAGACAGAAGATTTAAGATCCATTAACTATGAAATAGGGTGGGCAAAAGACATCTAAATAAAGCAGACTCGGCCTTCCCTGGTGGTCCTGTGGTTAAGACTCCATGTTCTCAATGCAAGGGGCCCAAGTTTGATCCCTGATCAGGGAACTAGATCCCACATGCTGCAGATACAAGATTGTACATGCTGCAATGAAGAGTGAAGATCGCATGTGCCAGCCCAGTAAGTAAGTCATAAACAAGTATCTTTTTAAACAAAGTGGATTCAAAGGGAGTGATTTCCCCAAACCACACAATTAGTAAACTGACAGCAGATATCAGAACCTAGGCCTTTTCATTTGAGGTGTTATTCTACCCATGGGCATTATTAATTAGAAAACTGGAGAATTTTCCAGGCCCTCAGAAAAGAATTGTTTAAAGGTGGGGTTTCGCATGGTGTGACCAAGGAGACTGCAATCATCTTAAGTATATAAAGATTTATAAGGGCTTCTCAGGTGGCGCAGTGCTAAAGAATCCGCCTACCAATCCAGGAGAGCCATGTTCCATCTCTGGGTTGGGAAGATCCCCTGGAGTAGAAAATGGCAACCCACTCCAGTGTTCTTGCCTGGAGAATTCCATGGACAGAGGAGCCTGGCGGGCTACAGTCCGTGGGGTTGCGAAGAGTCAGACATGACTGAGTGAGCACACGCACATGGAAGGCAGTTTGGTCTCTGGGCTTCTTCCTATTCCCTCACCCTCTGGCCCCCAGCTGTTTTGAGATATAATTGACATGTAACTGTGTAAATTTAAGGTGCACAGTGTCTTGATTGGATACACTAATACATTGTGAAATGATTATCACCCAGTATTAGCTAATATCGCCACCCCATCATATAAATACCATTTTGTGGGCCTTTTGATAATTAGCAAGTCCTTGTGAGAAATTATATTCAAAACTAATGCTGGAAATACAAGGATATAAAGAAATAGAAATATAGGGACAAGTCGTTCTGGTTCTGTGCTCTTTCTAATATTCCAGAGGTTTTTATTTGTGTGGGTTTTTTTTTTTTTTTTTTTTGAAGGATAATTGCTTTACAGAACTTCGTTTTCTGTCAAACCTCAACATGACAGAAGTTCTTTTTATACGTTTGTTGAGCAATTAAGAATGGAAAAAGTAAAGAACTAGTAGACAATCTTGGGCTTCCTTGGTGGCTCAGTGGGAAAGAATCACCCTGCCAATGCAGGAGATGCAGGTTCAATCCCTGGGTCAGGAAGATACCCTGGAGAAGGAAATGGCAACCCACTCCAATATTCTTGCCTGAAAAAATCTCATGGGCAGAGGAGTCTGGCAGGTTACAATCCGTGGGATCGCAAAGAATTGGAGATGATTTAGCGACTAAACAACAATCTTTCCCTAAAGAATAAAACTAGTTGGTAAAGACATTCCCATCTCTGTCCACCAGGTGGCATTACTTTCACAGGTAACAGATCTTCGTCTTCGGTCTTTTATGAGTAGAGCATATTTATGAAGCTGTCAGCTCACAGAAAATTTTCTCTAAATATCAAAGACTTTAAGTTTGGCTTTTACCTTGACACTCACTGTTTTGAGCTCTGTGTATAAGGGAATGAGTATGAGCCTTGAAGAAGTTTTTCAATTGTATATTCCACTGACCCTAGGACTTGAGTGATAAGCCCTAACATTCAAAAGCTGCCAGCTTTAGCTTCTGTTTTGGAGATATTGGACTTACAGGCTTGAGGAAAAAAAAAACAAAACACGTGTTTAATTCTACCCCACACTAAATGCTTATTTTATTTTACATAAACATCTGAGAATAACAGTAGCCAATTTCAAAACATCAAAAGACATTAGTGATTTGATATTTTTCAAAAATTCCTTTGGGTTCCTGGGACTTCTCTGGCAATCCAGTGGTTAACACTCTGTGCTTCCTACGCAGGGGGTGCAGGTTTGATCCCTAGTCAGGGAACTAAGATCCCACATGCTGGGCAGTACACTCAAAAAAAAAAAAAAAAAATCCTTTGGTTTCATTTGACACCAAAATGTATTTCAATAATTTCAGTCCAATTTAACCAAAATCTGCTTCAATAAGCTCTCAAGGATAGAAATGAGAAAGGGAATCAGCTTAGGAAGAACACTGAAGATATTCTCTTTTCCCTTTTAATCTTTCCCCAACCATCTTTTCTCTCACACTTTTCCTTTTTTACTTCGCTGGTCTCATGATACTCATTTAAGTATATTCCAACATTTTATTATGAAAATTTCAAACTTAGAGAAAAGTTGAAAGACTTAACAGTGACTACTCCTATACCAACCACTGCTATTGCTCCTGCTAAGTCACTTCAGTCGTGTCCGACTCTGTGCGACCCCATCCCTGGGATTCTCCAGGCAAGAACACTGGAGTGGGTTGCCATTTCCTTCTCCAATGCATAAAAGTGAAAATTGAAAGTGAAGTCGCTCAGTCATGTCTAACTCTTCAAGACTCCATGGACTGCAGCCTACCAGGCTCTTCCGTCCATGGGATTTTCCAGGCAAGAGTACTGGAGTGGGGTGCCATTGCCTTCTCCGATACCAACCACTAAGCTTCTACAATTATTTTGCTATGCTTGCTTTAGTATGTATCTGTCCATTCCTCCATCAATCCATCTTGTTTCTGTGATCCATTTCAAAGTTGCAGACATCAGTAAACAACCTCCCAAATAATTCTGCATGTGATAGACCTTTCAGTTTATCTGCCAACATGAATCTTCTGGGTTTGCAACAGCTTTTCTATGAAAAATGCTGTGTACTTTTAATGAAGTTTAGTGGAAGTTGTTTTTTTTTTACTTGATGGAGCTTAGGTTCTTAATTTTTTGCCTTGGTCCTGCCAAGCATTGTAACATTTCTTGCAATATGAAATAGACACTTTCTTGGCAGACATCTCTCCCTGGACCCAATGGAGAATGGACAAGGATTGGTTAGTCATTCAGTGGTGACCATGTTAGGTTCATTGTCTTTGGCTGGACAAAGTCCTTAGTAACCATCCCCACCCTTCACACCCCCATGATGTGGCTTCTCCCACCTGCTGTGTTTTCTGGGAGAAGCTTCTTGTTCCTTCCCACGTGGATTAGGGAACAATGTCAGTTTCCAGAGCAGGAGTGTGTTGCTATGGGAACCTAAAGTTATTTGGAGTTGCAAAATGGCAGCACGTGATCAGTGACACAACCTGAAGCACTCCATAATTGTCCCTGGGGAATAATAGGGTGACCTGTTTTATTCTTATAGGAGGGAACTTCTGTGCTTTTGTCCCTGGGGCTGCTTCTGGGAAAGTGGTGGGTTGAGAGAAGGTCGCTTCAGGTGGCTTAGATAGACTCCCAGTTTTCCCTGGTGTGTGTCCCTTAGGTAGGTTGTCTACTGTGAGCTGCAATTTTCTCTTCTGGAAAATGGGGTGTCAGTCTAGAGTTAGGAGGGAGCTTGGCGATAATCGGAAGTTGTTTGATTCTCTGAAACAGAGGATGCATGCACGTTTTGGGAAAAACCCTATACTTGAGGGAACCAACAGTGAGGGGGATGTCTGCACACACAATTTTGGACTTCCTGTGCCTTTATTTTACATGACTCACACATCCACATGTTACACTTTGACAGACCTTAACATTTTAATCTACATGCAATACTCAGGATAACTTGTGACTTGTGCAATACAGTATAATTATTAACCTACATTCCAAAAAAAGTGAGGCTTGCATTTCAAAAGATAATAATGCATTTTTAAGATGACAGTTTTATTCTAATATATTAATAGTTTAAAACAAAAATGTTTTATGAACTCAGACCCGTTTTTGTACACACCCCGAAGTATACAGGATCTTAGTTCCCCGACCAGGGACTGAACCCTCACCCCCTGCGATGAAAGTGCCAGGGAAGTCCCAAAGATGTTTGTGAACTTAAAGGTAGAGTAGGAGATGAAATCAGAAAGTTAAGAAGTGGGAAGTCCATAGGAACTTTAAGGGGGTTGCAAGAATTTTTGAGAGAAATAGGAAGTCAGAGGAGGATTTTCAGCAGAAGTAGGACTTTCTTACTCCACTACAGCCACGGGTTGTTTCTATTCCTTGAAAATGAGCAGTTTGTGCCAAAAAACAAAATGGGAATTCCCTGGTGGTCCAGGGGTGAGGACTCTGTGCACTCACTCCTCCTTTCTGAATTGCTCTTTCCAACAGATGCCTGCAAACTCTTCTCTATCAAGCCTGTGCTTCTCCACAATAAGGCCTTTTCTGACACTATTTATGGGCTTCCCAGGTGGCACTAGTGATTAAGAACCTGCCTGCCAATGCAGGAGACGTAAGAGACGCAGGTCCCATCCCTGGGTTGGGAAGATCCCCTGGAGGAGGGCATGGCAACCTACTCCAGTATTCTTGCTTGAAGGATCCTATGGACAGAGGAGCCCGGGGGGGGGGGGGGGGGGGTTCATAGGGTCACAAAGAGTCGGACATGACTGAGCAGCTAACACAAGTTCAGTTCAGTTCAGTTGCTCAGTCGTCTCTGACTCTGCAACCCGATGGGCTGCAGTAGACCAGGCTTCCCTGTCCATCCCCAACCCCTGGAGCTGGCTCAAACTCTAACACAAGTGACAGTGTTTGAGCCTGACTCGCCCTGCCTCTGCGCTTCTGGTTCCCCAGGCCCTGTCCAGTCTTTCTCTAGCACTTATCACCACTTAACGCATAAGATATCACTTACTTCTTAATTATGAACATTGTTTATTGTCTATCTCCTTCTGCTAGACCATAAGCTTCCTAAAGGCAGGGATCTTGGTCTCTTTGACCCACTGAACATCCAGAATGTGTCTGGCACAAAGGTTCCCACATATTTGCTGAAAGATATACACTTATTTATTCCTGACTTGAATAAATTTTGATTACATGGAAAATTAGTTTTTTTCTCAACAATGATGAGTAAATGACTATTGAAGATTTAGGATCTTGAAGAACCTCTGAATTATTTCATAGAGTTTCAGTTATGTTCCTTAGAGGTGTTTACCAAGCCAAGAAAGTGGCCTTTAATCCTAGGGATATTTTTAGCACTGTGCAGTGAAATAAAAGGTTTCTGGTCAACTATGCTTGTTATCACTTATTTTCATATAATTTTGAACTTTACAGAAAATTTTCAAGTTAGGACAAGGAACTCCCTATAACCTTATCCAGATTTATCAACTGTTTACATTTTATCTCATTTGCTTTATCTTTCCCTCTCTCTGAATGTGTGGTTTCTGAAACTTAAGAGTTAGCTGAATGTTATGCAACAGCCTGGATGGGAGGGGAGTTCTGGGGGAGAAGGGAGACATGGATATGTATGGCTGAGTCCCTTAGCTGTCCACCTGAAACCATCACAAGATTGCTAACCAGCTATATTCCAATATAAAGTGAGAAGCTTTTTATTTTAAAGAGTAAATTGTCACAATATTGTAATTGTCCTTCAATTAAAATAAATTTTAGAAGAGTAAATTGTAGACATTGTATCTGTATAACCATAACTATTTCATGTATCTCTTTTGAGAGCAGACATTTGCTTGCATAACCACAGTAAAACTGTAGAAGTCAAGAAGCTGAACATTGGGACTTCCTTGGCAGTCTGGGTGGTTAAGACTCTGAGCTTCCAATGCTGGGAGAACATGTTTGATCCCCGGTCAGGAAACTAAGATCACACATGCCAGGCAGTGCGTCCAAAAAAAAAAAAGTTGAACATTGATAGAATACTATTATTTAATCCACAGCCCATTCCAATAATATTTTTCCTCAATCTTGGATTCAAGCCACCGTCACATGTCGCATTTAGTTATTAGACTCTTTTAATCTGAAATTATTCTTCAGCCTTTCTTTGTTTTTGAAGAGTACAAGCCAGTTGTTTTTGTAGTTTGTTCCTCAGTCTGAGGTGGTCTTAATGTTTCCTCATGATTGGGTTCGGGTCATACATGCCTGTTTAGCAGAAATACCATGTAAGTGATCTCATGTCCTTCATGCATCATATCAGGAGGCATGTTTGTGGGTTTGTCTCAGTGTTGCTGTTAGCTTTAATCACTCGGTTAAGATGCTATCTGCTAGATTCCTCCCTTGTAAAGTTACTATTTTCCACTTTGAAATTAACAAGTCATTTTGGGGGATATTCACTGAGATGATATTCCTCATTGAACTTTCATCCACTAGTTTTAGCAGTATTCTTTTATATTTATATAGTCTACTATAAGGAAGACTTATAGGAAGGAAAGAAGTCGACTTCCTTATAGGAAGGAAGTCTATAGGTAGTCTACTATAAGGAAGAACTTTTCCTTCTCCTCTATTCATTCATCAGTGTGGATTCACGGATTCTTATTTTATTCTATGGTTTATAATCCATTACTACCATGCTTTATTTTACTGCTCAAACTATCCCAGACTTCTGACCAGCCATTTGCCTTGAAAACAATTTTACATGAACCATATAGTCATCAAGCAGGACTTCTTAAGAAGAAATGGGTCCTAATTGAAAAGGTAAAATTTAGGTTACTGGAAGGTAGAAATAATTAAGTAAGGAAAACCACTTTGGAAAATTTACAGTGATAAGAACATCCTATACACTAAAGTGTGTTAAAATAGCAAGAAAAATAGCAGTCACCAGCAGTGATCAGAGCAGTTTCAGTCCAGCAGGTGAGGATGGGTGTATCCTTATTTGAAAGAAGAAAGAGAAAAATGTTGCTTGAACTAAAGCGTCGTTTCTGCCCTGTAGCTGTGGACAAGGGCAGCCTATGGAGGTGATGGGAGTAGTGATGGTGGATCATAAAATCAAAATATCAGTGTTGGAAAGAACCTTAAAACCATTTAGTTTTGCTGTTCTTAATCTCTCTGAGGATACATCTCTTCTCAGGATTTGATGAAAGCTGTGAACAATTTCTCTTTCAAAATGCACATACAATATTAGGTACAGATGTATTTACCTAATAACTCAGAAATTATTCTGTAGCTTATAAAAAATAATCTTCAGAAAAGGGGGGATTCAGAAATTTTTTCATGGATCCTAGGTCTACTCAATTAACTTCATTTTTCCATAAACTTGCAATTTAAAGAAGAGAGTGATTTTTTTACACTCTTAGAGTAAACAGAAGTGTGATCTCTTTCACTATGAGGGCACCTACAGCTAGATTTTGTTTTACTCTGATGCTTTTCTGAAGGTTCAACAATCAGTCATCAGCCAAGAGTTTATGTAGTCAGCCAAGAAGGACCATCTCAGAGTCTTCCCTTTCCCCACCCAGCAAAAAAGAACTGCGATGCTTACCTCAAACTGTTAACATGTTAAAGAATAGTCTTTAATTGCAGGCTTTTGAAGTCACTGCTTTCTTTCCCCCTCCTCTTTGGCCATGCCGCACTATTATGTGGAATCTTAGTTTCCCGTAACCAGGGATCAAACCTGCACCCCCTGCATTGGAAGCATGGAATCTTAACCACTGTACCACCAGGGAAGTCCCTAGTTACCACTTTTGATATGACTAACACTTTTAAAGAAATAGAAGTTAATGCTTTCACAGCTCTCCCAGTAAAAGTGACCTGGCGCCCAACGAAGAGCATTCCCAACCTTATAGGTGAATCGGTAAGTTCATTTCCTGGCAAATCCCAAACTCTTAGATATTTGGAGGACTCAAGAAGAGAGGAATTTACCTAAACTTAAAGCCCAATCTGAGATTCCTTTTGAAAATTTGAAACAAATTGTTAAGATCTGGTAAGTGAGCATTCTCACTGCACCTGTGTACATAATCAAGCCAAACTGAATGAGACCAATTTTATTCTGTGACCAAGAATAATCTTTCTTTGAAATTATATTTTTTTATTAAAGGAGGTATATAAGTTTCCTATTGCTGCTGTAACAAATTATCACAAACTTGGTATCTTAAAACAATATAGATGTATTACCCTGTAGTTCTGGAAGTCAGAAACTCCAAAATGGGTCTCACTGGGCTAAAATCAAGTTGTCAGTAGGACTGTGTTCCTTCTGGAGGCTCTCGAGGAAAAGTCATTTCCTTGCCTTTTCCAGCTTCCAGACGCTGCCTGCATTCCTTGGCTCGTGGTCCCCTTCCATCTACAAAGCCAGCAACAGCTGTTGAGTCTTTCTCATGATGCCAGCTCTGTGTTCTGACTCTTTGGCCTACTTCTTCCGTGTTTAAGAACACCTTATGGGGACTTCTGCAGTTGTCCAGTAGCTCAGACTCTGAGCTCCCAAAGCAGAGGGCCCAAGGTTGATTCCTTGTCGGGAAACTGTTTTCCATAAGCTGAAACTAAAGATTCCACATGTAGCGACTAAGGCCTGGGGCAATGAAATAAATAAAAATGTTTTTTTCCCAAAAAAAAGAACACTTGGGATTACACTGGACTCACCCACATAATCCAGGGTAGCCTTCTCATCTCAGAATCATCTGATTAACAACTTTAATTCCCCTCTGCTGTTACACAATATACCTATTCACAGGTTCCAGAGGTTAGAACATGTGCATATATGGAAGGGGGCATTATTCTGCCTACCAAATCGAGAGACTATAGAGAAAAACTTATGCTTCAGTGGAAAACAGCATTGTCTAGAGCAAGAGTTGGCAAAATATTATATATTGAGGAAATCCGACAGCCACCTGCTTTCATATCCCTTGAGTGGATTTTACATTTTCAAAGGGTTTAAAAAAATTAAAAGAATATTTCGTGACATGTGAAAACTATGTGCTATTCCAATTTTACTGCCCTGAGTTGGGTTTTATTGGAACACAGCAGGCTTATTGGGGTCTTATCTACAGCTATTTTCACACCTGAAGAACAGAATTGAATAGTTGAAACAAGACCATATGGCCCACAAAGTCTGAAATATTTACTACCTGGCCATTAACAGTAAAAGCTGACGCTGGTCTGGTGCAAGCTTTCCATGCTGTCTAGCTGGAAATTCTAGCTTTTTATTGCCTTTGAACTACTTTATAGCTCTGTAAATAGTAGAGAACTGAGAGCAAAGTAAAATAGTTCTGGTCTATCAACACGCAAGTTCTGTCTGGCCAACACTCCATGGATTTTATTCCTTCCCTGTGGAAGAAGCTGATTTGTCTTCCATTTGGGCATTTATGTCAATATTCTTGATCAATAAATATGTCTGTTCTTTGGATTCTCCTTTAAACTAGTTGTAACATCTTACCAGTTCCTTCACTGGTAATGAGTTAAATGAAATCTCTAACATGTGTTCATTTTATACCTAGATGCACATTATGATTTTACCCTTTTTTGAAAAGAATCCTTTAATAATAATCCTTTAACTCCTCAGTGAGGGATGCAAAGATGCATGAGACCCAGTCTCAGCCTCTCCAAATTCAGGCTCTGCCTAGCCCCTGCTTTGGCCCTAAAGTTTCCAAAGCTTCCAGAGATACCACAGAAATCATTCAGCTTTGAGGCCTATTTCGTGATGTAGCTGGGCTTCCCAGGTGGTGCTAGAGGTAAAGAATCCGTCTGCCCAGGCAAGAGACTTAAGAGATGTGGGTTTGATCACTGGGTCAGGACGATCCCCCGGAGAAGGGAATGACTACCCACTTCAGTATTCTGGCCTGGAGAATCCCATGGACAGAGGAGACTTGTAGGCTATATTACATACAGTCCATGGGGTCTCAAAGAGTGGGATACAACGGAGCATCTGAGCACTGGTGATATCGCCAACACCAGGACTCAAGGGCCTGTACAAGGGAGGCACACAGAGGAGCGTGGACAGAGACTGTTAATCTTTGGGCTGTCTGCACGGCACGTGGGATCCATCCTAGCTCCTTGACCATGGAACAAACCCATGCCCCCGGCATTGGCAGCGCAGCATCTTAACCACTGGACCATCAGCAAAGTCCCGCAGGAGGGGATTATTTCAGACAATCTCGAAGACCCTTTTGGACCACTGCAGCCAAACCAGAGTGCTCTCAGACTATTGGCATTTGGGGGAGAAGTCTTCGGCTTGGCACATCACACTGAGAAACCTCATGTCTTGTTTAACACACATCAGTGGTTTCCCATTGCTGCTTAAAAAATGTTTGCCTTGACTTATGAAGCCTGGCCTGGCCTCTACTTCCCCTTGCTCTAGCCTCTTCTTTTCTGAACTCCAGTCACTCTGGTCTTTCTTAAGCCTGCGCTCCCCCAAACCACAGAATGTTTGCCCATGCTATCCTTTCTGTCTGAAATGATTTTCCGCACTCCCATTACAGCCTCCTGGCTCTTTACCTGGCTAATTTCTACTTCTCTTTCAAGTCTTAGCCCTTCCCTGACCTCTTGGAGCCTGAGGCGACCATGTCCCCTGTGACATGCTTCCTGACCATTTCCCCTGTGACACGCACACCATGTGTGTGTCCGACTCTTTGTGACCCCGTGGACTGTAGTCCACCGGGCTCCTCTGTCCGTGGGATTTCCCAGGCAAGAATACTGGGGTAGGTCGTCATTTCCTTCTCCGGGGACTCTTCCTGACCCAGGGATCCAACCCGAGTCTCTTGCAGCTCCTGCATTGGCAGGCAGATTCTTTACCATCATGCCACCTGGGGATCCCAGGGAAACCCTGGCCTAGCACAAAACTTGGCCCAAAGGAGGGGCTCTCTGGAAGTTTGATGAGTGAGTGAATGAGAGAAAGCCATCCAGCTTTTTGAGTGTGTTCCTTTTGAATGCACCCCAAAATGATCTCAAAGATATTATTTGAGGCTTGAGTGTTGAGAAAGGGGGAAAAAAAACCTGTAGGACTGGAACTAGATGATTGCCTGATGTTTCTGGAATGTAAGTAGAGGTATTGGGACATAGTGGAGAGGGCCTCCCTGCGTGAGGATGCCGGCACATGTTCTGACATGTGAAAGCCAGAAAACCCTGGGCCAGTCACACCAGAAGAGAAACCATTCTCACCAGCAACTGTAAAAGTGACTGTAGAAAGGCCAGAGCCCTGGGGGAACTGGGGAAGGGAAGCAGCCAGCGGCAGGGTTGGTGGGGGGGGCAGACTGAGGGAGGAGAGGGTGGGGGGTCTTTGCCTTCCATCCCAGCCCTCAGGAAAGCTCAGCCCCCCAAGGCTATGTCACCAAGGGCCCCTCACTTTAGCGCATCTTGACAGCTGTGTTACCTTTACCCCCATCCCCTCAACATCCGATCTGCCTCCAGCTCAGACCCTTGCCCTGAAAAATCTTAAACTCAGTATGCTCCTCCCGTACACAGTCTCTTTGTCTCACATACGGTCCCCTGTTTCCTGTGTGACTGCGAAGGGTGATGTCACATCTCTTTGGCTCAGACCACCCTCTCCCCTTCACAAATAGAGCTCCACAGCAGACGCTGAACTAGCCTTAGGGTGATCACGATAGAGACTCACATCTGTATGCACTTGCAAGTCACCCAGGACCTCATTTTGATTCTTTGAGCCCATCTGGCAGATAAAGGAACAGATTCAGAGAAGGAGGTCTGTGGGAGGGTCAAGTAAGTGACAAGGACAGGACTTCATTCTGAATCGAAATTGTATACTCATAGGACTTGCCATAGTAAAGTAATGCTCAAAATTCTCCAAGCCAGGCTTCAGCAATACATGAACTGTGAACTTCCAGATGTTCAGGCTGGTTTTAGAAAAGGCAGAGGAACCAGAGATCAAATTGCCAATATCAAATTGCCAACTGGATTATCGAAAAAGCAAGAGAGTTCCAGAAAAACATCTATTTCTGCTTTATTGACTATGCCAAAGCCTTTGACTGTGTAGATCACAATAAACTGTGGAAAATTCTGAAAGAGATGGGCATACCAGACCACCTGACCTGCCTCTTGAGAAACCTATATGCAGATCAGGAAGCAACAGTTAGAACTGGACATGGAACAACAGACTGGTTCCAAATAGGGAAAGGAGTACATCAAGGCTGTATATTGTCACCCTGCTTATTTAACTTAAATGCAGAGTACATCATGAGAAATGCCGGACTGGAAGAAGCACAAGCTGGAGTCAAGATTGCCGAGAAAAATATCAATAACCTCAGATATGCAGATGACACCACGCTTATGGCAGAAAGTGAAGAGGAACTAAAAAGCCTCTTGATGAAAGTGAAAGAGGAGAGTGAAAAAGTTGGCTTAAAGCTCAACATTCAGAAAACTAAAATCATGGCATCTGGTCCCATCACTTCATGGGAAATAGATGGGGAAACAGTGGAAACAGTGTCAGACTTTATTTTAGGGGGCTGCAAAATCACTGCAGATGGTGACTGCAGCCATGAAATTAAAAGACGCTAACTCCTTGGAAGGAAAGCTATGACCAACCTAGATAGCATATTAAAAAGCAGAGACATTACTTTGCCAACAAAGGTCCGTCTAGTCAAGGCTATGGTTTTTCCAGTGGTCATGTATGGATGTGAGAGTTGGACTGTAAAGAAAGCTAAGTGCCAAAAAATTGATGCTTTTGAACTGTGGTGTTGGAGAAGACTCTTGAGTCCCTTGGACTGCAAGGAAATCCAACCAGTCCATCCTGAAGGAGATCAGTCCTGGGTGTTCATTGGAAGGACTGATGCTGAAGCTGAAACTCCAATATTTTGGCCACCTCATGTGAAGAGTTGACTCATTGGAAAAGACCCTGATGCTGGGAGGGATTGGGGGCGGGAGGAGAAGGGGACGACAGAGGATGAGATGGCTGGATGGCATCACTGACTCGATGGACATGAGTTTGAGTAAACTCCAGCAGTTAGTGATGGACAGGGAGGCCTGGCGTGCTGCGATTCATGGGGTTGCAAAGAGTCGGATACGACTGAGCAACTGAACTGAACTGAACTGAGGACTTCCCCGGTAGCCCAGTGGTTAAGACTTTGCATTCCCAGTGCAGGGGGCCAGGGTTTGATCCCTGGTCAGGGAACTAGATCCCGCATAGTGCAACTAAAGATCTTGCATGCTGCAAAAAAGATGGAAGATCCTGAGTGCTGCAACTTAGGCCTGGTGCAGCCAAACTAAAAAAAAAAAAAAGAATTATGCTGTCTACCACAATTAATGTGGAGAAGGAAATGGCAACCCACTCCACTATTCTTGCTTGGAAACTCCCATGGACGGAGGAGCCTTGGCAGGCTACAGTCCATGGGGTCACAAAGAGTCAGACACGACTGAGCAACTTCACTAGCACATGATGGGTATGTGTATGGAATAAAATATGAGCACATGGATTAAGATACAATTACTTATACCATCACTCACTTTACAAGTGAGGAAACAGGCCTAGAAGATTAAAATTGCCTTGATAGCAAAACTAGGACTTGGATTTGGAACTTCTGGTTCTTAGCTCAAAGCTAAGAAAGCCTATAAGACTTCTGATTCTTAAGTTGAAGCCTAAAGGTCTAGAGATTTCCACTCCATACCCAATTTCTTTCTCGTATAGTAGAGCTGGGACACATGAACTTTTAAAGAGGTTTCTGTCTAAAATGGCAATTCTTTTAAAGAGTCTAATAAAGTTATCTTTGAGAAAGCAACCCAAGCGTCCATTGATAGATGAGTGGATAAGCAATATATGGTGTATACATACAATGGGATAACTCAGCCCCCTTCTGTGGGAGGACAGAGGTTGGGGCTGGATATATCCTGGAAACTGGCCTAGAACAGGTTTTCCCCAAATCGGATTTTTGGGGCTAAATTCTTCATTCGTCCAAAATGCAGCAAAGACTAAACAAAAGCTCCATCACAGTGTTGTTCTTGGGAGAGAAGGTAAGGAATAAAGCAGCGCTAAAGGTGACCTGAGCTATCCCCGCTTTCCCTGTGTAAGGTGAGGGGAGAACCTTGGGACAGGCCTCCTCTTCTGTTTCCTGATTTGAGGAAGCACATTACTTTGCCAACAAAGTTCTGTCTAGTCAAAGCTATGGTTTTTCCAGGAGTCATGTATGGATGTGAGAGTTGGATTATAAGGAAAACTGAGCGCCAAAGAATTGATGCTTTTGAACTGTGGTGTTGGAGAAGACTCTTGAGAGTCCCTTGGACTGCAAGGAGATCCAACCAGTCCATCCTCAAGGAAATCAGTCCTGAATATTCATTGGAAGGACGGATGCTGAAGCTGAAACTCCAATATTTTGGCTGCCTGATGCGAAGAGCTGACTCATTTGAAAAGACCCTTCTGCTGGGAAAGATTGAAGGCAGGAGGAGAAGGGGATGACAGAGGATGAGACGGTTGGATAGCAATACTGACTCAATGGACATGAGTTTGAGCAAACTCTGGGACATAGTGAAGGACAGGGAAACCTGGTGTGCTGCAGTTCATGGGGCCACAAAGAGTCTGACGTGGCTGAGCGGCTGCAAAAGAACAACAGCATGCCCAGGAGTGGGATTACTGGATCGTATGCTAGCCCTATTTTTAGTTTTTTAAGGAACCTCTACACTGTTCTTCACAGTGGCTGCACCAATTTACGTTCTCCACCAACAGTGTATGAGGGTTCCCTTTCCTCCACAAGCTCACCAACTTTTGTTATCCATGTTCTTTTTGATGATAGCCATCCTGACATGTACAAGGTGATACCTCGTTGTGGTTTTGACTTGCCTATCTCTGTTAGAGTTGTCACACGTCGTTTCTTCTCTGTCTTTGCCTTTTCCCTTTTGGCTGCCACTGCATGACTTACGGGATCTTAGTTCCCCGACCAGGGATTTAACCCAGGCCCTCAGCAGTCCTAACCATTGGACTGCTTGAGAATTCCCTGAGCATCTTTTCCTGTGCCTGTTGACCATCTGTATGTATTCTTTGGAAAAGTATCTATTCGACTCTCCTGCTCATTTTTGGATTGGGTTGTTTGTGTATTTTGATATTGAGTTGTTGGAGTTGTTGATCAAATTTTGGATATTAACCCCTTGTCAGTCACATTATTTGCGAATACTCTCTCCCATGCCCTAGGCTTTGTTTTCATTTTGTTGGTGGTTTCCTTTGCAGTGCACAAGCTTTTAAGTTTAATTAAGTCCCGTTTGTTTACATTTGCTTTTACTTCTTTTGCCTTTGGAGACTGATCCAAGAAAATCTTGCTACGATTTATGTCAAAGAGCGTTCCACCCATGTTCTCTTCTAGGAGTTGTGTGGGTTCAGGTCTTTCATTTTGGTCTGTAAACCTGTTTTGAGGGTTTTTTTGTATATGATGTGAGGAAACGTTCTAACCTCATTGTTTAATGTGTCACGGTCCAGTTTTCCCAGCACTACTTGTTGAAGAGATTGCCTTTTCTCCATTGTATATTCTTGCCTCCTTTGTCCTAGGGACTCCTGGACTTCCCTGGTGGTCCAGTGGTTAAGAATCCACCTGCCAATGCAGAGGACATGAGTTCAGTTCCTGGTCGAGGAACTAAGATCATGCCGTGCGACGACTAGGCCATGCGCCACAACTACTGAACTTGCAGTCTCGAGCCTGCGTGCTGCAGCTCCTGAAGCCTGCACGCCCTAGAGCCTGTGCTCGGCAACAACAGAAGCCGCCCCAGTGAGAAGCCCACACACCACAGCTAGAGAGGAGCCCCCGTCGCTGCAACTAGAGAAAGCCCGTGGGCAGCAACGAAGACCCCGAGCAGCCAAACATAAAGAAATAAACAAATAAAAATGATCGTAGGTATGTGGGTTCAATATTTTTATAGATTTATACTCCATTTAAAGTTATTATGGGGGGGGGCCTTCCCTGGTGGTCCAGTGGCTAAGACTCTGCACTCCCAATGTAGGGGGCCCAGGCTCGATCCCTGGTCAGGGAATTAGATCCCAGACACCACAGCTAAGACTCAGGGCAGTCAAATAAATTTAAAAAAAAAACCTTTTTAAGTTATTACATGGAATTCCCTGGTGGTCCAGTGGTTAGGCCTCTGAACTGTCACTGCAGAGGGCCCGGGTTCAATCCCTGATTGAGGGACTAAAATCCCACAAGCCACGTGGGGTGGCTATAAATAAAGAAATAAAGTTATTATAAAATGTGGCTACATTTCCCTGTGCTATATATTTTATAAAAATATATCCTTGTTGCTTATTTATTTCCTTTTCTTAAAAATGGTCCCCGGGCGGGGTTCAGGACATACTGCTCCCAAATACGGCACCCTGGCATATTGAATATTTTTTTTTTTCATATTGAATATTTTAAGCTGAAGGATCTGAGAAAATACCGGAAGCAGGAAAAGTCCTTCTGACCTCCTTCCTTAACCCTTCTTCCCTGAAAGAGGCTCCCATAAAACCCTCAATAAGGGGTGCCCTCTCTCTACCCAGAGGGAAGGAGAATCCTTATCTCTGAAGAAAAAGGGAGGCAAAGAAGAATCCTAAGAAACTGGCATGGCCGGATATCCCCTGTCTGTGCAGGTTTTCCCTGGTGGCTAAGGGGTAAAAAAAAATCCCCCTGCCAATGCAGAAGACACGGGTTCAAACTCTAGGTCTGGAAGATCCCCTGGAAAAGGAAATGACAACCCACTCAAGTATCCTTGCCTGAGAAATTCCATGGCAGAGGAGCCTGGTGGGCTATAGTCCATGAGGTTGCAAAAGAGCTGGACACGCCTGAGCAACTAACACACAACAGCAGCAGTTTCTACACAGCTGCCCACTGTTTGTCAAGCCTCACATGAATACGGGTAGGTCTCTCCCTACGCATATTGCCTCTGCCTCTGGCTCACCTGGCTCTGCTCCTTGGCCTCAGTTTTCACTCATATAAAATGGGCCTCTCTAGGGTCCCTTGTGGTTTTAACAGTCCACATAAGTCTATGAAAGTCTTTGCCAAACTGAAAAGAACATTAAGAACTTGAGTCTGACAGCCCATCTGAACGCCTCCCCACTCAGCAGCAAAATGTATTTCTGTCTTGGCATCTAAAACAGAAGCTTAATTGCTGATAAGCGGCTGACAACTGGTAAAGGGCTTGGGGTGGATTAGGGGAACTCAATCTATAATGGGCATCAGATGCTGCTCTCAAAAGTTGAGAGTGAAGCTGGGGGCCTGCAGGCGGTGGGGAAAACGCCTGCCTGACCGGGAACCTGTGGGCCCTGGGAATGACAGCCCCGTCCTCCACAGCCTCTTGGCCAGAAGTGACAGCAGAGACAACATGTGCTGCTTAGAGGGCACTTGCTGTGTCCCCCCTGCACTAACTTCTTTTGTGCATTATCTCGTATACTGCTCCTGACGACCCTATGGTCATACCTAATGACGAATATCATTTATTGAAAACACAATTGTGGCAGCTCGATGCTGAGCTTTTCATGTAAAATATCTCATTTCATCCTCTTACCTCTATGGAGGTAGATACTATTATTATACCCAAGTTACAGATGGGAAGGGGCTTCCCTGGTAGCTCAGCTGGTAAAGAATCTGCCTGCAGTGCAGGAGACCCTGGTTCGATTCCTGGGTTGGGAAGATCCCCTGGAGAAGGGAAAGGCTACCCACTCCAGTATTTTGGCCTGGAGAATTCCACAGACTGTATAGTCCATGCGATCGCAAAGAGTCAGACACGACTGAGCAACTTTCACTTACAGATGGGAAACTAAGGCACAGGTGCCCAAGTCAAATGTAAGTGGACCTGGGACCTGCATCAATTAATCTGGTTTCAGCATTCATGCTTTTAACTTATATACACTTAATAGTTTTTTTTTTTTTTTTTTGGTCTTGCGGTGAGGCTTGCGGGATCTTAGTTCCCAGACCAGGGATTGAAACTGTGTCCTCAGCAGTGAAAGCTCTGAGTCCTAACCACTGGACTGCCAGGAAATTCCCAATGCAGACAGTTTCAACAATTATTACATATTCACTTTATCCTAAAATAACTGATTCTAAAGAGACAGCAAATTCTTAGTTCACAAGAGGACGCAGCAATGTAATTGCGAAGATAAATAGTAACAGCTAATATTATTGTTTCCATGCCAGCCACCATTCTAAATAGGATGTGTACATTATCACTTTGAATCCTTACAATCACACTCTAAGGTAAACGCTATGATTAAACCCATTTTTCAGCTGAGTTCACTGCTATCCTCTTCACTTCTGTCCTCTGCTCTCTTTCAGGATTGTTCTGAAGGAGGTGCTATTATTATTATTTCCATTTCATGAATGATGAAACTGAGGCCCAGAGAGGTCAAGGACTGAAGGCTGCATAGCATTTAAGTGCCAGAACCAGGATTCAGTCCCAGGTTTATGGGTTTTCAAAGCCCACGTTGTTCACCATCACCCCACATTACCTTTCTGGGTAGGTTACCAAGGGGATGCGGTGTTCCCAGCTCTGTGCTGGGAGCAGCTGGGGAAACACAAGCAGAAGAGAGAAGTTGTGGAAGTGCTGTCAGGCAGGACACATCTGTCTTTGCTCTGGAATTGTCACTAATTCGCTGTGTGGCCTCAGGCAAGTCATGGCCCCTCTCTGGGCCCCTGAGTCCCATCTGTAAATGAGAGGTCGCGTGTTCTCCAAGTTGTGGCCAGGACATGTCCAGTGACGTGCAAGAAGGATATGAGGGCCTGACAAGGGGCAAACGAAGAGATGATCCAGCTGCTTCAGACTCCCAAGGAGGACAGAGGGCCTCCAGGGTGTGTCCCCATCTCTTTCACTTCTTCCCAGAGGAGAAAGGCCAGGAAAAGGAATGATGGGAAAGGGAGGCATGTGTATTAGTCTCCTGTCACCACTGTGAGGGTTTCCCAGGTGGTGCTAGTGGTAAAGAACACGTCTGCCAATGCAGGAGACATAAAAGATGCGGGTTTGATCCCTCAGTTGGGCAGATCCCCTGGAGGAGGGCATAGCAACCCACTCCAGTATTCTTGCCTGGAGAATGCCATGCACAGAGGAGCTTGGAGGGCTACTGTCCAAGGTCAAAAGGGTTGGACATGACTGAAGTGACTTAGCACACATCACTGTAACAAATTGCCACAAATGTGATGAGAGAAATGTATTTTCTCACAATACTAGAGGCCAGAAATCTAAACCACAGTGTGAGGGGTAGTACTCCTTCGTGAGGCTCTAGGGAAGAATATGTTCCTTGTCTTCTGCTTTGGTGGCTGTCAGCATCCCTTGGCTTGTGGCTGCATCTCTTTCTGCTGCGTTTTCACATGGCCTTATCTTCTGTGTATCTGTCTTCATCTCCCTCTACCTTCTCTCTCTATATATAAATATATTTATATATTCTCTCTATAAATCTATATATGTATTTCAAACTGGTGATTTGTGACTTTACTATTAATTCTTTTGTTTATGGATACATTTTCCCCATTTTAAATGTCTCTGTATTTTTTATTATCTTTTGCCCACAATGCACGGCATGTGGGATCTTAGTTCCCCAACCAGGGATTGAACCAGCACTCCCTGCATTGGAAGCACAGAGTCTTAACCACTGGACTACCAGGGAAGCCCTCTTTCCCATTTTTCATTGTGATAAAATATACATAAGATAAAATTCCCTTCCTTAGCCATTTTAAGTGTACGATTCAGTGCCATTAAATACATTCATGATGCCGTACAACCATCATTACCGTCCATTTCCATAACTGTTTTCATCTTGTAAAACAAAACTGTACCCATTAAACAATGACTCCCCAACCTCCCCTCCCCCCCCCAGCTCCTAACAACCACCATTCTACTTTCTACCCAACGTATCCGACTGCTCTAAGTACCTCATTTAAGTGCAGCTTCATTTGTGACCCATTTGTTTCACTTAACATAATGTCCTCAAGTTCTCTCCATGTTGTGGCATGTGTCAGAACCTCCTTCTTTCTAAAGCCCGAATAATATTCCATTGCATGTTTATACCACATTCTGCTTAGCAATTCAATGCAAGGACACTTGCGTTGCTTCCACACTTTACCTGTTGTGAGCAACGCTGCTATTCTGCTACACAGTCACTTGTGATTGTATTCAGGGCTCACTGGGACAATCCAAGATGATCTTCTCAAATTCAAAATCCTAAAATTAACTGTATCTGTAACAACCCACTTTCAAAATTAGGTAACATTTACGGGTTCTGGGAACTAGGATATGAACCTATCTTTGTGGGGGGGCATTTTCTTTTTCTATTACATTTTATTATCTTCGTTTTTGGCTTCACACGGGCTCTTCTCTAGTTGCTGCGAGTGGGGGGCTAATCTTCGTTGTGCTTCAGGGGCTTATCACTGGGGAGGCTTCTCTTGTTGCATAGCCTTGGCTCTAGGGGGCGTGGACTTCAGTAGTTGGGGTGAGCGGGCTCAGCTGCTCCCTGACATGTGGAATCTTCCCAGATCAGGGAAAGGATCAAACCTGTGCCTCCATTGGCGGGCAGATTCTAACCCCTGGACCACCAGGGTAGTACTGAAGGGCGTTTTTCACACGAGGTAAGAGGAAGAAGAAAGAAGGACAAGGTAAGAGGAGCCAGAAAGAGGGACAAATGAAAGTGGGGGGTGGAGGCTTACATGAGGGGTGATTTTTCAAGCCCTCGTCTCTGCCAAAATGCCTAATAATTGCTCTCTGTTGTCCTGTTCCTTTAGTGAGCCTGTGCAGATTTGTATGACCTTCTTGGGTTGTGGCTCAGTTGGTAAAGAATATGCCTGCAATGCGGGAGACCTGGGTTCGACCCCTGGGTTGGGAAGATCCCCTGGAAAAGGATAAGCTACCCACTCCAGTATTCTGGGCCTGGAGAATTCCGTGGACTGTATAGTCCACGGTGTTGCAAAGAGTCGGACACGACTGAGCGACTTTCACCTTCACTTGGGTGAGGTGCGTGAGCAGATTCTGTCCTGAGGCCCAACAGGGAGCAGCAGTAGTGTTAGAGCTCCTGCCGCCGGGAATCCTCTGGACTGTGTGCTGAAGGTCTGAAGCCTGGGCCCTGGTTCCAGGCCAGCTGTGCTTGGACCCTCCTTAGGATCTCCAGCGAGATTGCTGCTCCTCTCTGAGCCTCAGCGCCTTTCTCACCTTATTCCCTCTGCTCGGATCTCATTTGTTTCCACCCTCTCTCCCATAGCTCAGATCTCAGCGTATATACCTCTCCCAGGGACTTCCCTGGCGGTCCACTGCTTTGAACTTTGCCTTCTAACACAGCAGGTGCGGGTCTGATCCCTGGCTGGGGAGCTAAGAGTCCACATGTCTCATGGCCAAAAAAACAAAACATAAAACAGAAGCAATACGCAATAAATTCAATGAAGACTTTAAAAATGGTCAGCATAAAAAAAAAAAAACTTAAAAAATAGTATCTCTTCCTGAAGGTCTTTTCTTAGCTCCCAGGGTGGGGCTTCTCGGTGCCCCAGAAATGGCCTATTTCCTTGTCTGTTGTCTGCACACACTTGCCAGACTGCGGCCAACTGCAAGGACCACTATAGTGACCAAGAGCCCGGAGCCTGACTGCCTGGCGACTGATCCAGGCTCTGCCATTTACTATCTGTGTAGCCTCTAGCAAGTTACCATTTCTGCGCCTCCACTTTCCTCCTTTGTAAACGGGAATAATAACAACAACGTGATTGTGATCACTCAGTGAGCTGTTATCCGTCAAGTGCTTAGAGCAGCGCCTGGCGTGAGGTTGGCACAGGTGCTCATGACTGTCTTATCAGGCTCTGTATCCTGGGGTCTGGCACACAGAGGGCACTCCCGGGAACATTGAGTGGAACCAGGTGTTTTCCAAGTCCTTTCTGGTTCTCCCGCTTTTCTGATTTTGTGTAGTTGACATGCATGGATGTGAGAGTTGGATTATAAAGAAAGCCGAGCACCAAAGAATTGATGCTTTTGAACTGGGGTGTTGGAAAAGACCCTTGAGAGTCCCTTGGACTGCAAGGAAATCCAACCAGTCCATCCTAAAGGAGATCAGTCCTGAGTTTTCTTTGGAAAGACTGATGTTGAAGCTGAAACTCCAATACTTTGGCAACCTGATGTGAAGAGCTGACTCCTTTGAAAAGACCTTGATGTTGAGAAAGGGTCTGAGGGCAGGAGGAGAAGGGGACAGCAGAGGATGAGACGGTTGGATGGCATCACCGACTCAATGGAGATGAGTTTGAGTAAACTCCGGGAGTTGGTGATGGACAGGGAGGCCTGGCGTGCTGTGGTCCATGGGGTCTCAAAGAGTCGGACATGACTGAGCGACTGAACTGGACTGAACTGACAAGCTGGAGCAGTTGAGGCCAAGGAGGAGCCACAGGGAAATGCAGTGACTTGAGAGCATCTGGGCTTGGAGTCTGGGCAGAGTGGAGTTTAGCCACGCGTTTCATCTGTGATAACAGTTTTTCCCAGAAAGGATTCAGCTCTTCTGTTTCTCTTCTCAGTCTCGGCTGTCCCGGTGGATGTTCTAGGATCCGCTTGTCTGAAAGCTGCCATGAACTGAGCAGGTCATTGACTGACCAGCCCCAGAGAGTCCCAGTCCTCAATGTCCGCAGGCGACCACAATGCTGAGTCACCGGGAGGAGGAGCCTGGGCCAGAGCAGACCTGCGGCTCGGCAGGGAGACCTCAAGTCAGCTTCGAGGGAACAGACCCCCCCACACCTGCCCACCTGGCCCCCCCACATTTGTACACTGGCTATGCATGCGAAGTCATTTCAGTTGTATCTGGCTCTTTGTGGCCCTCTGGACTGTAGCCCACCAGGCTCCTCTGTCTGTGGGACTCTCCAGGCAAGGATACTGGGTTGCCATGTAAATACTGGAGTGGGTAGCCATGCCCTCCTCCAGGGGATCTTCCCGACCTAGGCAATGAATCCATGTCTCTTAGTCTCCTGCATTGGCAGGTGGGTTCTTTACCACTAGCGCCACCTGGGAAGCCCACCTATTGGCTATAAACACCCCTCTTTTTTATCTCTTGTCTTGGTGGACCAGTTTTGGAACTTATGACATCAAGGGATGAAGAACCCGTGACTTGGGTGGCCTATAAGATTTATTTATTTTATATACTCTGTTTTCTCCCCAAAATAGATCTGAAGCACCAAGAGGTCTTTCAGGGTGACCTCGCCTGGGGTGGCACTGAGCAAAGTTGTAATTCCCTCTTCCTGTCCCCAGGACATGCATCTTCCTACTCCAGGCCCCAAGATTGTGGTCCTTCCCAGCTGCATGTCATCCAAGCCCAGCTGAAGCTTGATTGGTCAATGACCTTTCCTCAGGATGTTTGCATTTGAGAAGAACAGGAAGTCCCAGCATCTTACTTCTTCCAGGCCACATTTCCCAGGAGCCCAGTGTTCTGGGAGATGGTCCCAGATAATTTTATGCATTCAATCAACAACAAACATTCACTGGTGCCAGAGATGGAGCTACAGTGGAGAAAATGAGGATCCTGCTCCAAGGCCTCACCAATAACTAGGGAGACATTCAAAATAAGATCATTGCAATATTGGAAATGGGAATGAGGTACTATGGGAGGCCAATCATAGGAGCTGACATTTACCCAGGGCTTCCTATTGTCAGGAGTTCTGCTACATACTTCCATTACACTTCATCACTTTGGAACTTCATGCTGATCCTGTGAGATGCCCATTTTACAGATGAACAAATTGAGACTCAGGAAAGAAAAGCAATCTGAAAGGTCCCACAGTTCATGAGTACTTGAGCGAGATTTACCAGACTCAAATCTTCCTGAGAAGTCAGGGAGACTTCACAGAGGAGGCAGGATTTTTTTTTTTTTTTTGGCTTCTCTGGGTCTTCGTAGCTATGCGCTGGCTTTTCTCTAGTTGTGGTAAGCAGAGACTATGCTCCATTGCGGTGTGCAGTCTTCTCATTGCAGTGGTTTATCTTATTGCAGAGCTCGGGCTCTCGAGCACAGGCTTCAGTCTTTGTGGTTCTCAGGCTGACTTGCTTCGCAGCATGCGGGATCTTCCCTGACCAGGGATCAAATCCATGTTTCCTGTATTGGGAGGGATAATCTTTTTTTTCTTTTTTTAATTTTATGTATTTATTCATTTTTGGCTATGCTGTTTCTTCACTGCTGTGTGTGCTTCCTCTATTTGTGGCGAGCAGGGGCTACTCTCTAGCTGCAGTTCACGGGCTTCTCATTTGCTGTGGCTTCTCTTGTTGCAGGGCACCGGCTCTGGCATGGGCGGGCTTCAGTAGTTGCGGCGTGTGGCCTCAGTGGTTGGGGTTCCTGGACTCTAGAGCACAGGCTCAGAAGTCGCAGCACACGGGCTGAGTCGCTCCGCGGCATGTGGGATCCTCCTGGATCAGGGATCAAACCCACATCTCCTGCATTGGCAGGTGGATGCTTAACCACTGGACCACCAGGGATGTTAGAGGAGGCAGCTTTTAAATTGAGCCTTTAAGACGGAACAGGAGATGGCCAGAAGGAAAAATTGAGGTGGGTGGGAGAGGAAGACAGCCCACCAGTTGGTCGATTTTGGCCTCTCCCTTGGCTCTCTGGCAGGAAGCAGTTCAAGGAGGGAAAGTGACAAGAGCATGTGCCTTGGGACTAAACCCACCTGGGTTCAGACTCCAGCTTGGTAACTTCCTAGCTGTGCAGGCAAGTGGCTTTCCATCCCTGAGCCTCTGTTTCCCCACCCGTGATAGGGAGCTGACACCACCTCTGCAGCCTGTACTAACGCTGAATCACTGGGAGGATGTGGCCAAACCTCCCGGCACTGCTTTGGCACAGTAAGTGGCAGCTGTTATTCTTATTAGGAGGTCCATGGATGACTGCTTCAATTCCAGCTAGTTAATTTCAGGGGCTGAGACATTTTCCATGGGAGCAGATGCCCACTGGCTCTAATGACAGTCTGTGGGCAAAAATCTCTGCAGGATGCAAAGAGGATTAAACTAAACGAAGCAATTCATGTGTACAGAGAGCTCTGTCCAACGGCTAGCACGTAGCGGGTGGTGCTCCAGAAACGAGCGCTCTCCCTGATATTTATAATTCAACAAGCTTTCTTATGCAGACTGAAAATGGCTCTAGCACAAGGTAAATAACCATGACTTAACAGAGGATTTTTTCAGGGATTCATCTCATGCCCCCTATCAAGGGACCCCTATCTTGTGCAACGACTTTATCTCTCTTTACAAACCTTGTTAGGTTCTGTCTGTGTACTTTAAGGAAAAATTACTTTCTGGCAAGCTTGAGTCTATAACCAGGAAAGGGATATGATTGCTTTAGGACCAGAGAACCCATGTGTGAGGTTGCCATGGAAACAATTTAGTGTAAACTTTATTTTACAGTAAACCCAGCTGAGTAATTGGTCGGGAAGGTGAGGAGAGAGGCTAGAAGCAATTTTCTCCAAAAAAAAAAAAAAAAGAGAGAGAGAAATAATAATTAGGGAAAAGCTGATGGGTGAAGAGTAATGTTTTTCTGCTCAGGGAAAAGGTAGTTAAAATGTTCATGCTGCTGGTGAGGGGAGAGGCCACGCGAGGCGGACCTGGCTTTCTTTTCTTGTGTTTTCTTCTGTCTATGGATTGAGATACAGGGGCAGATATAGGAGTAGAGAAAAAAGGGACAACAGTAAAGTTAATTAGCACTCCCAACTAAAAATATATAGTCTTTATGGCTATGAGAACACTGCTGGCAAGTAAGAAAAGCCACATGTATGGCCTTTTGTAGTAAAGGTGTTTTCAAGCCCCACAGAGGTATTTAGATATACATCCCAGGAAGTTTCAGACTGTTAAGAGATGAAGAATGAATTCAAGATACTTTCTGTTCTGGCCAGAGCCCTAAGTCAAGGTTAAAACTAGCAATAATAAATAATGGTTAAGAATTAGTGATACCTGGCTACTTGTATTAAATTAACTGTTATTCTGATTGCATATATATATTAATATTTATCCTATTTGGCTGCACAGGGTCTTAGTTGTGGCATGCAGGATCTTTAGTTGCACCATGTGGGATCTAGTTCCCTGGCCAAACTGCATTGGGGGCACACAGTTCCAGCCACTGGACCACCAGGGAAGTCCCATAATAATATAATATACTATTCTATAGAGTTATTATTATTATTTTCATATAATATGTTATTTTACAGAACAGTAACATTTTGCCAGTGTTTCTTTGGTCTTTTTAAAACACAAAGTTGGGCTTTCCTGGCGGCTCATTGGTAAAGAATCCCAGGGATTGAACTCACATCCTCTGCATTGGGGGGTAGATTATTAACCGCTGCACCACTAGGAAGTCCCGAAACAGATGTGAACCTTGCCCTCCAAAACCTTGCACACCGCGTCAGGAGGCAGCTATGTGAAGGTCTTCCTGACCAGGGTTCTCAGCTCAAAATTAATTAAGCATTGTGACCAAAAAGAAAAAAGAAAAATCAAAGCAATGGCATTTTATTTTATTTTTTTAAATTAGAAATGTTACTTTGGACAGAGGTTATTGGTCAGGAATTTGGAAAAATCATCCAGTAGAATTGGTAGGAATAGCCAGGAATCAGGACAGAAGTCCCCAGGATCCAGGGGAGCTCCTGGGTAAAAGGAGAATCCCTTCCACTCCCCAGGGTAGGAGCTCATCTGAACCTCCCTCCTCACTCTTCGGGCAAGCCACCACCTGGACCTGCTCCGAAAACCCTGAACAGCCAAGAATAGTTAACAAGCCTGAAGAGCCAGAGAGGAAGGAGGCTTGCGGGACACCCGGGTTTGCTGGGTGCACACCAGGCCTATTTCTAGCATCACCGCCTAAAGAGAGCAGCCATCAAGGACGTGAGGCTCCTAGAAACAGGCCTGGAAAAGGAGTGAACCAGGGGAGGCCCCGGGAGACATGGAGGCAACGATCCAGAGGTGGGACCCTTGAGGATCGCACTCGCCAATGACCCCTGGGTGACCTCGGGCAGCCAGTGTACCCCCCGGGTCTTAGTTTCTTCTTCCTGCTATTCCCACTGCTTCCACAGTATGATGTCTCCAAATCCCTGATCGATACCCTAGAGGAAAGGTGTGTGACCTTGTTCAAGGTCGTGGCTAAGAAGTGAGGTGCCTCGATACAGACCCTGGCTCTCCTCCCCACATGTCTCCATCCTTTCCACACTCAAAGGCTGGGCTCCCGTACCGAGTCAGCCCCTGGAGCAAAGGATCCGTTTGCTCTCAGGGAGTTTCCCTAAATTCGTCCCATCGCACCCCACCTTCTCCCTGCTCCTCCCGACCACCCTGGGGCTCCCTGAGAGCCCAACCAGGCATCACTCCCTCATCCTGCCCAACCCATCCCTGAGCGCTCAGCGGAACGGGTCTGTGATTGATGAATGCAAGCATTGCCCTGAAAAAATAATTAAAATCCACAGAGCATGTGCAGCCTCAGCTGTTGGGGTGGCAAGTGCTGCCTCGGTTATTTCAGAAATAATTAATGACTGCGCTTGTCTCATCTCACTTGAGGTGTCAGGAGCAGGGAAAGTGGGGGGGTCGCTGCCTCTGCCCACGAGGGACCGGCAGAGTTTTTTTTATAAGTTGGGCCTCAGAGCCTTTGTGGACATAGCCCTCCTTCCCTGTTGGGTGGCTTTAAGACAGCAGACGGTTCTGCCTGAACCTCCCCTGAGGAGACAGTTCTAGACACACTTTCCCCATGCTCAGGCCACACACAAGCAGTTGTGCACCATCCCCATCAGCTATACCCCAGAAGTCACGCCAAGGATCACAGTACCATTCTAGCCAGAGGCAGGCCGTACCCCCACAGCATGGCCTCCCCTGGCTGAAACCTCACTGTGCTGAAAGCCAGGGGCTTAGGCATCACATCTACCACATGCTAGGCTCACTAGCAGCATATTTCCTCTTGCAACATCTGCCTGGAGAGGAGTTTTATCACTTCACCCCCCCATTTTTCAGATGGGGAAATGGGTTTAGAGAGAGTAAACCACCTGCCCAGAATTCTATGCATAGCATATGGCAGAGGTGGACCGGATCTGTGGGACCTAGAGCCAGGAAATGAATCTGGGAGAGCCAGAAGGTCAGTGGAAACCAAGCTGAATGGAAATCTCAAATGGGACTGGCCATTTGAGCAAAGCATCTCAGGGTTGAACAAAGCCACCATCTATCTCCTTCCAGAAATAATGAATTTGCAACTCTTAGGGGTCCCAGCCTGGTGGCTCAAATGGTAAAGAAGCTGCTTGCAATGCTGGAGACCCAGGTTCGACCCCTGGGTCGGGAAGATCCCCTGGAGAAGGAAATGGCAACCCACTGCAATATTCATGCCTGGAAAATCCCATGGACAGAGGAACTTGGCAGGCTACCGTGCATGGGGTCGCAAAGAGTTGGACACGACTGAATGACTAACAATTTCACTTTCACAGGTGTCCAAGCAGCTCTCTGGGGACCATACACCCAGAGGCCCTGGGCAGCTGGAAGAGCCTCTTCCTGCTCAGCCTCCTTGAGGACAGAGGCTGGCAAGGGGCCCCAGGAGCTCCTCACTCTGCTTGTGCCTCCCTGTTCTGTTCCTGAAACATGCCCTTCAGATCCCACTAACACACTGGAGAGTATGCATGTTTCTCTTGTGCAGGGCCAGGGAGGTGCTTGGAGGGCCAACCCTATTGGGTTAGAAACCCAGAACCTGAAACTTTTGAGGAGGAGGAAAGCAACATACATTTTGCCAGAATAGGCTCAAGAAGCCAGCAGAAGCTGTCTGCACCATATCTGAAGCACCAAAGGTTTGCGTGAAGGTCTTCCTGACCAGGGTTCTCAGCTCAAAATTAATTAAGCATTGTGACCAAAAAAAGAAAGAAAGAAAAGAAAAATCAAAGCAATGGCAGTTTATTTATTTATTTTTTAACTAGAAATGTTATGCCTGCCTGCATGCTGTCACCTCAGTTGTGTCTGATTCTTTGCAACCCTATGGAATGCAGCCCTCCAGGCTCCTCTGTGCATGGGATTCTCCAGGCAAGAGTACTAGAGTGGGTTGCCATGCCCTCCTCCAGGGGATCTTTCCAACCCGGGGATCAGACCTATGTCTCTTACATCTGCCTGCACTGGCAGGCAGATTCTTTACCACGAGCACCACCTGAAAAGCCCAAGTTATGCATGGTCATGTGTAAAGAAAAAATTTCTTTTTTAATGCCTAAACAAGTGTATGTGCGTGTCGGTGTGTATACTGTTAGGGCTTTCTGTTTATTTTTTTTTGCTTTCTTCCCCTAACCAAAAAAATCATTTTTATTGTTCTAGAACATACTGTTTTCATTTAATAATATACTGTGGACATCTTTCCACTATTTTTTAGATCTGTGTATTCTTTTAATTAGTCTAAAAGTTTAATAAGGGACTTCCCTGGTGGTCCAGTGACTAAGACTTCATGCTCCCAGTGCAGGGGGCCCAGGTTCAATCTCTGGTCAGGGAAATAGATCTCACATGCCACAACTAAGACCTGGTGCAGCTAATAAATAAATACTAAAAATAAAACAGAGAGAGACCACTAATGCCTGGTACATGGTGAGTTCTCAAAAAATATTTAAAAAATAAATAAAAATAAAATTTTAATAAGCAATACATTCACATGGTTCAAAATTCCAAAGGTACACAAGAGTATTCGAAAGAGGAGCTTTTCCCCACCCCTCTCCTTCAGGTACCTGGCTAACTTGCCAGAAGCAATGAGCTTTACCTTTCTCGTGTATCCTTCTAGATCTGCTAGGCATGGACAAGCAAATATGCACATACTTGTCCCTCCAAGTTTACATATCAACATATATCATATATATTGCACATATGATATATTCTATTCTGCACCTCTCCTTTTTTCTTAATATCATGTCTAGAAGTCAGTCATATCCATATGCCACGTTTCATTCTGTTTGGTCATTAACAACATTGCACAGGAGGTCTGTAGACTAATTTATTCAGCCCTTCCACGGATGGACCTTCAGGTTGCTTTCCATTTCTTTCATTCTGCTATTACGAAGAGTGAATAGCAGAAACTATTTCAATGAATCTCCTGTATGCCTACTCATGTGTGGCCATGCTTTTGTTTCAAACTGACAGATTGCTAGAAGTGGAATTGCTGAGTCCAAAAGGATGCAGGCAGGCTTTAAATTTTAACAAGTTGTGCCAGATTATTTTCCCAAAGGTTGGAGCAATTTGTGAGCTCTGTATTTTATGAGTTGTTTACATTTTTTGCCCATCTGATGAGAGAAGAAGAGAGCATCTCCTGGTTCAGAATGCACATTTCCCTGACTCCTCTGTGGGGATGAGCATCTTTTCATTAGCATTTACCCATTTGCAGTCAATTTCTGCGATTTTCTGTGTCTTTAGCCCATTTATCACTGGTTCACCCACTAGAACTCTAGTGAGTTCTTCGTCTTCTTATTTACTTCTTAGGACCGGTTTTTGCATTAACCCTTTGTTTTATGTGAAAATATATCCCCCTAATTTATCTCAACATTGTGTATAGTGCCACGTGCCAAAGAGAAAAATTTATCTTTGTGTGTTGTCAAATCTGTTCAGGATGATACTATTTTAAGGAAAAGAAATTTGTTTTTATCTCACAAGATAAAGTTTTTAATTTAGACAGTGAAATTTCAGCACAACTGCCGATTTTGCTTGATTGCCAGATGCTTTACTATTCTAGGAATTGTGAAATAGAAAATGACAGGTCACTGGATACAACAAGTCTTTTTACACTGCTCTGTACACTGTCCCCACCTTCCGATGATGGAGATGATAATGATGACGACGAAGACGATGACAAGAGCACCCGCTCTGCATCACGTGCTATGCTACGCTCTTCATTACACTCTACTCTGCACTATCTCATTTCACCCTTACAACAGCTTTTGGAGGTAGGGTTTTGTTTTGTTTGTTTCCTTGAAATAGAATTCCCAGATCATAAAATTCACCCTTTTAAAATGTATAATTAAAAAAAAAACCCAAAGCATAAAATGTATAATTCAGTGATTTTTGGTCTATTCACAAAACTGGGTAACCATCACCACTATCTAAATCTAGAACATTTTCATCATCACCACCCCCCCAAAATAACAAAATATCATGGTAAACTGTTCTCATCTCCAGACAAGGAAACAGACTCAGAGAGGTGATGTAACTTGGCTAAGACCACATAGCTGAGTCTGGATTTGAACCAAAGCCCCATTGCCTGAGATGGCATCTTCCTAACAGATCCAGTATTCTAGACCAGGGATCAGCAAACTTTTTCTTTAAAGAGCCAGATGGTAAATATTTTAGACTCTGAGCCACTCAGTAGGTAAGTATTTTTTTTTTTCATTGAATTTAGGGCAAACCAAGGATAACTCCATATGAAGAAGAACTTTCTAAATGCCCAAAACAGAGTCAAGATTCCAGGGAGGTATTCAAGCAGAAAGCAGGAAAGTAAGAAACAGGTTTTTTTTGTTTTTTTTAAGAAACAGTTTTAAAGGGTTGGGTCCAGAATAGACGTATTGGAGCAGAGACTCCAGTTCAAAGTCGAGAGCACCAGATCTGTGAGAAATCTCCCCTCTAAGCTCCTATGCCTAAGACCACACCTGGCATACAGCAGGCCATTCGGGGGGTGCATTGTAAGGTCCACAGCATCAGGGTGCTGCCCTGGCCCTTGTGAGTCTCACAGGGCACCAAAGTCTAGCTCCCCTGCTCCAGACATACTACCCTCCCCCACCACAGGGAAAGGCTCCCCACCCTGCTAATTCCCCTATCAGCCAGATCAGCTGCCCAACCTGACCTGCTCAACCTAGCCTATTTCAACTCCCTGCCAACCTGAGAAATCATTCAAACAAGCCAATCACTTCCTCCCAAGGAAACCAGGGGTCAGCTCACCCTCTCTTTTACTATAAAGCGCACCCCCCACAGCTCCTGCTGGCTCACTCTGTTCCTGAGTGTAACCCCCACGTGGCCCTCTGGCCGGCCATGTCCTCTTCTGGGCTGTGTGTTTGGTTAACGTTACCCGCTATTTGAGCTCATCTGTCCAGGGTCAGGCGTCTTGCGTTCAGCTATCTATACTATTTAGGGCAGAGTTCCTCTCTCAACAACCTGGCAAACAGGGCAAGCAGAAGACATCCCCTGCCCTTCCCCAGCATCATTTTCTGGTGTTGATGATCTGATTTTCCACTGGGAACGCCCACCCCCCAACACAGACCTTGTGGTTCGGGTAGGACTGGCTCCGGCCATAACTCAGACCTGGCTAGTTAGCACGTCACGTCCATTTTGCCACAGTGATTGGTTCAGAGAAAGACACATGACCCAACTTGATCCACTGAGAGTCAATTCCAGGCCTTTTTTCCTTAAACTATTCAGAAAGAGACACTTTCTTTCTGCTGAGGTGGCTAAGCAAGTAAGATAATCACCAGAATTTACTGGTGGCTGCTTTATTTCACTCATGGGGAGCCTGTTTGAGAATGAAGCTGATCTAGTGGAAAACAGAGCCTGGATCCAGCTACACCTGAAGTGGTGCCATTCTTAGACATTTTAAGTTCTGTGAGTCAGTAAGTAGCCTCCCCCCCACCTTTTTTTTTTGGCTTAGCTCAAAAGTGTTGACTAACAATACTCTCAGTAAATACAAACCAAATGAATGAATTCATTCTCAGTGCTTGCTGCGTCTGGTAGGTTTTAATCTTTACCAAATGAAATCATCCATTTAAGAGAGAAGAAACCTTATCTGCTGGAAGCAGATAGAAGAAATCTAAGATGTGCGTAAAATTTGGAGGGGGGAAGTTGTGTGTTTTCATGTCCTCAAGCCACCCACTGAGGACACCAAGAACCAGAAAGTACCGCCCTACCCGGGAGGAACATCCCTTGGTGGGCCTGTTCCCTTGGATGAATTGTTCAAACCAAAGGCTTTTTCCTCCCAGGTGAGTACAATGTGGTTGGAGAGTGTCACGTACTTGGCCAAATATTTGGTTTTCCATGAAATAAGCCACTGACAAGTTATCAAAGCACACCTATGACTGATTCCTAGTATAACTCAATGCAGTGACTGTAGTTACAGTCTTCACAGGTAGTGCTAAACTGGGTCTATGGACTCCTGAGTTCCAAGGACAGAATTCAGGCAGGACATGGACTTGAATGGGGAAAAACTGATACCTTCATTTTCACTATCTTCTATCCCAAAGTTAGAATGAATCAGGGCAATAGTCATACCTGTGCTTTTGGTTCTAATAAAAAATCACAGATATTTTGGTTCCACATGTGGAGGAGAGGAGAGTGAAAAAGTTGACTTAAAGCTCAACATTCAGAAAACTAAGATCATGGCATCTGGTCCCATCACTTCATGGGAAATAGATTGGGAAACAGTGGAAACAGTGGATGAGTTTATTTTTGAGGGGCTCCAAGATCCCTGCAGATAGTGATTGCAGCAATGAAATTAAAAGGCACTTACTCCTTGGAAGGAAAGTTATGACCAACCTGAAAGTGAAAGTGAAGTCATTCAGTCGTGTCCGACTCTTTTCGACCCCAGGGACTGTAGCCTGCCAGGATCCTCCCTCCATGGGATTTTCCAGGCAAGAATACCAAGACAGCATATTAAAAAGCAGAGACATTACTTTGCAAACAAAGGTCCATCTAGTCAAGGCTATGGTTTTTCCAGTGGTCATGTATGGATGTGAGAGTTGGACTATAAAGAAAGCTGAGTGCCGAAAAATTGATGCTTTTGAACTATGGTGTTGGGGAAGACTCTTGAGAGTCCCTTGAACTGGAAGAAGATCCACCCAGTCCATCCTAAAGGAGATCAGTCCTGGGTGTTCATTGGAAGAACTGACATTGAAGCTGAAACTCCAGTATTTTGGGATGCAAAGAGCTGACTCATTTGAGAAGACCCTGATGCTGGGAAAGATTGGGGGCAGGAGGAGAAGGGGACGACAGAGGATGAGATGGTTGGATGGCATCACCAACTCAATGGGCATGGGTTTGGGTGGACTCCGTGAGTTGTGATGGACAGAGAGGTCTGGTGTGCTGCGGTTCATGGGGTCGCAAAGAGTTGGATACGACTGGGCGACTGAACTGAACTGAACTGATGGTTATTGCAGATACCCTGAAATATTGTTTACGTCACTGAAGTGAAGTGAAAGTCGCTCAGTTGCGTCCGACTCTTTGCAACACTGTGGACTGTAGTCTGCGGGATTCTCCAGGCCAGAAGACTGGAATGGATAGCCTTTCCTTTCTCCAGGGGATCTTCAAAACCTGGGGATCGAACCCAGGTCTCCCAAATTGCCGGCAAATTCTTTACCAGCTAAGCCACAAGGGAAGCCCAAGAATACCAGAGTGGGTAGCCTATCCTGTCTCCAGTGGATCTTCCCGACCCAGAAATCAAACCAGGGTCTCCTGCGCAGCAGGTGAATTTTTTACCAACTGAGCTATCAGGGAAGCCAGTGTATGTCACAACAACTTTGAAATGCGAGTGCCAGGTCTTGTTATTTAATGTGCTAATAAAGAAACACTCTTATTATATCATGGAGCTTTTCAAAAGTATTCTGACAACTGTATTTCATTATCATTGTTTTCTTGCAACTCTATGTATTTTATTCTGGGCATTTAAAAACACATTCTGAGGAGGAGTCTATAGGTTTCACTAGATTGTCAAAGGGGTCTGAAGCTCAAAAAGATCCCTTTTGTGTTGTTATTCCCTGAATCCAGTTCTTAGCCTCAAGGAACTTCTGTATACCTACCTATAAACAGGAACAGGAAAACCTGTATTACAAGGAAATTGTGGGACTTCCCTGGTGGTCCACTGGTTAAGACTTTGCACTCCCAATGCAGGGAATATGGGTTTAATCCCTAGTCAGGGGACTAGATCCCAAATTCCTCAACTAAGGCCTGGCACAGCCAAATAAATAAATATATGGCTTGTTTTTTTTTAATGCAAGATAATTGTAATGTTTAAATGACACAAACCTAGTATCTAACCTGCTGCTTAAAACATACAAGGGCATCTGGGCATGTTTATTCCCCTTTCTTCATTTCCAGCAGTTCCTAGCTGGTGATGCAGCATAAGGCATAGGGAATCAACCCTAGAACTTTCCAGGTTCAAATCCCACTTTTGCTGTTTTATTAGCTGTATGATCTTAGTTCTCTAAGTCTGCTTCCTCACTGTTGAACTGGGTCATTTCTTTCCAGTGGTGTTACAAGCATGAAAGCTTTTATATATGTAAAATGCCCCACACAGTGCCTGGAGCAGAGGAGATTCTGAAAAATAGAAGCTACAGAGTTCCTTTGTAGTTCCAGTGGCTAAGACTCTGTGTTCCCAGCGCAGGGGGCCCGGGTTCCATCCCTGGTCAGGAAACTAGATCCCATATGCCAGAACTGAGACCCAGCACAGCCAAATAAATAAATATTAAAAACAAAAAATAGAAGCTGCTCTCATCACCAACGGTCACAACAGTTTCTATCCAAAAAAAAAAAAGCCAAACACTGCCTAGCACGTGCCCAAGTTATCCTTGCTTTGCCAGAGAAACAGCCTCATCCTCAGGTCACCCCTTAGTGGTCTTAGTCACCTCTTCTAAGTGTTGGGTAGGTATCTGGGGATTTCTCCTCCCTGATTTAGCTTTTCCCCTAGTCACTCCCTCAGGATAGTTCTGGAGGCAGCCTGGGACTGTCCGCAGGCATAAAATACTAGGTAGTCAGAGCTGAAATGACCTTTGGACCTTGTGTTATACATGGGGAAACTGAGTCCCATGAGAATAAAGAGATTTTTTTTTTTTCAAGGTTGTGCAGATTTCCTTCAAGAACATAGATTAAGTTGCTATCCTTTCTAGAAATTGTTCCATCTTTTCTCTGCATCCTTCCTCCCTGAAAAAGAATGAAAATGTAGGCGTTTCAAGAAAGCGTAGGTGAATAATAATGAGAAATAATAAAAGAGCTAACTGTTGAGCATTTAATCATGCCTGGCCTTGTGGTACAAAATGAAGCAGGGCAAAGGCTAACAGAGTTTTGCCAAGAGAATGCACTGGTCATAGCAAACACCCTCTTCCAACAACACAGGAGACAAGCCTACACATGGATATCACCAGATGGTCAATAACCGAAATCAGATTGATTATTCTTTGCAGCCAAAGATGGAGAAGCTCCACACAGTCAGCAAAAACAAGACCGGGAGCTGATTGTGGCTGAGATCATGAACTCCTTATTGCAAAATTCAGACTTAAATTGAAGAAAGTAGGGAAAACCACTAGATCATTCAGGTTCGACCTAAATCAAATCCCTTACAATTATACAGTGGAAGTAACAAATAGATTCAAGGGATTAGATCTGTTAGACAGAATGCCTGAAGAACTATGGATGGAGGTTCATAATCCTGAACAGAAAAAGAAATGCAAAATATACAGAAAAAGAAATGCAAAAAGGCCAAATGGTTGTCTGAGGAGGCCTTACAAATAGCTGAGAAAAGAAGAGAAGCTAAAGACAAAGGAGAAAAGGAAAGATATATCCATCTGATTGCAGAGTTCCAAAGAACAGCAAGGAGAGATAAAAAAGTCTTCCTCAATGATCAATGCAAAGAAACAGAGGGAAACAATAGAATGGGAAAAACTAGAGATCTCTTCAAGAAAATTAGAGATACCAAGGGAACATTTCATGCAAAGATGGGCTCAATAAAGGTCAGAAACGGTATGGACCTAACAGAAGCAGAAGATATTAAAAAAGAGGTGGCAATAATAGTCAGAAGAACTATACAAAAAAGATTTTCAAGACACAGATAATCACAATAGTGTGATCACTCACCTAGAACCAGACATCCTGGACTGTGAGGTCAGGTGGGCCTTAGGAAGCATCAACAAAGCTAGTGGAGGTGATGGAATTCCAGCTGAGCTATTTCAAATCCTAAAAGATGATGCTGTGAAAGTGCTGCACTCAATATGCCAGCAAATTTGGAAAACTCAGCAGTGGCCACAGGACTGGAAAAAGGTCGGTTTTCATTCCAATCCCAAAGAAAGGCAATGCCAAAGTTCAAACTATTGCACAATTACACTCATCTCACATGCTAGCAAAGTAATGCTGAAAATTCTCCAAGTTAGGCTTCAACAGTATGTGAACAGAGAACTTCCAGATGTTCAAGCTGGATTTAGAAAAGGCAGAGGAACCAGAGATCAAATTGCCAACATCTGTTGAATCATCGATAAAACAAGAGAATTCCAGAAAACTTCTGCTTCACTGACTACACTAAAGCCTTTGACTGTGTGGATCACAACAAACTAGAAAATTCTTAAAGAGGTGGGAATACCAGACCACCTTACCTGCCTCTTGAGGAATCTGTAAGCAGGTCAAGAAGCAACAGTTAGAACCGGACATGGAACAACGAACTGGTTGCAAATAGGGAAAGGAGTACATCAATGCTGTATATTATCACCCTACTTATTTAACTTATATGCAGAGTACATCATGAGAAATGCCTGGCTGGATGATCACAAGCTGGAATCAAGACTGCAGGGAGAAATAACAATAACCTCAGATATGCAGATGACACCACCCTTATAGCAGAAAGTGAAGAGGAACTAAAGAGCCTTTTGATGAAAGTGAATGAGAAGAGTGAAAAAGCTGGCTTAAAACTCAACATTCAAAAAATGAAGAGCGTGGTATCTGGTCCCATCACTTCATGGCAAATAGATGGGTAAACAGTGGAAACAGTGACAGACGTTATTTTATTGCGCTCCAAAATCACTGCAGATGGTGACTGAAGTCATGAAATTAAAAGACATTTGCTCCTTGGAAGAAAAGTTATGACCGACCTAGACAGCATATTAAAAAGCAGAGACATTACTTTGCCAACAAAAGTCCATCTAGTCAAGGCTATGGTTTTTCTAGTAGTCATGTATGGATTGATGTGAGAGTTGGACTATAAAGAAAGCTGAGTGCTGAAGAATGGACGCTTTTGAACTGTGGTGTTGGAGAAGACTCTTGAGAGCCCCTTGGACTGCAAGGAGATCCAACCAGTCCATCCTAAAGGAGATCAGTCCTGAATATTCATTGGAAAGACTGATGCTGAAGCTGAAACTGCATTACTTTGGCCACCTGATGTGAAGAACTGAGTCATTTGAAAAGACCCAGATGCTGGGAAAGATTGAAGGCAGGAGGAGAAGGGGACTACAGAGGATGAGATGGTTGGATGGCATCACTGACTCAATGGACATGAGTTTGAGCAAGCTCCGGGAGTTGGTGGTGGACAGGGAGGCCTGGCGTGCTGCAGTCCATGGGTTGCAAAGAGTCGGACACAACTGAGGGACTGAACTGAACAGAGCCTTGTGTTAAGAGCTGGACATACAGCCCCTCACAACACCTTGCTTCAACCTAGGAAGCAGGTATTGCTGTGTCCATCTCACAGAAGCGGGAGCCCCGTAGAGGTATCCCTACCCCATATCTCGTCCTCAGTCCCCAGGAGTAAGTGGCAGGGCCAGGGCTTGAATCCTGAGCTGGCGCGGCACCTGTGCTCTTTCCCAGGTGACATTCCAAAGCCTCTTGTTCTGCTTCCGAGTTCCGATGACACTGTGACTTTACACTCGTGCTGTTGCCTGGGGTCAGCGCTGCCCCTGGGGGTGGGGGACTCTCACTCCTGGAGTCTCTTGCGTGGACAGCACTGTGCCCTCTACCCCGACCCCCGGCGTCAAGAGTTGGTGCTGCTATAGTCCGTGTCTGCTCCAACCAGAACCCGAGTTCAAGGGGAGCCTTGGAGCTGAGTCGACCAGTGGCCTGCTCCTTGGATATCGCTCTTCCTGTCTCTCATACAGGGCTGCATGGGCCTGCTAGGGCTTCCCTGGGGGCTAAGACCTTAAAGAATCCGCCTGCAATGCAGGAGACCTGGTTCAATCCCTGGGTCAGGAAGATCCCATGGAGAAGGGAATGGCTACCCGCTCCAGTATTCTTGCCTGGAGAATTCCCTGGACAGAGGAGCCCGGCGGGCTGCAGCCCATGAGGTTGCAAAGCGTTGGATGAGACTGAGCGGCTAACGCACGCTACGATACCTGCTACATGGACCTGTTAATTGTGTTTGCATTATTGGGGTTGATTTGTATGTGTGCTCAGCATGCATCCACAGCTCCCACCTTGCAAGCAGATGGGCACTCTGTGCCTTCAAAAGAAACATAATTAAGGCAATTTAGCATCTTTCTCAAAGGATGCTCTTTCTCCACATGGGAGGAAATAACTTTGGAGCTGTGTTGTTTGAAGTTTAATTCTGTGACGCTCACAGCTGGTCTAATCTAGAGGGGTGGTGGGGGAAGCATTTTTCCCCCTGGGGTGGGATATGGGGGAGGGAACACAAGAAGAGAGGGAGTGGGGCTTCCTTTGTGACTCTGAGAAGGTCTCTTTCCCTTTCTGAGGCCCAGTGACCACATTTGTCTCTTAGGTAACGTAAAAATAAAACAACCACTCAGCGATAGTTTGAGGAGCAGCCTTACTGATTCAGAATCCCTGGAGACACTTAACAAACTTCACAAGAGATCCTGACTCAAGCCAGGCTGGGAACCCTCTGGTTCAGAATTACAGTATCCTGGGAGACTGGTTCTCAGACATCCTATCGATACCAAAATCCATGATGCTCAGTTCAGTTCAGTTCAGTTCATATGTCACTCAGTCATGTCCGACTCTTTGTGACCCCATGGACTGCAGCATACAGTCCTTCCTGTCCATTCCCAACTCCCGGAACTTACTCCAACTCATGTCCATTGAGTCAGTGATGCCATCCAACCATCTCATCCTCTGTCGTCCCCTTCTCCTCCCGCCCTCAATCTTTCCCAGCACCAGGGTCTTTTCCAATGACTCAGTTCTTCGCATCAGGTGGCCAAAGTATTGGTTTCAGCTTCAGCATCAGTCTTTCCAATGAATATTCAGGTCTGATCTCCTTTAGGATGGACTGGTTGGATCTCCTTGCAGTCCAAGGGACTCTCGAGAGTCTTCTCCAACACCGCAGTTCAAAAGCATCCATTCTTTGGTGCTCAGCTTTCTTTATAGTCCAACTCTCACATCCATACGTGACCCCTGGAAAAACCATAGCTTTGACTAGACAGGCTTTTGTTGGCAAAGTAGTGTCTCTGCTTTTTAATATGCTGTCTAGGTTGGTCATAGCTTTTCTTCCAAGGAGCAAGCATCTTTTAACTTCATGGCTGCAATGAAACTATGAGCCATGCTGTCCGTGTAGGGCCACCCAAGATGGACAGGTCATGGTGGAGAGTTCTGACAAAATATGGTCCACTGGAGAAGGCAATGGCAAAGCACTTCAGTATTCTTGCCTTGAGAACCCCATGAACAGTATAAAAAGACAGAAAGATAGGACACTGAAAGATGAACTCTCCAGGTTGGTAGGTGCCAATATGCTACTGGAGATCAGTGGAGAAATAACTCCAGAAAGAATGAAGAGATGGAACCAAAGCAAAAACAACACCCAGTTGTGGATGGGACTGGTGATGGAAGTAAAATCCGATGCTGTAAAGAGCAATATTGCATAGGAATCTGGATTGTTAGGTCCATGAATCAAGGCAAATTGGAAGTGGTCAAACAGGAGATGGCAAGAGTGAACATCAACATATTAGGAATCAGCAAACTAAAATGGACTGGAATGGGTGAATTTAACTCAGATGACCATTATATCTACTACTGTGGGCAGGAATCCCTTAGAAGAAATGGAATAGCTATAGTAGTCAACAAAAGAGTCTGAAATGCAGTACTTGGATGCAATCTCAAAAATGACGGAATGATCTCTGTTCGTTTCCAAGCCAAACCATTCAATATCACAGTAATCCAAGTCTATGCCCTGACCAGTAATGCTGAAGAAGGGGAAGTTGAACGGTTCTATGAAGACCTACAAGACCTTCTAGAACTAACCCCCAAAAATGATGATGCTCGAGTCCCTTACAATTGGCCTTACATATCCCTGGTGTGGAACCTGTTGGATAAGGAGAGTCAACTCTATTCTTTGCTTTATTGAAAATGCTTTTATTTTTTGTGTTTGTAGAATTTTAGAGCCAGAATTTTACATAGCTTCTCTTAAATAGTGTGGAACATGAAGCTTGCTAATGTAGTGTAGCTTGCTCAAAAGCCTCATAATTAATTTTTCTCTTATATATGTATATGTATTTTTAAAGTTTATTGACAGTTTATTAAACCACACAAAGACATAACAAATCCAAAAAAATCCCAAAGTACAAGCAGTGCGAAACTTAAAATTTTCTATCATTTTGTATATGTATTTTGAATACACATAAGTTATATAGTTGTTAAAAAATGCCAACAATAAGAGGAAAATGCCAACATATAAGAGAGTAAAAGATGAAATTCCTTTGCATTCACTCTGTTCCCTTCCCTCCTCAGCTGACTTTTAAAAAAATATTTATTTTTATTTATTTTAGCTGTGCCAGATCTTAGTTGCAGCACATGGGACATAGTTCCCTGACTAGGAATCAAACTTGGGCCCCCTGCATTAGGAGGAAGGAGGCTTAGCCACTGGACCACCAGGGAAGTCCCCAGCTGACCACTGTTAATAACTTGGTGTGATTCCTTCCAGGTCACTTTGCTAGCAGTTATGTGCATTTTTAAAGTTTTACATATACACAAATGTAGTTTTGGTACATGAGTGGAATCACACCATACACTGTTCTGTAACTTACTTTTTTCACTTTAGCTTTCTTCACTCAGAGAGCTTATGACACCAATACACAGAAATCTGCCTATTTTTAATTGCTTTATGGTAACTCATAAGTAGACATAAAATAACTTAGTTAGCTAAAGGAATACAAAGGCTTTGAAGTCATCTTCAGTTTTTTACAATGATAAACATACATCTGTGTACACATGGGAGAGTTTATTTTTACAATGATGCTTAGCAATGGAATTGTCAAAAGCATGCTTACTCAAACTATTGATAGTTGAAGCCAATTTATCTTCCAAAAAGACTACCCTTATTTGCACTTCTCTCAGTAGTGAATAGGGCTTCCTGAAGGTTCTTAACAGTAAAGAATCTGCCTGCAATGCCAGAGATCCAGGTTCGATCCCTCGGTTGGGAAGATCCCCTGAAGAAGGGAATAGCTACCCACTTCAGTATTCTTGCCTGGAGAATTCCATGGAATTTTGAGAAGCCTGGTGGTCTACAGTCCATGGGGCTGCAAAGAGTCAGGTGTGACTGAGCATAGTAGTGAATGAGGGTGCCGTTTCCCACACCCTAGCCAACGTTGGGAATCACCAATCTTTTAAAACTTCTTCTCTGATGGGTGAAAGTCAGTTCTAATTTTACAAATTGTGTTTCAGATGAAAGTTTATAGCTGCATGGAATTCAGAGGTTTTTTTTTTTTTAAGGAAACGCCTAAGGCGTTTTGAAGGAAACGCCTGAGATTTTATTTTATTTATTTATTTTTATTTATTTATTTTCATTTAATTTTATTGGTTGGAGGCTAATTACTTTACAATATTGTAGTGGTTTTTGTCATACATTGACATGAATCAGCCATGGATTTACATGTATTCCCCACCACCACCTGAGATTTTAGAAGGATGCTTGGGAATCTCAAATGGATCTGTCAAGTCATTATCCATGTCAGAAAGTTCCCTTGAATTTCAGAAACTGTCAAACTTTCTCTTTTTTTGGAGTAATGAGAGCTGATCTTTACCTGATGATTAAATTTGGAAGCATCCGTGCATTTTTTTCCTTCCAAACCACTTTGTAGAATTAAATTCTGCCTTTCAGCTTAGTTGGGGCCCAGTGGGTGTGGTATGATGGGGTTATAAAGTAATGAGACCGGCAGATGTGTGGGTTTACAGCTCAGCCCCACTTGTCTCTGCTCAGTCCAGCTTTAAGAATCCGTGGGCTTCCCTGGTGGTCCAGAGGCTAAGCCTTAGAGTTCCTAAAGCAAGGGGCTGGGTTTCAATCCTTGATTGGGGAACTAGATCCCACATTAAAATTAAAAGATCCTGCACAGCCAAATAAATAAATGTGGGCCCCAGAGCCAGCTGCCTGCAATGGAATCCTGGCGCCGTCCTTTACTACCTGTGAGACCTTAGGAAAATTACCACCCTCTCTGTGTTGTTTCCTCATCTGTAAAGTTGGGATAATCAAGTACAGACCTCATGATCAGCTGGGAGCTATTACATGAAAAGTGTGCCTCAAGGTGGTGGTTGGCATCCAATGGGCCCTTGGTGGGTGGCTCTTGTTTTTTCCCAGCTCTCCCCAGGGAGCCCAAGAGAGTTATTTCAGCCCTCTGAGCCTCAGATAGTCCATCTGTAAAATGGGAACGACAGGGACTTCCGTGGTGGTCCAATGCCTAAGACTCTGGACTCCCAGTGGATCCCAGGTTCAATCCCGGGTCAGGGAACTAGATCCCACATGCTGCAATTAAGACCCAGCGCAGCCAAATAAATCAAATAAATTTTTTAAAAAATGGGAATGAGAGTCCACTCCTCAAATGCCGTTGTAAGATTAATTAACGAATTATTTGGGTGCTGTGCCCAGCACCTTGACACCCTCCTGGCCTCATCTGTTTCTCTGGCCTTAGCTCTTTCTCTTGTTGATGGACACGTTGAGAGGAGTGGTGTCCTGGAATTCTCTGGGAACTACAAGATTGTGGAGGGCGGCAGGATTGACTGAGGATGCTCTCTGTGTCTCTCCCTGAGTCTAAAATTGGTCCTGTGGACCTCATGGGCTTCTCAGAAATAGTCTGATTTTTCTTCCCTCATCTTCCCCACAACCACTGCCTGTAGTCAGGCCCCACACCTCCTCCTGCCTGGTCTCCCCTTCTGCAGATCCTCATCTTAACCCACCCTTTACCCTCCACATCACACACCAAGTCTGTGTTACCAAACCAAACCTGGGTCCACTCACCTGGGCAGTAAAACCAGTGAACTGACCCTCAGTTGCTGTGAAGACCAGTGCAGCATTTATTGCTGAGCACCGAGCAAGGAGTCCAGGCAGCTAACGCTCAAAAGACCTGAGCCCCTGATAGTTTTTAGGGAAAGTGTTTTTTCTTTCTCGCTCTCTCTCTTCAAAATTTATTCACTTATTTGGCTATGCTGGGTCTTAGTTGCAGCATGCAAACTCTTACTTGTAGCATGTGGGATGTTGTTCCCTGACCAAGGATCAAACCTGGGCCCCCTGCACTGTGAGTGCAGAGTCTTAGCCAATGGACCACCGGGGAAGTCCTAGGGAAAGGCTTTTAACTACAGAGTGAGGGAGGGAGGTTGTGGAATGTGTGATCAGCTCGTGGACAATCCTTCTGACTGACTGGTGGTGAGGTCATCAGGAGTCAATATCATCAACCTTCTCGGGTCTACAGGCTTACAGGTAGCATGCAGTTAATCTCTTCCATCTGATGGAGGTTTTAGTCTCTGCAAGACAGCTCAAAGGATATGGGTCAGAATATTATCTATAGCCCTTGGGAAGGAACTGAAGGTCCTTGATTTGTTTAATGGCTAAACTGCTATTATTCTGTCTTGCTTGACAGTTTCCCTTTGTTCTGCATTTTCTCACTTCTCTGATTAAATTTATTCTTTGGAAACTGGGAAAGGCCTAGGAGACTAAAGTTTCTCTACAAACAAGAGGCAAGTAAAGGGCATTGGGGGGCGGGGGGAGGAGGGGTTGAGGGGGGTTGGGGAGCTGTCCCAGGAAGGTTCCATAGGGTCCTGCTTATTTACATTTAGAGTAAATCTAGTAACTGATTTTTATTGAGCACATACTATGTACCCAGCGATGTGTTATTTATAGGTATCATTTCATGTGCCCCTCACAATACAGGTAGATACTTTTATTATGCCCATTTAACATATGAGCAGGGATTTAACTCATCTATGGTCATAGAGCTGGTGAGTGGAGAAGTGAGGTGAAAACAGAAAAACATCTACTTCTGCTTCATTGACTACGCTAAACCCTTTGACTATGTGGATCACAACAAACTGTGACAAATTCTTTAAGAGATGGGAATACCAGACCACCTCACCTGTCTTCTGAGAAACCTATATACAGGCCAATAAGCAACAGTTATAACAGAACATGAAATAATGGAATGCTTCAAAATTGGGAGAGGAGTACGTCAAGACTATACATTGTCACCCTGCTTATTTAACTTACATGAAGAGTACATCATGCAAAATGCCAGGCTGGATGAAGCACAAGCTGGAATCAAGATTGCAGAGAGAAATATCAATAACCTCAGATATGCAGATGACACCACCCTTATGGCAGAAAGCAAAGAGGAAGTAAAGAGCCTCTTGATGAAAGTGAAAGAGGAGAGTGAAAAAGTTGGCTTACTCAACATTAGAAAAATTAAGATCATGGCATCCGGCCCCATCACTCCATGGCAAATAGATGGGGAAACAGTGGAAACAATGACAGACTATTTTCTTGGGCTCCAAAATCACTGCAGATGGTTGCTGCAGCCATGAATTAAAAGAGGTTTGCTCCTTGGAAGAAAAGCTATGACCAACCTAGACAGCATATTTAAAACCAGAGGCATTACTTTGCCGACAAAGGTCCGTCTAGTCAAAGCTATGGTTTTTCCAGTGGTCATGTATGGATGTGAGAGTTGGACTATAAAGAAAGCTTAGCACCGAAGAATTGATGCTTTTGAACTGTGGTGTTGGAGAAGACTCTCGAGAGTCCCTTGGACTGCAAGGAGATCAAACCAATTCATCCTAAGGGAAATCAGTCCTGAATATTCATTAGAAGGGCTGATGCTGAAGCTGAAACTCCAATACTTTGGCCACCCGATGCGAAGAACCAACTCATTTGAAAAGACCCTGATGCTGCGAAAGATTGAAGGCAGGAGGAGAAGGGGACAACAGAGGATGAGATGATTGGATGATATCACCGACTCGATGGAAATGAGTTTGAGCAAGCTCTGGGAGTTGGTGATGGACAGTGAAGCCTGGCATGCTGCAGGCAATGGAGTCGCAAAGAGTCAGACACAACTGAGCGACTGAACTGAACCGAACCAGAAAATCAGCTCCTCTTGGGGGACATACCTCCATCCTCAAATAATTAAACAGTTAGGCCACGTTGAATTTTGCCTTTTTTCTCCTTTCAACGGAACTGATCAGTGGATTTTGTTAAAATGACTAATCTGGCCCCAACCCCAAGTCAGCCCTCCAGGAAGTGAGGAAAATGCGTTCTCCTTTTTTGCAAATGACTAACTCTCCAACTCAGCCTGGAGACGTTTCAGAGAGGAAGAAAGTTATTCTAAACCACAATCTTTCCTCAGAAATTTCTTCCCTCCATGAAAAATCCTGAGGACCTGGTGGTGATAGAAGGGCTGAATAATGTTCAGATTTAACAAACACTTAAGAAGTGCCTGCTGTGGGCCAGGCTCAGTGAGGTGTTTCCATATCCATGTCTCATTTCATTTTCACAATAACACAGTAAAGTAGGCACTAACATCCCCAGTTTACAGATGAGAAAACTGTGGCCCAGAGAAGTACCCTACCTGCCCAAGTTCATACCGTAAAAGAATAGCAGCACTGGAATTTTTTCCTGGGCATAATTCCCAAGTGCATTTTTCTGACACTTATCTCCCTTCTGTTTTCCAGTTTCTGTCTTATTTATTCCCTGTCACCCAATGACAAGAAAGATGTTGTTATTCTCATTTTATAGGTAGATCAGGTGAATGCATGGGTGGAGTTATTCCCATTTTACAGATGAGGATACTGAGGCTTGGGAAGTTAAAGTATCAGAATTTGAACTCAGGCTCACTGGCTTTACACTATAGCCCAACAGCCCCAAGGAAGACAGTTGGAGTGACATGAATGGGAAAAATGAGAAATATCAAACTTTGCCAAATTCTGTGGCTGGTTTAAACTTCTTACAGTTTGTATCACAGAATCTAAAACGTCCCAAGATCCTGTAGGGAAAGAGTCTTGCCTTGGGTGGTTCACACCAAATGTCCTCTGTGAGCCGAACTTCTCTGCTGCAGCTAAACCCCATGGGTTGATCTGAGTCAAAAGAGGCCCCGCCACCCTCTCGGGCTATCACCAGCCTCAGCGCTCCCCTCCCCTTGGATTTCTATTCCCTGGGCAAAGCAATCAAAGCTCGTAATTAAATTCTCTGGTTAGAAGTCAAGCCAGAGGAAAACAAACAGAAAAACCTCTCCTGTGGGACCTGTCTCTTCCTTGCAGGGACGTTTGAAGCTGGAGATAGGATCTCAGCTGCACCCGGACGGCCATCCCTCGCTGCTCCTCGGGCATTTCCTGTTGGCGCCTTCCCCGCCGCGGCCCCACCCCGTCTGGCCCAGAGGAAATTGCAAAGGGAGGTGTGGGATGTTATCAAGAGTCTCCTGCGTGTTCCACTGAGGAGGAGTCTCTGGACCCCAGTCAGGCCGGGAGGGTGGGGGCTTGAAGCTTTCCAAGGTGGCGAGGAGCAGCGGCAGGAAGTCTGTGATAGGGGCTCAGGGACCTCTGGGCTCTTCTCCCCAAGGACAGCAGATACCCGATCACAGACATCCTTCCTCCCCAGGCGACTCCCACTCTCCTCCGACTACACCCGAATGGACCCAAGAAGCCACGGAGAGCTAGAAAGAGCACTGGACTGTGAGTCAGGAAGCCCGGCATCTAGATCAGATCTGTCACTAACTCAACGCATGACTGGTTAATCGTAATCAGAGCAAAATGTGTCATGGTGTTACCTGTTAAGTGTTATGCTAAATGCCACACGTGGATAATCTTACTTCATTCTTACAATTTTACCCCTATTTTTTCCCCCCAAAGAAACTGAAGTTCAGAGAGGTTAAGTGGCCAACCCAAAGTCACACAGCTTGTAAGTGGTAGAGCAGAGAGATTCAAACCAGTCTGTCTGCAGAGCCCAAGTTCCTGACCACATCCTCTAGTTAGTTCCCCCGTCTAGGTCGCAGCTTCTCCATCTGTAAATGAACAGGATCCGTGTTCTTGCACTCCAAAGACCCTCCCAACTCTGACAATCTGCGCCATATTCAATATTCCCAGGGAATTCTCTGGGCTGGGAATACAAAGATAAGTGAGGCTTAACCTCTGTCACCAGGTTATAAACTCTTTGAGAGTAGAAATCACAGCGGAATTATCCTTACTCACCTGCACTGCTTCCCTCAGCCACCTTGAAGAGAAGTTGCTCAAAGTATTTGTTGACTAGACGTATGATTCATGGGGGAGTACGGGCATAGGCACTTAGACATAATTGAAGGACTTCCCTGGTGGTCCAGTGGTTAAGAATCTGCCTGCCAATGCAGGGGACATGGGTCCCATCCCTGGTCCGGAAAGATCCCACATGCCACGGGGCAGCTCAGCCTTTGCACCACAACTACCAAAGGCCGAGTACACTAGAGCCTGTGCTCCATGACAAAAGAGGCCATTGCAATAAGAAGCCCCTACATGCCGAAACTAGAGAAAACCCGAGCACAGCGATGAGGACCTAGCACAGTCAAAAAAATAATAAATAGATAAAATCAAGGTCCCATCCGCTTACTACCCTTGCAAGAGAAAACCCCCTCACTTCTGTGTCTGGTTGCTTATCCAGCAGCAACCTGCAATGGTACTTCGTTGCAGGGTTATGGAGCAGGGAATACACATCAAACACTTAGCCTAGTGCTTGGCACATTGGAAGGAAAGTGAAGTTGCTCAGTCATGTCCGACTCTTTGCGACCCCATGGATTGTAGCCCACCAGGCTCCGTCCATGGGATTTTCGAGACAAGAGTACTGGAGTGGGTTGCCATTTCCTTCTCCAGGAGATCTTCCCGACACAGGGATTGAACCCGGGTCTTCCGCATTGCAGGCAGACACCTTATCATCTGAGTCACCAGGGAAGTCCATAAGAACTGCTCAGTAAATATTGGTTCCTTCCCTTGATGGATTCTCCATCCTTCCCCTGACTCTTGACACCAGCTGATGAGGGACCATGCTGTATCCCTCCCCAGGTCAAAGTTGAGAACTAATTTCCACTGCTGGGGACTAGTAGCCAATTTGCTTAGCCAGCTCCTGAGAGATGAGGAAGGAAGAAAACAGGGAGGAGGCTGGTCTTCCGGTTCTCTGAAATTCCCTGGATTCTGATTCCCAAGCAGTGACTGCTCCTCCCTGGTACAGCTGTCTCTGTCTAGACTGCTCTCCCCTGAAGAAATTACAAACCGCTGACTGTCCGATGACAAAGCTTGCCCCAGACACCAGTCCCCTGACACACCAATTCATTCAGCCCTCTTCAGAAAAGAGCAAGTCGGGGTGGATTTTATGGGAGCAGGAGTGTCTGGGTGACTTCTTTCATTAATTTATCCATGCATCCATCTATCCATTCATCCATTCATCTTTGGTTGAGTGCCTACAAAGCCCGAAACTCAGTGCTGGACATGGAGTGTGGTTAGATGTATAACCTCTGCCCTTGGGGAACTCCTGATATTGAGGGAGGTGGATGCAATATAATTGTGAAAAGTGTGGCATTCCAGTTAGAATGACAGTGATAGTGAACACTCATGGAGGGCTTACTGTGTGCCAGGCACTGGGCTATGAACTGAGATACATGACTTTAAGTTGGCCTTCATGATAATCCCACAAAGCAGGGACTGTTATTGTGATCCTTTGACACATGAATAAACTGAGGCTCAGAGCATTTAGATGGGCTTCCCAGGTGGCTCAGCGTAAAGAATCCTCCTGCTAAGCAGAAGATCTGGGTTCAATCCCTGGGTCAGGTAGATCCCCTAGAGAAGGAAATGACATCCCACTCCAGTATTCTTGCCTGGGAAATCGCATGGATAGAGGAGCCTGGCAAGCTACCGTCCATGGGGTCGCAGAGTCAGACACGCACAACTTAGTGATTAAATAGCAGCAGCAGCACAGAATTGAGATAACTTGTCCGGGGTTGCACGGTTACTAAGCAGTGAGATCAAGATTCAAACTCAGTCTGATCACTGAGTCAACACTTTCGACTCCCCAAGGAGGGAGTCGCACTCCAAGGAGGGAACCACCATTTCTGCTCAAAGGAAGGAGACGGACCTGGCAGAGAAGGGGATTTTGGAGCTGGGCCTGGAGAGATGAGTCATGGTGAGCCAAGGAGGCATGAAAGATTCTGGAATGGGGGTGGGGGGGATTCTGAGCAAAGGAAATGAAGGTCAGAACTTTCCACATGGGAGGAAAAGCATGAGCCAGGTTTGAGAAGGCAGGATACAGAGTGGGGACAGGCTGGGAAGAGCCTGGGATGCCAGGACAAGGGAGTCAGGACCTCTTCAGGAGGGAGAGGGGAGGGACTGGAGCTGTCTGGGCAGGGGGGTCCATGAGTTTTAGGAAACCTGCCCTCTTAAAACACGGAGGATGGTTTGGAGTGGGAGAGAGCCCATCAGAAATTGCCCCCGGGTTTTTTTCATCGTGGTGGCAGAAGTGGGGATCGTGGTGATTTCTACCTGGGGGTCAGAGTTCAGGGTACCATGGATTGCCAGTCTGCCCTGTCCAGTCATGCCTCTCCCTTGCCCAAAGCCCTTCCCTGGCTCCCACGGCTCTCAGGATAAAACATGGGCACCTTTACCTGCCATTCAAGGCTCTTCATGAACTGGTCCCTTCCTGCCTCTCCAGCTTCATCTTTTTATTGTTATTATTACTAGTTTTATTGGAATATAGCTGCTTTTCGAAGCTGTGTTAGTTTCCGCTGTTAGCAAAGTGAATCCGCTATATGTTTACACATCTCCTCTCTTGTTTGGATTTCCTCCCCACGTAGGTCACCACACAGCACTGCGTACGGTTCCCTGCTCTGTACAGTAGGTTCCCATTAGCTATCCGTTTTATACACGGTGTCCAAAGTGCAGATATGTCAATCCCAGTCTCCCAGTTCATCCCACCCACCCCCTTCCCCTTTGGTATCCATATCTTTGTTCTCTACATCTGTGTCTCTATTTCTGCTTTGCAAATAAGATCATCTATACCATTTTTCTAGATTCCACATATATGCATTCCTATACGGTATTTGTTTTTCTCTGTCTGACTTACTTCATTCTATGACAGTCCCTGGGTCCATCCACATCTCTGCACATGACACAGTTTTGATCCTTTTTATGTCCAGCCTCATCCTGACTACTTCTCCCCACTCTAGCAGTATCTGCAGGCTTCCAGTTTCCGTAACCAAATTCACTCTTTTCACCCCTTTGCACACGGTGTTCCTTCTACCAGGGAAGGAACAAAGGTTCGTCTAGTCAAAGCTATGGTTTTTCGAGTAGTCATGTATGGATGTGAGAGTTGGACTATAAAGAAAGCTGAGTGCCGAAGAATTGATGCTTTTGAACTGTGGTGTTGGAGAAGACTCTTGAGAGTCCCTTGGACTGGAAGGAGATCCAACCAGTCCATCCTCAAGGAAATCAGTCCTGAATATTCATTGGAAGGACTGATGCTGAAGCTGAAACTCCAATACTTTGGCCACCTGGTGTGAAGAGCTGACTCATTTGAAAAGACCCTGATGCTGGGAAAGATTGAAGGTGGGAGGAGAAGGGGACGACAGAGGATGAGATGGTTGGATGGCATCACTGACTTGACGGACATGAGTTTGAGCAAGCTCCGGGAGTTAGTGATGGACAGGGAAGCCTGGCATGCTGCAATCCAGGGGTTGCAAAGAGTCAGACACGACTGAGCAACTGAACTGAACTGCCAGAGAACTCTGCTCTCCTTCCCCCTTCTTTGCTCAGAAGCCTCCTACTCGCCCTTCAAGGCTCCGCACAGGGTTGGCCCTTGTTCACCTCCCAGGTCGGGCAGGGAGTCCTCTGAGTTCCTTACCATGCCCTCCCACCTCTCCCTCTCCCCCACACGGTGCTATGCTTAAATGCCTGTGGGTTTTCTCTCCTGGTCTGTGTGCTTCCTGAGAGATGGGACTGGGCTTCACACATCTGCTGGACCTGGGTGAGGGCTGAGCTGAATTGAACCCTCTCCCGCAGACCCAGCCTTTCCCCTAAACCATCTTTCCAACAGCACTGCGCATCTCTGGCTGCTTTTATTGTTAAATGATGTCAGCTGTCTGCTGAGAGGCTGCAGTCTCACTCTTTTTGCCCTCTCTCCTGGCCCTTCTGTTTCTCATCTCTGGTTAGGGTTGCTTCTGGGGCTGTCAGGGTCTTTTCAGTGAGGACACACCCTAGGCGTATCTATATTTACACTGCTATGTGATTTCCACCTGCTGATCTCAGGCTAGGATCTTGGCGGCACCTACAAATGCTTGAGCTGTGTAGACAGGACCCCTTCCTCCTCTACAAATCTTCAACGTGGGACATCAGCAGCATACCCATTTTGGGCAATGCCTACATTTGGCATTCATTGGCCCATCTTCCCACTTCCTCGCTGGGAGAAGAACCCAGGGCCTGAGTAGAGTGGAGAAGGCTGAGGTATGGCTGCCGGTAACTCCTATTTGCCAGTGATTTATCTGCCTGGGATTTGCACTAAGACAAAAAGAACGTTTGCATTATTAATGCTCATCGATCACAGCCTTCCAAAACAGAGAAAGATGGAGAGAGCTGAAGGTTCCAGGCCGACCATTAGATGGTAAGCCAGGAGGGTGAGGACTGGAGGAAGGTGGGGAGGGCCAGGTGGGTAGAGAATGCGTGGAGCAGAAGGGCACAGAAGGACACTGGAAAGGAAGTCTGGAGGAGCTGCTGAGTTTGGGGTAAACCAGATGTCAAACAGCTGTGGGCGCTGTAAATAAACCAGCCTCTCCTGACAGCCAGTTAAGGAGACGTCACCACAAGAGCTGTTACCAGGGACAGAGGGTCACTTCATAATGCTAAAAGGATCAGTTCATCAAGAAGACATGACAATCCTAGCAGCGGATGCACAGATTGGAAATAATCCAAATAACACAGCCTGAAAATACATGAACAAAGAGACAGAAAGCTCATAAGGAGACAGAAGGCCAGCTCCCTCTGAAGGCATGAAACCTGGAGCTAGCCAGGCCCGGACCTCCTCCTGAAGCTTTCCCGTGGTTCCTCTCTGTGCTCAAGTCTTCTCTTGACCCTGTTCTCGGAACCAGGCACCCCCAATACCTGCGGGAGCCTGGGGGTTGAGAATTTGCTGTTTGCAACTGCCCCTTCCCCGGCCTCCCTGACCTCAACTCCTGCTCCTCACTGGCCCCCCGGGGCTGCCCTCACGTGGAGTGTGGTGCCCCCTTATTTCTGCAGGGCTCACTCTCTCACCTCCCGTTCAGATGTCACTTTCCCAGGGAGGCCTCCCCCGACCTCCCTGTTGGAACCTGCACTTCACTCTATCTCCTTTCTCTGCTTCATCGTCCTCCACGCCATTTACCTCTAAAATCACTTCTTACCTTTTACTCACTACCTGCTCGTCACCTCCTTTAGGTCAACATTCGTTTTGTTCACTGGTCCGTCCCCACTGCCTCGAACGTGCCTGACACACACATTCATCAGTATTTGTTAAATGAAGGAAAGGGGCTTCCGTGGTGGCTCAGATGCTGAAGTGTCTGCCTGCAATGCGGGAGACCCAGGCTCAATCCCTAGCTAGAGAGAAAGACAGGGGACAGGGACAGATGGGGGAGGCCTGGCTTTGTCACCACCCTTCCTCTGGACCCAGTCTGTCCTCTCTCCTACAGGTGGGGGCCCCGGGGTACCGGGCTGGGGATTTCCTCAACCTCTCTTCCTTCGCGCCCACCTACCCCTGAAGCTGGGGCTGCTGCGAGGGCGGGAGACGTGGGCTCGGAGCTCGGGGCCACGCGTCCGGGATCGGAAGGGGGCCGAGCCTCCCTCGGGCGGGCGGCGGGCAGGGTGGGGAGGAAGCCTCGCGGGGGAGGAGCTGGGGGCAGGGAGCGCCGAGCGGCGGCGGGCGCGGGAAGGGGAGCCTGGAGCCGGAGCCGCAGGGCGCCGGGAGGTGGGCATCGCGAGGGCGCGGGGCCAGGGGAGGGCCCCCGGGGCGGCGGGGCGGGCGGCGCGCCCCGAGCTCCACTAGGGAGGTCGCGGCGGAGATGCGGCGGCTGCCGGCGGGGAGACGAAGCGCTGGCCGAAGACAAGGACCCGGGCCGGCGAGCCCGCGGTCAGCACCTGCCTGCCCGGGAGCGGGTAAGCGCTCGGAGCCCGGTGCCGCCCCGGGGAGGGGCGCCGGGGCCCCGGCGGCTCGCAGTCCGGCCACCCAGGTGGAGCTGGGCGGGGAGGCGGCGCCCTCCTCAGCGCCCCGCGGGCCCGAGCGTCCCGCCTCTCGGCGCCTTCGGACGCTGGGGGCTCTCGCCCGAACGCGTGAAGGGGGTCCCCGGAGGACCTGCCCGGCCGGAGGGGCGCGTCGCGGGGGGCGCCGTCCCGAGCCCCAGGATGGAGGGTGGGTCAAGGCAGCGCCCGGGGGCGGCTGCGGGATGCCCGCCTGGCGCGCGTTCCCGGAGATCTGGCGGGGCGGGAGGCTTCCCCTCATCCCCCGGGCCGGGGGCTGCGACGCCCCCCGCCCCAAGTGGCCGGGGGCGGCCGAGGGAAGCCGGGTGCCGCCCCCTGTCCGCCAGGTCCGGGCGCCGCGGGGCCGCTCCTTTCTGGAGTCGGAGGAACGTCTAGTGTGGAGAGCGAAACCCGGCGGCCCTAACTTGCTTTGTGACCTTGGGCGGGTCACTGCGTCTCCTCGAGCCTCAGTTTGCACATCTATCAAATGGAGAAGATAATTCTTTCACCCTACAGGGTCCGTGCGGGGGGGAAGAAATGAGATGCCTTATGAATGTCTTTTTATATACTGTAAAGCTCTGTCCAAATCCCAGTTAATTACATAACATCGGACGTGGAAGAGTACTAAGAAAGCTGCTTGACTGCAGGCGCAGAGAGCAGGGGATAAACCTCGCCCAAGGTCATGCTGCGTGGAAGAGAAGAGAAGACCGAAGTCCCTTGCCTCACTAGCTGGGGAAGGTCTAAGGTTAAGAGCAGGGGCTCTCAGTCAGATTGGCTGCCTTAGCACACAGGGCTTGGCTATTTACTAGCTGTGTGACCTTGGGAAAGCCCTTAATTTCTCTGAGTCTTGATTTCCTCCCATGTCAAAACGGGATTTCAGGTGGCCACCTCACAGCGTGGCTGTGCAAATCAAATAGGGTCATTACTGAGCACAGCGCCTGGCTGCAGACAGCAGCTCAGGCACTTGTGGCCGTCATTGCCCCGGTTGGTAGGCGCAACCTCTCACTGTCTTCCCTGGAATCAGCTTCCAATGCTTTTTTTTTTAATACTCATTGATTTTTATTATTTGGCTCTCCAGGTTTTAGTTGTGGCATGCCAACTCCTAGTTGCAGCATGGGATCTAGCTCCCTGAGCAGGGATTGAACCCGGATCCCCTGCTCTGGGAGCATGGAGTCTTAGCCACTGGACCACCAGGGAAGTCCCTCCAGTGTTTTCTAATCACCACACATTGCAGGTCTTTGCTCTCCTCTGGGTGGTTCTCTTCCTCCACAGCCCAGGGTCTTGGCCTTCCCCACCAGGGCATCAAGGAACTCTTTATCAACAGCCACCAGCAAAAGTCACTGGGGAAAAAAAAAAAGTCACTGGGGCAACTGGGCCTTTTGCAGCTTTCGGTCCTGTCCAGGTGGTGGGGAGAAGTGGGTGGCCTTTGGCATGAAGGCACTGGGAAGCCAGCACCTAGAGGATGGCATGGGAGGGGGTGGCCACCTGGGCGTGACTGGCAGGGTCTGGGGCCTCTTCATCTCCTAGTGGTGCCTAGGACAGGCTGGGAAATACAGAGATGCTTCCTCAGTTTGTCAGTTGTCTGATGGGACATAAGTTCGATCCTTGGTCAGGGAACTAAGATCCCCATGCCACCATGGTGCAGCCAAAAAAAAAAAAGAAAAAGGAAAAGAATTTGGGGTGCATGGCAGGGAAGATTTTGTTTCCCTGGAAGGGAGGTCTCGTGGAATAGACATCATTGGCCCCGGGTCCTCTTCACTTGCTGACTCTATTTGTTGCCAGGGCTTAGCTTCAAAGCTGCCTTTTCTTTCTTTTTTATTCATTTATCTATTTTGGCTCTACTGAGTCTTCCTTGCTCTGTGCAGACTTTCTCTAGTTGGCAGCAAGTGGGGGCTACTCTTCGTTGCGGTAGGTGGGCTGTAGGGTTCAACAGCTTTAGTAGCCGTGGCTTACAGGCTCAAATAGGGTCATTGTGGTGCACGAGCTTAGTTGCCCCACAGCATGTGGAATCTTCCCAGTCCAGGGATTGAACCCGTGTCCCCTGCGCTGGCAGGAGGATTCTTATCCACTAGACCACCAAGGAAGTTCCTTCAAAGCCACTTTCAGCAGGGATCTTAGGGCTGCTTCGGGCGGCTTGTCTTTCCCATGGCTCCTTGCCTGCTCCAATGTCCTCCTCCATGGTGGCATCTTCCAGGAGGGTTTCCCCAGGGCCATGGTGTCTTCCTAAGAGCAGGACCCACATCTGTGTGGCTCTTGGCAACATGTGATAGGCCTTTTTTTGGCCACACTGTACAGCTTGTGGAATCTTAGTTGCCCCACCAGGGATCGAACCCGTGCCCCTTGCAACGGGAGCATGGATTCTTAACCACTGGACCGACAGGGAATTCCTGTGATAGGCTTTAAGTCATTCACTATTGAAGGGACAATGAGTCAACAGCCTCAGACAGGTGGAATAGTTTGCCCAAGGTCACAGAGCTAATAAATGGCCGAGCTGGGAAGCAAATTCCCCTAACTCCAAAGCCCTACCTGACTTTGAAGTTTATATTCTCATCATGGCTTGTCTTGTGCGTCCCAGCAGGGAAAGCAGATGGTGAATCCTGTAAATACCAACAAATTCAGTGTTTCATTTCTAGGAAATGAATTCCTGTTGTAAGTACCCTGCTCATCCAGTCTGGAGAAGTCAGCCTCTCCCCCGTCCTGAAAACGGTTTCATTCCATCCATCAGCTCAAGTGCTTTCTGGGGACCCAGATGTGTAGCATCTGGCAGGGAGGGGCAAGTTGAGCTGTAGGACCAGAGGCTGTGGCCCTAGAGGTTTCTTGCAGTGTGGTCTGCCCTGCCAGTCTGCTCCCGGGATTACTTCCTTTGTGTGGAAGCTCAGAGGGGAAGCGGGGAGAGGATGTGACAATGCCAAAAGCATGTGGTATGACTTGGGTGTGACAACGTCTGCACACACCTGCCCTGGATTCTGCCGCCAGCTGGAGACGGTGGATGGAAAGGGGCATGGATGGGACTCCGAAGATGCAGTCTCTGCCTGTAACTTGCCATGTGACCTTTGGCTAGTGTCTTGCCCTTTCTCTCCCTATCAGCACCATCAGGGGGCTGGAGTGGGTCATTCCTAAGGGTCCTTCTTGCTCTGACACGCTGAGACCCTGCCTGAACCCCAGGGCTGACATTACTGTTATCCTCCTGCGAGTCAGTGTCATCAGCGGAGTTGCAGCATCACCCGGCAGCCAGTCTGAAATGCTGCATCTCAGCTCCTACTCCAGACCCACAGAATCGGAATCTGCATTTTTAAGAAGTATTTATTTATTGGGACTTCCCTGGTGGCTCAATGGTAAAGAGTCTGCCTGCCAATGCAGGAGACATGGGTTTGATCCCTGGCCTGGGAAGATCCCACGTGCCTCGGAGCATCTAAGCCCCTGTGCCTCAACGACTGAGCCCACGTGCCACAACTTCTGAAGCTCACACTCGTGGCGCCCGTGCTCTGGAACGAGGGAAGCCACCACAATGGGAAGCCCTCACACCGTAACTAGTCACCCCTGCTCGCCGCAGCTAGAGAAAAAGCCTGCACAGCAACAAAGACCCAGCACAGCGAAAAATAAATTAAAATTTTTTTAATTAAAAAAAATATTTATTTGGCTACATCAGGTCTTAGTTGCAGCAGGTGGGATCTCTTAGCTGCAGCATGTGGGATCTAGTTCCCTGACCAGTGTTCGAACCTGGGTCTCCAGTGTTGGGAGTGTGGAGTCTTAGCCATTGGACCAGGGAAGTCCCAGAATCTGCATTTTTAAAAAGATTGTAGGCAATCATGTGTACATTCAAGTGTGAGAAGCACTGCTATAACCACCTTCCTGCCCTTCTCTTTGGGCTGTGGTGAAAAAGCAAGCAGAGGATCGTGTGCAGAGTGCGAAACGCAGGTGTCTGGGCACCCTCCCCTGGGCCTGAGTCTCTCTCTGGACCTGGCAGAGGGAGACCCTATTCAGGCGAGAGTGATGGAGCCCAGAACATGTCAGGGACCCAGAGGAGATTTTTTTAACGTGTGGCATCACATGTAGTTTAATAGTTGTGAATGAAGAAGGAAGAGGGACTGATTTGACTCAGCACCTTTTATGAGTGGTGGAGCTTGGAACAGAGCAAGTCAGGTTCCAGTTTAGATCTATAGTGTCCTAGCTTTGGGGCCTTAGACAAAACACTTCTTTGAGCCTCAGCTTCCTTCCCTGGGAAATGGATATAATAATAACACCAACCTCAGAGGGTTGTGTTCAGACTTCAGCGAGCTGATATAGAGGAAGTGCTTAGCACAGTGCCTGGCATATAGTAAGCTGTTAATAATGTTGACCATTACTTGACTACCACTGCTATTCCAACCCCTGCCCACAAGCTCCAGGTATTGTCCTAAACCCCTTCCTGGGACTGCATTGAATTTCATGAGAATTGTTGTTGAGTTGCTAAGTTGTGTCCGACTTTTTGTGACCCCATGAACTGCAGAACACCAGGCTTCCCTGTCCTTCACTATCTCCCAGAGTTTGCTCAAGTAGTAATGTCATCCAACCATCTCATCTTCTGTGGCCCCCTTTTCCTCTTGCTCTCAATCTTTCCCAGCATCAGGGTCTTCTCCAATGAGTTGGCTCTTCACACCAGGCCAAAGTATTTGAACTTCAGCTTCAGCATCAGTCCTTCCACTGAATTTTCAGGTTGATTTTATTTAGGATTGACTGGTTTGATCTCCTTGCTGTCCAAGGGACTCTCAAGAGTCTTCTCCAGCACCACAGTTCAAAAGCAGTAATTCTTTGTCATTCAGCCTTCTTTATGGTCCAACTCTCACATCTGTACATGACTACTAGAAAAACCATAGTTTTGACTATAGACTTTTGGCAAAGTGATGTCCCTGGTTTTTAATATACTGTCTAGGTTTGTCATAGCATTTCTTCCAAAGAGCAAGGGTCTTTTAATTTCATGGCTGCAGTCACTGTCCGCAGTGATTTTGAAGCCCAAGAAAATAAAGTCTGTCACTGTTTCCATTGTTTCCCCATCTGTTTGCTATGAAGTGATGAGACTGGGTGCCATGACCTTTGTTCTTTGAACATTGAGTTTTAAGCCAGCTTTTTCACTCTCCTCTTTCACCTTCATCAAGAGGCTCTTTAGATCCTTTTTGCTTTCTGCCATAAGGGTGGTGTCATCTGCATATCTGAGGTTATTGATATTTCTCCTGGCAATCTTCACTCCAGCCTGGCATTTTGCATGATGTACTCTTCATATAAGTTAAATAAGCAGGGTGACAATATACAGCCTTGACATACACCTTTTCCAATTTTGAGCCAGTCCCTTGTTCCATATCTGGTTATAACTGTTGCTTATTGGCCTGCCTACAGGTTTCTCAGGAGACAGGTAAGGTGGTCTGGTATTCCCATCTCTTGAAGAATTTTCCACAGTTTGTTGTGATCCACACAGTCAAAGGCTTTAGTGTGGTCGATGAAGCAGAAGTAGATGTTTTTTGAAATTCCTTTGCTTTTTCTGTGATCCAGAGGATGTTGGTTATTTGATCTCTGGTTCCTCAGCCTTTTCTAAATCCTGCTTGCACATCTGGAAGCTCTCGGTTCACATACTGTTGAAGCCTAGCTTGAAGGATTTTGAGCATTACCTTACTAGCATGTGAAATGAGCCCAATTGTACGGTAGTTGAAACATTCTTTGGCATTGCCTTTATTTGGGATTGGAATGAAAACTGACCTTTTCCAGTCCTGTGGCTGCTGCTGAGTTTTCCAAATTTGCTGGCATATTTCCAAATTTGCAGGCATATTTCCAAGTTTGCTGGCATATTTGAGTGCAGCACTTTAACAGCATTATCTTTTAAGATCTGAAATAGCTCAACTGGAATTCCATCACCTTCACTAGCTTTGTTTGTAATAATGCTTCCCAAGGCCTGCTTGACTTCGCATTCCAGGATGTCTGGCTCTAGGTGAGTGACCACACTTTCGTGGTTATTCAGATCATTAAATCCTTTTTTTGTATAGGTCTTCTGAGTATTCTTGCCACCTCTTCTTAATCTCTTCTGCTTCTATTAGGTCCTTTCTTGCCATTTCTGTCCTTTTTTGTGCTCATCTATGCATGAAATATTCCCATCCCTCCAATTTTCTTGAAGAGATCTCTAATCTTTCCCATTCTATTGTTTTCCTCTATTTCTTTACATTGTTCACTTAAGAAGGCTTTTTTATCTCTCCTTCCTATTCTCTGGAACTCTGCATTCAGTTGGGTATATCTTTCCCTTTCTTCTTTGCGTTCACTTCTCTCTCTTCTCAGCTGTTTAAGGCTTCCTCAGACAACCACTTTGCCTACTTGCATTTCTTTTTCTTTTTTGAGACCAGAGTCCCAAAATGATCCCTAGGGGGCGATATTGCTTTTGTTTTTATGTTTTATTTTTTTGGCATATGGGATCTTAGCCCCCAGACCGGGGATTGAGCCAGTTTACCCTGCATTGGAAAGCGAAGTCTTAACCACTGGGCAATCAGGGAAGACCCCACAGATGTAATTGTAGACCTAGAAAATTTAGACGTAGCCACTTTAAACTAAAATTGAAATTGATTTTGATTTATATTTTACTTATTCAACATATCCAAAATGTCATCATGTGATTGATATAAATATTTATTCTATTAATAGGGTATTTTACATTCTTTTTTGAAGTAAGACTGAAGTCCAGTGTGTTTCACACTTTCAGGCTCTTGGGGCCACATGTGGCCAGTAGTGACTATTCTCCAGTTTCTCGGGACTGGCTGTGAATTCCAGCTGTGCCACTTACTGCCTGTGTGGCCTTGGGCTAGTCGTTTTACCTCTCTGAACTTCAGCTTCTTCATCTGTAATATGGGGCAATTTCTGCCCCAAGAGGTAGTGTGAGAGGTTACTGGTGAGAGTTTAAAACGTTTCTGCCCTCTTTCTCACAAGCATGAGAGCACCCGGGGGGAGTCTTTGTGCAATTTAGTCATTCAAAGTGGTTCCTTCCCTGTTGAGGGCTAATTGACACAGCGCAAGGTTGAAAGTGAAACAGGTTTGGATTCTCATGTTTCCCTGTTATAAAGGCCTTGGAAACAACCTTCACCTTGTTTCAAGATAACCAGATTGCCAGGGATGAAGATCCCCAGAGATCATCCAGGCCAGTGGTTTCCAAACCTGGTTGCACCTCTGAAACACATGAGGAGCTCTGAACAATTACAGTGCCCGGGCTCTGTCCCTCGGGGGTTTAAGCCTGGACATCTGTATTTTCTTATTGTTTGTAACAGCATTTGTATTTTTTTTTTTTAAGTTCCCCCAGGTGATTCTGATGCACAGCAAGAGAATCTCTGATCTGACCCAACCCTTTCATTTTCAAGATAAAGACAGTTTCAGAAGAGGAACTGTCTTTTGTAAGGTCGCAGAGAATTCATGGCAGAACCAAGCTAAAGCCCAGGGCTGCCATCTCAGTCCAGTACCCTGTTTTTAGGCCCATTCCTCAGTTCATGGAGCCTTTCATAAACCTTTATTGACCTCTTGCTGTGGGCCAGGTGTCATGGTTATAGGAGCTAAATAAGATTTGGTCCCTGCACTCAATCTTCAGTGATAGAGAGTTTGGTGTGGTAAGAGCCTTGGCGGTGGGCATCCAGAAGAGGTGTACCTAACCCGAGCTGGTGGGGGGAAAGCCTTTAGAAAAGGCTTCCTAGGGAGATGCCAGTTTAGTCCTGAAGGGTGACTTAGGCAGAGGACACAGCAGAGACAGAGGTTTAGAGCAGGACACAGCACTGGGAATGGGTATGGCAGGAGGGTGCCATCAGGAAATCAAGCAGGTCTGTGATGCTAGACTGTGAAGGTCACAGCCTGCTAGGGTCAGAGGTGATGCTGCAGATGTAATTAAAGGTTCATGAAGGGGATTGGGTAGAGAGGGAGGTGGGAGGGGGGATCGGGATGGGGAATACATGTAAATCCATGGCTGATTCATTCAATGTATGACAAAAACCACTACAATATTGTAAAGTAATTAGCCTCCAACTAATAAAAATAAATGAAAAAAAAAAAGGTTCATGAAGGTTCTCTTAGACCCAGTGATGGAGCTGAGACTTAATCCCAGGTGCAGGGGGAGCTACTGGAGGATTTTAAGAGAGTGACATGGTCAGACTTTTAGTTAAAAGGAAGATTCTGGGTGTTACGTGGTAAGAGAATGGAAGGGAGTGGAGGCAGGGAGATAGTTTAAGCCAGAGACAGACTTCCCTGATGGTCCAGTGGCTATGACTCCATGCTTCCAGTGCAGGGGGCTCGGGTTCGATCCCTGGTCAGGGAACTAGATCCCACATGTCACAGATAAGAGTTTGCATACCTCAACTAAAGATCTTGCATGCTGCAAAGAAGATTGAAGATCCTGCGTGCTGCAGCTAAGACCTGGTAGAGCTAAATAAATAGATAAAATAAATTAATAAATAAAAACTGTATTAAGCCAGAGAAAATTTTGGCCCCAAACAGGAAGTGGCAACAGGGGTAGAGAAGAATGAAGAGAGCCAAGGCACAGTTAGGTCTAGGCAGTGAAATTGGTAGAATTCAGTAGTTCAGTACCACTATACTATACTTACTATACTAAGAAGAGACTATACCAGTCACTATGGCTGTGTAACAAGCTACCCTCAAACTCAGTGGATTAAAACAGTAACATTTACTACTAAAATTCATGCTTCTGGAGACCAGCTGATTTAATCTTAAATGGACTGGGCATTTTTGCTATTTTAGCTGGGCTCACACGTGTATCTGCCAGTCAACTGAGGCGCTCTATTCTCCGTGGGGATTTGCTGGGGCCATTGGTATAAGCAGCTCTGTTCCACATGTCTTTGTCCCCTCCTTTTGGGACCAGTGGTTAGCCCATACATGGTCTTCTCATGGAGATGATGGACCACAAGCAGAAATATGCACAGCATCTTGAGAACTAGATTTAGAACAAGTTCACTGTCACCTTTGCCTGACCCTGTTGGCTGTAGCTGGTCCATGTGAGCCCAGATTCAGGAAATATATGCCTTCTCTTGACAGGGGAAGATGAGGGCAGCATGGGGTGGTGGAAACACTGAGCTGAGTTGTGAGGGAGGTGAAACTTTCCTCTGTAATCTTGGGCAAGACACCCGTCTCTTCAGGTCTTAGCACCTCGGCTCATTATATTGGATTATATCATTTTAAAAGTTCCTTCAAGGGATGTCCCTGGTGGTCTAGTGGCTAAGACTCCATGATCCTAGTGCAAGGGGCCCCGGTTCGATCCCTGGTGAGGGAACTAGATCCCACATGCTGCAACTAAAGATACCCCGCAACTAGGACCCAGTGCAGTCAAATAAATAAGTATTTTTAAAAATAAACAATAAATAAATAAAAGTTCCTTCAAGATCATGTTTGCCAGGGAGGGACTGTTAATTGCAACTAACTAAAATGTCTGAAACATCTGCTCCGCAGCGGGTGCTTTTCATCCAGCTCATTCAAACAAAATAGCCCTGTGGTGTAGTACTGTTACCATACCCATTTTCCACATGGAGAAACTGAACTCAAGAGGTTAAATGACAAGTTCAAGGCCCCCTTTAAGTGCAGAACTGGTACCCAGAGTTCTTAGGCACTTAACCACTAATTTTGGGGGGTAAACATTTTTATGAAAGCGAAAGTACCCCAAACACAAATGTACAGCCTGACGAATATTCACAAAGTGAACACACCTGGTTCAAGAAACTGAATACAGTAAGTCCCCTCCATACAAGCGAATTCTGTTCTGAGAACACAAGTCCAATTTGTTTGTAAGTCCGACCCCATTAGCCCAGGTACCCAACTAACACAATCAGCTATTTAATACTGTGTGATAGGTCTGTAATACTTTTCACACAAATAATACATTTTAAAAAACAAAAAATAAAACATTTTTAATTTTATAGTGCAGTTCCTTGGGAAGTACAGTAGTACAGTACAATAGCTGACACCCAAGGGCTGGCATCGAGTGAACAGGCAAGAAGAGTTACTGACTGCAGGAGGGAGGAGAGGCGGGAGATGATAGATCTGAAGGATTGTCAGCAACAGGAGACGGAGGGCAAGCTGCAGTTTCACTCATGCCGGACGTTGATGGCACAGGTTCTGGTTCCTTGCTGGAACCAGATGCAAATATCTTTGAAAGTTCACAACTTGAAAGTTCACATGTAGCGGGCTGACTATATGACCTTCACCCAGCAGCCCCTCTCATATTCCCTCCCCATCACTGCCTCTTTCCCCTCAAACACAACACACTAGCATGACTTCCATCACAGCAGGTCAGTTTTGCCCACTCATGAGCTTCAGGAAGTTTGACTCACATGTGGGGACATAGTATTGAGTTTCTTCTGTTCCGTGAAGTTCATCCACGTGGCTGTGTGTGGCAGGGAGGTGGGACTCATTCTCACTGACCTGTAGTATTCTGCTGTAGGAATATGCCACAGTGGATTTATCCATTCAACTGTTGACCTTTGTTTTGGGTGGCTTCCAGTTTGGGGTTGCTCAATAGTGCTGTTATGAATAATTCTTGCAATGCCTTTTGGTGAACAGTTGTCTGTGTTTTTATCGTGTATATATCTGGGAGCAGAAGTTCTAGGTCAGAGGTTTGGCTGCTTTTGATTTTTTGACATTTGCCAGATTTTTTAAGAGGTCATTTTATTTTGTTATTATTTTATCGTGAGTGTGCTGGGTCTTTGTTGTGGCACACAGGCTTCTCCAGTTGCAGCACCTGAGCTTAGCTGCCCGGCAGCATGTGGGATCTTAGTTCCCTGACCAGGGATCGAACCCATGTCCTATGCATTGGAAGGTGGATTCTTAGCTACTGGACCACCAAGAAAGTCCCCATTTTCCAGATTTTATAATTGAGGTGAAATGTTGACTTGCTCAAGAAACTGACTAGATTTCAAAACATGCATTCATTTACAAATATACTGATTGATGGATAGATGGACACACGCTCCTATTAAATTTTTTTAATCTTCCTCTCATATTTATTTCACCCATGGGAGATAGACTTGATACCCTGATTTTACAGAGAAGCCCGAGACTATGGGAGGTCCCATGCTGTAGAGAGAATAGATAAAATAACAGCTGTGGATGTGCTTTGTAAAGTATAAAGCAGTGTTCAGATTTGAGGAGAATGGTTTCCCCGGTCAGGGCTCACTCATCCGTACCTCACAGCTTCCAGAGAAAGAACAGACATGAATTCCTCCGTGGGGCATTGATTCTGCTGCATCAAATCTTTATCACAGGCTTGTTGGTTTTGTTTTTTTTTTTCCCCTCCAAAAGGACGGGACAGACTTCTGAGGATACATTAAACGCATACATCCTCTTTGTTTCTGGCAAGGTTTTATGACTCACTCAGTTAAAGTAAAGCTTCTTCTGAAAGGGGGGGTGACAAATTCTTCTGCAGGCCGGAGGAGTTGAGCCTGGGTGGGAAGCCTTAGTGAAGAGGGATTAAAAAGGACGCCTGCGGCGTGACAGCCGCTGTGCCTTCCCGGCATCCACATGGCAGTTCTGGGCAAAAGGCGTTAGGACCCCAATTTGCAGATGAGAAAGAAAAGCGCAGGAGGTGAAATGACTTGCCTCCTTCCCACAGCAGGGATTGTTTGGTGGGAAGGAGCTGAAAATCCTCTGTCTGATTTCTCTTTCTCCCGGCCTGTTGTGTCCATTTGAACTGGCTCAACAGGAAAAGTGTGCTGCTGCTGCTGCTAAGTCACTTCAGTCGCGTCCGACTCTGTGCGACTCCATAGACGGCAGCCCACCAGGCTCCCCCGTCCCTGGGATTCTCCAGGCAAGAACACTGGAGTGGGTTGCCATTTCCTTCTCCAATGCATGAAAGTGAAAAATGAAAGTGAAGTCACTCAGTTGTGTCCCACTCTTAGCGACCCCATGGACTGCAGCCTACCAGGCTCCTCCATCCACGGGATTTTCCAGCAAGAGTACTGGAGTGGGGTGCCATTGCCTTCTCCACAGGAAAAGTGTAAGTTGCTACAAATGAGGTTTCCTTGGCCCAGAGGCTGCTCGTGGACGTCTAAGGGTAAGGAGTATTCACTAGGCTTGGAAGGCTCCTTCCTCTCCTCTCCTGGGGCAGGTGGGTCTCCTGCCTCCCTGCTCCCTTCTCCGTGTGCCCTGTCCTCCTGCCTCTCTCTGCGGACCTGTTGCTTGGTGTTTACTGGTGGCTTTTCCCACCCCACCCCCCACCACCACGTGCCCCTTGGTCACGGCTGTGGCCCGATTCCTGCCCCAGCATCCTTAGCGTTGAGTTGCTCCCCCTCCATCAGCTCTCCACCCAGCTGTTCACACTCTCCAGTTTAAATTCCCCAAAGAGAACCTGCTGGTTTTGGCTCACAAGTCCACCCTGGTCCAGCCAGCTGTGGTCAGAGGTAGCCTGTGGACCAAGTCGGAACCGGGACCCAGGCATCGCTGCTTTTTCCTCTCTACCCCTCTGCAGAGATATTGGCGCTGGGAGGCGTATGGTATGGCTAGAGTCTGTGTGATGTGGACTCCAGGGAAGATGCAGCTGGGCTCGGGAGAGGCTGAGGAAGGTCCTAACTTCCGCTTTGATGACTACCAGGACTGTGGTGGGCAGGGGAGAAGCTCCCTGGTACAGCTGGTAGTTCTGACAATGGTGCCATCACTCACTAAAATGGACAGTGATGCCTTGTTTCTAGCGAGGGAAGAGACCTGACTGCCTGGAGACCTGAAGATGATTGGATCCATCCTGGAGAAACCAGAGAAGTCATCGTTTACTACGTTGGGCATTAAGATCCATGCTCTAATCAGTTCTCCCTAAATTCTGGTGAGGTGTGAATTATCACCTTCATCACTGGAACTCGGAGAGCTTAAGTAACTTACCAAATGGTTACAGCAAGAAAGCGGAGCAACGGGGATTGGGACTTGAGCCCGCCTGACCCCAAATGTATGCTTATAGCCATTCCCCTCCAGCCCTGTTATTATGGTTACATTTGCTCAGGACGCTACAATTACATCCTATCATATATATGATCTTATTGGAACACCCCTTTGGGGCAGCACAGCCATGCTAATGTTCCCGTTTTTTACAAATGAAGAAACTGATAGTCAAAGAGAAATCATATCTTGCCCATGGTTACCCTGCTGATCAGAGGCAGAGCTGGGATCAGAACTCAGAAATTTGGGACTAGGATGTATGGATAGGTATTAACGTGTCAAAATCAAGGTATCAGCGCTGGTTCCAATACTACCAGTGCTGGTCATGTGCATTTCTTTTTTATAATGTACAAAATTGATTAAGAAAAAATATGAAAATATCAATTTCCTACAAAAGAATACATGTGTGTGTGTGTCTGTGTGAATGTATTTATAAAACATACTTACAGATTAAAGACTAACAATTAACAACCACGTACTCACTACTGCCTTAAAAAACATCCCTGATAACCTTTAAAACCCTTCCGTGATGATTACATCCCCGTTTCCTTTCCCCTCTAGTGGTAACCACTAGCCTGAATTTTATTGCTGTTTTTATTTATTTATTTACTACGCTGCTTGTGGGATTTTAATTCCCTGACCAGGGATCAAACCCACTCCCCTTCCAATGAAAGCTCTGGACCGCCAGGGAATTCCCCTGAGTTTTATGTTGAATGTTCCCTTGCTTTTCCTTATGGCTTTGCCACATATATTTATATCCTTAAACAGTTTGTTTCTTCTGGCATGTTTTTGTTGTTGGCACTGTTATTCACGCGCTTTGATTTACCCAGTCTCGCTTCTCTGTAGCAGCCGGCTCAGGAATATACCACATTCTGCCACCCTGCTCCTGATGGATGATTGGGTGGTTTCCAGTTGTTTGCTGTTACAGTCATTACTACTGTGATTATTCTTGTTGCTGCCTGCCAGGGAACACATTGAAAAGTTTCTCTGTCTTATATACCTGGGAGTGGAATTACTGGGTCATGAGGTGGTCATTACATTTTTAGATTTATGACATAAGGCCAAATTGTTTGCTAACAAGTGTCCTCCAAAGTATACTTAACCAGTGGGAGGTGATAATTCCTGTTGCTCCCGCCTTTACCAAATGACATGCCACAACTAGATTAAAATTTTTTACCTATCTGCTGACTGAAGACGGTAACTCATTGTTTGAATTTCTGTTTTTTTACCTTATTATTTGAAATTGCATAAGATTTCTGTTTTTTATCTTTTTATTTAATGGGAGGGTTGACTATGGACCTAGAGTCTATATCTCCAAAGGTAGCTGGATTGTGGGAAATTCCCCCAACTTTGTTCAAGTTGGGGAAGAACGGTATGCAGGAGACAGCCTCAGAATTATGGGACTCCCAAGAGGCACACAGAAACGGGGGACTATTACTCAGCTGTAAAAGGAACAAAATAGTGTTATTTGCAGAGACATGGACAGACCTAGAAGCAGTCATACAGAGTGAAGTAAGTCAGAAAGAAAAGCAGCTGTTGTATTTAATGCTTCTGTGCGGAATCTACAAAGATTTGGTACAGATGAACTTATTTGCAAAGCAGAAATAGAGACACAGACCTAGAGAACAAAGTTGTGGATGCCAAGGGGTGAATGGGGAAAGGATGAGCTGGGAGATGGGGATCGACAGATATACACTACCATGTATAAAATAGGTAGCTGATGAGAACTGCCTGTATAGCACAGCGAACTCTACTGAGTGCTCCGTGGTGAGCTAAATGGGAAGCAAATCCAAAGAAGAGAAGGTAGATGTATTCGTATTGTATTCATGGTTCATGATTCATGTATTCATGATTCCCTTTGCTATACAGCAGAGACTAACACAACACTGTAAACAGCTATATGCCAACAAAAATTAATTAAAAAAAAAAAAAAAGAATCATGTGGCTTGCTACAAAACTCCAGCCTGGCATTCCTGACCAAGGCAATCCACACTGTCCTTCTTCCCAAGATGTCACCCACCAGCCTCCTGGGCCTTTCTGAGCCCACGCCTTTCGCTGGAATGAGGTCATTGGAATGCCTGGAACCCAGGGAGTGACCGCCTGGGTCTGTGGGGCAAGCATACCAGTCTTCCGTGGGAGATGACGCCACCTTGCTCACCCAGACCATCTGGAGCGAAGAAAATTCTGAACAGTCCAACCTGACTTCACATTTTCCCTGTGAACCAAAGGAGAGCTTCAGCCAGAGGCCTTTGGGGTGGAGGATGGGACAAGGAGAGGGGGTGGGGTAGCGTGAAGGAATCACCATTTTCATTTATCTCCAGGAGATCCCAAACCAGCTTCATGCCTAGAAGCAAACTTGCCGGAGGGCTTTTCTTCCTGAACTGAGGCAGTGTGGAGAGGAGTGGAAATGTCAGAGCTGACCCTGGACCCGGTTTTTCCACTTCCACCTGGTGACCTTGGGGCAGGTGACATCACCTTTCTGAGCACTGATTGGTTCATTTGTCAGTTGGGGGCCATAGGTGGAGTGGGTCCCAGCCTGGAACATACCAAGAGCTCCATCAAAGGTGCGACGATAATATTCCTCAAATTCAGGGAATGTTTCAGAACAGGTAGCTTAAGAAGGGTTTTCTTAAACTCAGGCTGTTTTCCGTCCTCTAAGCAGATTTTTTTTTTTTTAAAGACAAAGCACACTTTTGGGGTGTGAGAGGGAAACTACCATCTTGCATGTTTAGCTTCTTAATGATTTTTAAAAAAATTAAAAAAAAAAAAATTAAATAAAAAATAAATAAATAAAATTAAAATAAAAAAAATAAAAAAATACGGACTTCCCTGGTGGTTCAGCAGTTAAGAATCCACCTTCCAATGCAAGGGATGTGGGTTCGATGCTGGTCCAGGAACTCAGATCCCACATGTCATGAGGAGTAACTAAGCCTGCATACTACACCTGCTATGTCCATGGGCCACATCAGGAGAATTCTTGGGCTGCAACAAAAGATCCCACATGACACAACAAAGACCCTGTGTCCCACAACTAAGACCCAACACAACCAAATTAATTAATTAAATCAAAAATAAAACCAATCAACAGCCATAGACTGAACTTTCCCAACAAAGCCCTGAGCCGAGCAGAAGGAGGGAAGTAGGGTGACAATGATTCTTGACATCTCTCGGGCTTTCAGTGGGTTTCAAAGGCTGACCTTGCCAGGAGCAATGAAAGCCCCACAGGAGTCCTGGTTGGCAGATGGGGTGGCAGCTGTTTTGGGGAAGAAATCTGAGACTTAAGGACTTGCCCAAGGTCACCCAGGAGGGCTGGGGTAGAACAAGGACTAGAGCCTAGACCGCCCCAGTCCAAGCGAAACTCTTACCCCATGCCCTGCTGCCCACCAGCACCCCCCACGCCTGAAGCCTGATCCTCTGCTCTCCAGACCTTTACTGTTATCTTTCCAGCCACCAGGAACGCCATCCCTCTCGACGCTGACTACTGAGACCCTTCTCCTTAATGTAGGCAACCAATGGAACAACATGCAGTCCTTAAGAATGAAATTGTGGGGACTTCTCTGGTGGTCCAGTGGTTAAGAATCTGCCTTGCAAAACACAGGGGACTGGGGTTTCGAACCCTGGTAGGGGAACTAAGATCCCACCCGCTGCTCGGTACCACCAATAAAGAAAGTGACATCACACTTTTTAGAAAAGCATGTATATATAATATATATTCTGCCTTGCCAGCTCCATCCCAGGGTCCTTGACACTACATGTCTGCCTCCCTTCCTGGGCTGTGAATGCTCTCAGGGCAAGACCTGTTTGCTAAGTTGAGCTGGAAGAGATAACGATAAATGAATTATAGGGATTCCTAGTGGAGTTGTAGCATTCCACACAAGATGGGGGAGACACAGTAGGGTTATTGACGGGGCTAAGGTGTCTTAGCATTCTTCTTCCCAACCCCATACACCCAGGGGCTTCCTGCCAGGCCCTGTGGACTTCAGATACCAGGACTTGCCTGTGTCTCAAATACTGAAACCCAGATTCAAGTCCACAGACACAGAGAAGAAAAGAAAATGATTCTTCAAGATTTTTTTGTGACTTAATTTCCAATTCTCATTTGCAAAGCCAATTTTATTTTTATATTTAAACTTTCACCGTGAAAAAAAGCACAGGATTTTTATTTTTGCAGTTAGTTGTTTTTGTTTTTGTTTTTTTTGCCACGTGGCTCGTGGGATCTTAGTTCCCCAAC